>NC_092727.1:67011093-67317760 GCF_047496885.1 Scyliorhinus torazame | reverse complement strand
GATGAGCGTTAGTTGGTGTGTTCTTTTTGCCTGATTGGAACTCACCATCTGAGCTTAGGGAACAGAGGTCATGTGTAAAAGTTATAGAGTGGTGATGTATGTGTTGGGGAGGGTGGGGTAAAGAATCTAATTATCCAAAAATCAATTAGGAAGACATTAGAGTAAAGGGAAAGGAGGGGGAGGAATTTCTGAAATGTGTTCAGAATTTCTTTGACCACAATGTTCTTGATCCAACTAGAAAGGAGGCATTTCTAAACCTGGTAGAGTACAATGTGGCAGGACAAGTGGGCCAAATGTGGAAAAACACTGGTAAGAGTGATCAGCATAGCAAAAAGATTTAGATTAGTGATGGAGAAGAGCAAGAAAAAAATCTAAATTACTGAGTAGAACTTAAAACAGAGTGTGGAAGTTTGGTGAGAAGGGAAGGGAGGTTATCCTTCAAGTTATTTAACTTTTTCAACCTGTAGGAATTGGTGTCTGCTCCACTACAAGGGAAGAAGTGAGTTGGTGAGTATCTGGTGAATATCCGGTAAGTGGTCAAAATCTATTTTTCCAATGTGTAAAAGAAAATAAACAATTGAATAAAATAATTAAGTAAAGCTCTTAGGTATAACAGGACAGGTAATGTGTCGAGGCTGCAGCATGTAAAGTTCATGGATACCAGTGTTATCCAGGGAAAGCACATCTGCAGCAAGTGTCTGTGACTTGAGGAGCTTCAGAGGTGGATGCTGAGCTGTGGATACTGTGACACATCAAAGAGGGTGAGAGCTAGCTGGATGCTTTGTTTCAGGAGGCGGTCACACACCTTAGGGTAGGATCTTAGGGTTTGGAATGTGGTAAGAGACGGGAGGGTGTGACTACAGCTCAGGTAGATAAGGGGACCCAGAAGGTAGGAGTGTCAGCCTCTGCAATTGTCCAACAGGTTTGAGGTTCTTTCAGCTTGTTTGGATGAGAGTGCAAGCAATACTGTGATTGCCACAAGCAATCATTGTGAGGATACATCAGTACTTAGACAAGGAAAAGATCCTGAGGTAGGCGAAGGAGACACGAATGCACCATACGGTTCGTATTTACCAGGATTTGGGAGCAGAGCTGGCCAAGCGAATGGCCAGGTTTAATAGAGCCACGGTCGCCCTTTTTGGCAACAAGGTACGATTCGGGATGACGTACCCTGTTCACCTGTGGGTCACGCAAGGGGGAAAGGAGTACTACTTCGATATGACAGAGGAGGCTCTTTAAGGGACCATGGACTGAGGGAAGTTTGAAGACTTTGGATTTTTGATGGGTTCACCTGTTACCTGGACTGGGAAAATTATATTCAGTGGGAGGGAGGTATGTTTTTGCATGCAGGCGTTATACGAGCATTGGGAGAACGCCACTAGGCTGCTTGCGCACCAGTTGAGGCAGCAGCGAGGGAGATTGGGCAGATAAGGGATTCGGGGGCAGGGTGGTCACTGAGCCGGGTTAGATGAATGGAGTGTTTGAGGCCTTCTACCAAGGACTGTGCAGGTCGGAGCCCCTGGGGGGAGACTCGGGCATTGGATGGCTTGGATTTCCCGGTGGTGGAGGAGGATAAGGCCCAGGGGCTGGGCACTCCAGTTGGGCTGGAAGAGGTGATGAAGTGTATTGGTCGATGCAGACTGGGAAGGTCCTGGGTCCGGATGGATTCCCAGCGAAATTTCATAAAACGTTAACTACAGAGTTGGGGCCTCTCCTAGTGGAAATGTTTAATGATTCAGTTAATAAGGGGGAGCTTCCGCACACGCTGAAACAATCATCAATTTCGCTTATTCAAAATATGGATAAGGATCCAGAGGAATGTGGATCGTATCGACGATAGACATCACTTTTGAATGTAGATGCGCTGTTGTTAACCAAGGTGCTGGCAACGCACATGGAGGATTGTGTGCTGGACGTGATAGGTGAGGACCCAACGGGGTTCATGAAGGGGCGATAGCTATTGTCTAATATTAGAAAGTTATTAAATGTGGTGATGATGTCCCTGAGGAATCAGGAAGCAGATGTGATAATATCTATGGATATGGAGAAGGCACTTGACCGGATTGAGTGCGAATACCTGTTTGAAGTGTTGGAGTAAAAATGCAATCTAAAGTGAACAAATGTGGAATTGTCTATTTGGTAGGAAGAATAAAAAAGCTCATTATCTAAATGGTGAGAGATTGCAGAGCTGAGGTGCAGAGGGATCCTAGAGCATGAACTACAAAAGGTTCGTATACAGTTACAAGTAATTAGGAAAGCTGATAGAATGTTATCATTTATTGTGAGAGGAATTAATTACTAAAGGTTATGTTTCAGTTAAACAAAGCACTGGTGAGAACACATCTGGAGTATTGGTCTCCTTATTTAAGGAAATAAGTAAATACATTAGAAGCAGTTCAGAGAAGGTTGACAAAACTAACACGAGAATGGCCGAGTTGACTTACAAGGAAAGGTTGGAGGGGTTAGAGTTGTATCCACTGGAGTTTATAGTAAGAGGCAACTTGATCAAAACCTTTAGAATACGGAGCGGTATTGACAGGGAGGTTGTGGATGTTTCCTCTTGTCAGAGAATCTAAACTAGGGGTCACTTTTTGAAAATAAGGGATCGCCCATTTAAGACTTAATCTCTTTATATATTAACGATCTAGATGACGGGACTGGGGGCATTCTGGCTAAGTTTGCCGATGATACAAAGATAGGTGGAGGGGCAGGTAGTATGGAGGAGGTGGGGAGGCTGCAGAAAGATTTAGACAGTTTAGGAGAGTGGTCCAAGAAATGGCTGATGAAATTCAACGTGGGCAAGTGCAAGGTCTTGCACTTTGGAAAAAAGAATAGAGGCATGGACTATTTTCTAAACGGTGACAAAATTCATAATGCTGAAGTGCAAAGGGACTTGGGAGTCCTAGTCCAGGATTCTCTAAAGGTAAACTTGCAGGTTGAGTCCGTAATTAAGAAAGCAAATGCAATGTTGTCATTTATCTCAAGAGGCTTGGAATATAAAAGCAGGGATGTACTTCTGAAGCTTTATAAAGCATTAGTTAGGCCCCATTTAGAATACTGTGAGCAATTTTGGGCCCCACACCTCAGGAAGGACATACTGGCACTGGAGCGGGTCCAGCGGAGATTCACACGGATGATCCCAGGAATGGTAGGCCTAACATACGATGAACGTCTGAGGATCCTGGGATTATATTCATTGGAGTTTAGGAGGTTGAGGGGAGATCTAATAGAAACTTACAAGATAATGATTGGCTTAGATAGGGTGGATGTAGGGAAGTTGTTTCCATTAGCAGAGGAGACTAGGACCCGGGGGCACAGCCTTAGAATAAAAGGGAGTCACTTTAGAACAGAGATGAGGAGAAATTTCTTCAGCCAGAGAGTGGTGGGTCTGTGGAATTCATTGCCACAGAGGGCGGTGGAGGCCAGGACGTTGAGTGTCTTTAAGACAGAAGTTGATAAATTCTTGATTTCTCGAGGAATTAAGGGCTATGGAGAGAGAGCGGGTAAATGGAGTTGAAATCAGCCATGATTGAATGGTGGAGTGGACTCGATGGGCCGAATGGCCTTACTTCCACTCCTATGTCTTATGGTCTTAGACAGAGATGAAAAGAAACGTTTTCTCTCAGAGGGCATTGAGTCTCTGGAACTCTCTTCCTAAAAAGGCAGAGGATGCAGAATCTTTGAATATTTTTAAGGCAGAGCGACATAGATTCTTGATTAACAAGGGGGTGAAGGTTATTGAGGGTAGGCAGGAATGTGGAGTTGAAGTTACAATCAAATCAGCCATGATCTGACTAAATGGTGGAGCAGACACAAGGGGCCGACTGACCAACTCCTGCTCTTAATTCAAATATTCATCAGTAGAATTTCTACTTTTGAATAGAGCTAGCCTCCATGGGATGAGAAAGGATCTAGCCAGGATAAAATGAGGTCCAGTTGGTCCACAGGGCAGCTATATTCTGTAAGGGAAGAGGGGGTGGAGGCTGGGCCAGTTGCATGCTCCTCCTGTAGGATGTGGGTGGTGAGGAATACCACCGGCGTCCCCGCTGACTATACCTGTGGGAAGTGCGTCCAACTCCAGCTCCTCAGAGACCGTGTTAGGGAACTGGAGCTGGATGAACTTCCGATCATCCGGGAGGCAGAGGGGGTTATAGAGAAGGGTTACAGGGAGGTAACCACACCCAAGGTACAGGACAAGATTAGCTGGGTTACAGTCAGGGGAAAGAAAACAAACAGGATCCCTCGTGGCCGTTCCCCTTCAAAACAAGTATACCGTTTTGGATGCTGTTGGGGGGGATAACCTAGCGGGGAAGGTCCTTGCTGCCAGGACGCTGGCACTGAGTCTGGCTCTTGGGCTCAGAAGGGAAGGGGGGAGAATAGAAAAGCAATAGTAATAGGAGATTCAATGGTTATGGGAATAGATAGGAGATTCTGTGGTCGCGAGCGAGACTCCCGGAAGGTAGGTTGCATCTGGGTGCCAGGGCCAGGGATGTCTCGGATCGTGTCTTCAGGATCCTTAAGGGGGAGGGGGAGCAGCCAGAAGTTGTGGTGCACATTGGTACCAACGACGTAGGTAGGAAAAGGGGTGTGGAGGTAATAAACGAATTTAGGGAGTTAGGCTGGAAGTTAAAAGCCAGGACAGACAGAGTTGTCATCTCTGGTTTGTTGCCGGTGCCATGTGATAGCGAGGCTAGGAATAGGGAGAGTGCAGTTGAACACGTGGCTGCAGGAATGGTGTAGGAGGGAGGGCTTCAGGTATTTGGATAATTGGAACGCATTCTGGGTAAGGTGGGACCTGTACAAGCAGGACGGATTGCAAGGCATTTGATAAGGTTTCCCATGGGAGGCTTCCCACTAGAGTGGGAAATTTGGCCAGTTGGATAATGAACTGGCTAACCGAAAGAAGTCAGAGAGTGGTGGTGGATGGCAGATATTCAGCCTGGGTTCCAGTTACCAGTGGTGTACCGCAGGGATCAGTTCTGGGTCCTCTGCTGTTTGTGATTTTCATTAAAAACTTGGATGAGGGAGTTGAAGGGTGGGTCAGTAAATTTGCAGACGATACAAAGATTGATGGAGCTGTGGATAGTGAGGAGGGCTGTTGTCGGCTGCAAACAGACATAGATAGGATGCAGAGCTGGGCTGAGAAGTGGCAGATGGAGTTTAACCCTGAAAAGTGAGGTTGTCCATTTTGGAAGGACAAATATGAATGCGGAATACAGGGTTAACGGTAGGGTTCTTGGCAATGTGGAGGAGCAGAGAGATCTTGGGGTCTATGTTCATACATCTTTGAAAGTTGCCACTCAAGTGGATAGAGCTGTGAATAAGGCCTATGGTGTGCTAGCGTTCATTAACAGAGGGATTGAATTTAAGAGCCGTGAGGTGATGATGCAGCTGTACAAAACCTTGGTACGGCCACATTTGGAGTACTATGTACAGTTCTGGTCACCTCATTTTAGGAAGGATGTGGAAGCTTTGGAAAAGGTGCAAAGGAGATTTACCAGGATGTTGCCTGGAATGGAGAGTCGGTCTTACGAGGAAAGGTTGAGGGTGCTAGGCCTTTTCCCATTAGAATGGAGAAGGATAAGGGGCGACTTGATAGAGGTTTATAAGATGATCAGGGGAATAGAGTAGACAGTCAGAGACTTTTTCCCCAGGTGGAACAAACCATTACAAGGGGGCATAAATTTAAGGTGAATGGTGGAAGATATAGGGGGGGATGTCAGAGGTAGGTTCTTTACCCAGAGATTAGTGGGGACATTGAATGCACTGCCTGTGGAAGTAGTTGAGTCGAAAATATTAGGGACCTTCAAGCAGCTATTGGATAGGTACATGGATTACGGTAGAATGATATAGTGTAGATTTATTTGTTCTTCAGGGCAGCACGGTAGCATTGTGGATAGCACAATTGCTTCACAGCTCCAGGGTCCCAGGTTCGATTCCGGCTTGGGTCACTGTCTGTGCGGAGTCTGCACATCCTCCCCGTGGGTGCGTGGGTTTCCTCCGGGTGCTCCGGTTTCCTCCCACAGTCCGAAGATGTGCAGGCTAGGTGGATTGGCCATGCTATACTGCCCTTAGTGTCCAAAATTGCCCTTAGTGTTGAGTGGGGTTACTGGGTTATGGGGATAGGGTGGAGGTATTGACATTGGGTAGGGTGCTCTTTCCAAGAGCCGGTGCAGACTCGATGGACCGAATGGCCTCCTTCTGCACTGTAAATTCTATGATAATCTATGCTTAATCTAGGACAAAGGTTCGGCACAACATCGTGGGCCGAAGGGCCTGTTCTGTGCTGTATTTTTCTATGTTCTATGTTCCAAATGGGGCAATGGTGGTCTATGAGGAGGAAATATTTCAAATACAGACTAGATACATTAGAATAATGGCAGACGGTAAGGGAACCAAAGAGGGATCTTATGAACGCGTGACAGAGCGCTTCTGTTACCCGTTCACCCAACATCCTCTACATTTGTTCTGGGGTCTCATGGACTAAATCCCAATATTACCCACAATCCGTGTGATAAAAGTCTGACACCGAGTTAGGCATTTGTAGAAGGCAAGTTCATAGAACCAAGAACTCTCCCGACTCTGTTCACCCAATGGTCTATGTTCTCTCTTCCCAATCCAGTGTAGAAACCAATGTTAGAATCAATCCGGTAAACCAGAAGGTGCAACAGCAAACAGGAGTTTGTGGGCTGTGTGTTGTGGTAGATGTTGACAGTTAGTGCCTAAAATGCATTCTAAATACACTGAATAATTCTCATCCTGAGGCAAAAAAAAAGGAAAACACAAACATCACCTCCACTTCTGCCATGTATGCATCCAATGGATCTTCCTCACTGTCTTCAGAGTCATCACCCTTTGAAGCAAACTGCTGTCTGGTTGGAGAATTTTCTGCAGGGATGTAAGGCAAATCGACGTTTGCTGAACTGTCATCTTCATCGTCATCTTCAAAATACCTAGAAAACGCAATTCTAATGTGAAGATTGTGTGTAGTTGGAAGTAGCACCAATGACAGGTTAAATAGAATGTGCTTCCATTCGAGGTGCTTTTTCTTTTACACAGCAATGTAGTCAGATGAGAAAGAATGTTTTTTTAATATTTTTAGTTAAGTATTCACATCAGATCGGGGAAGAGGAAACACCTCAAATTTCTCAAGACGAGGGCATTATGTTTATTTTGAAGTTTTGATTTGCAGAATTTAATTTGAAAATAGTATAATCTTACTCAAGCACAGTATATAGAGTACTCAAGAAGGTGATTTGAACGGCTGCTTCTTCTTAATAGCAGTCTAGAATTTAGTAAGGTTTTCAATTAAAACACACCTTGAAACTAATGGTCATTTTTTCCTGGTAAAATTCTAAGCTCTCCTAAATCAGAGTGAAATATAAAGGAAATAATTCAATTCCTGGAACAGTCACATAGCACTGAATTGTATTAACTTCAAGAACACAGGTGACTCTAAACAAAACTAACATTAATGCAGCCCAATGCTTTCCCATACATAAAACGCACTGCAGTAATCTCTTACTTCTAGGATTACCCATCCTGCGGCTACTTATATTCACCTTGTTGCAGGCAGACGTTTTGCCACGTGGCATGTACAATAAGTAAAACTGCTGTTCCCCGCTGCAGGGCTATCAAGGAGGAATGCAATCATGTTTTATCCCATCCGATAGTGACTAACTCTGCAGAATGCAACTGTGCCACACGATCAGGCAGTGCATTTATCTCATAGGTAAAGTCGCCATAGACCCAGTTGACCATAGACTGCTTTCCGCTTTGGGGAGGAGAGCTGACTTGTGGTGATTTAACCTGAGGATCACCACACCTCAGGCAAGGGGGAAGCTTGAGAAGGTGGACCTTCATGAGTAACCTTAGCCGGTACAGGAATTGAACCCACGCTCTGCATCAAACCAGCTATCCAGCCAACTAAGCTAAACCAGCTGCCCTTATTTATCCAATAAGTCATCAGGATAAGGCAAACTTATTTAGCCTCCTTAAACAGTGGGACTTTTAAAGATATTGTATATATTTGGCAGAAATAATGGTGGAATCTTTACCCGCTCTAGTGGCGTGGTTGGAGGCAGGGAGGGCAGCAGCCCACCAGCTTCCTGCCTCCACCTCGACGTAGACCAGGGTGGGGATGTCTGTGGTTTGCTTGCCCATACACCGTTGTCCATCACCCTTAGGTGGCAACTAATGACTATGTAAGCGCCTCATCCTGCAGCTACTTATATTCACCTTGTTGCAGGCAGACTTTTTGCCACGTGGCATACACAATAAGTAAACCTGTGTGAGCTGTTTGTCCGTCATCGGATAGTGGTGGGTTGGGGGTTCCCTCCTTCAAAGGCAATCAGTGCCTTATTGAAAGACTTGGCATTGGGAAGAGGGGTGGGCAGGTCTGGGCCTGCTGGGAGCCACCTCCCCGCCCTTTCCCCCAAACCCTGAAAACCCTTCCTGCCATTACCTACCCGTGGCGGGGTCACAAATAATAATGATAGGGAAGTCGCTACCTAGGAGTGGAGACCATTGATAATTTTAAAAGAACATTGTATTGTCATTGGAGGTAAATAAACCTGCAGTGCTACGTGGATAGAGGGGCAGAATAGGGCTGACTGGATTGCTGTACAGAGATCTGGCATGGACTCAATAGGTTTAATGGTCTCTTTCTGTGCCATATAATGCCATATAATAGCCTGACTCTAATATGCAGATTCCCAAGATACCGGAGGCTTTGGGATTCAATCCCTTCACCTTGGGGACCTCGGGCGAATGTCGTTTGATACTTGTTCCCACAAACGGGGACCGGATGGAACGGCACTCGTAGGGGTCTCCCAGGGGATCGGAGGCCCCCAGCAGGCCCTTTGGGCAGGGTGATGCCCTGGCACTGCTGGTGCGACCTGGGCACCCTGGCACTGCCAGCCTGCCACACTGGTACTGCGAGCAATTGGGCTGGGGTTGCCCGCGTGGGCGTTTGAGCTCCCTGTTGTAAAACAAAACAGGCTGTGCACAGTGTGGCCGCACATTCACCATTTAGACCCCTTGTGCAAAGCAAGTCGCGTTGAATATCCACATGTTTCTCAGCACTGCAAAACGCGTTCGCTCAGGAACATTTTGGGAAGATTGAGCCCCATCTTCCATGTCTGTGACCTTTCATCAGAACTGGGTAAAGTTCGAGATGCAATACGTTTTGAACAAGGGGTAGGAGGAACAATGATAAAAGAAGGGGTGGGTTTAGCACAGGGCTAAAGAGCTGGCTTTAAAAACAGACCAAGGCAGGCCAGCAGCACGGTTCAATTCCCGTACCAGCCTCCCCGAACAGGTGCCGAAATGTGGCCACTTGGCGCTTTTCACAGTAACTTCATTTGAAGCCTACTTGTGACAATAAGCGATTTAGAAGAGTGATAGGGTGAAAGACAGGAAAGGTTGAATTTCCACCCTTCACTTGGCTTCACATGGTCCATGTCCGACTCTTCCCTTCCTTAACTTCTCTATATACATTCCAGGTAATAGGCTAGTATCTAATATTCATTGTAAGCCCCATCTCCCATAGCTACCTTGATTATACATCCTCACACCCTGCACCAAGGACTCCATCCTGTTCTCCTAGTTCCTCTGTCTCCGTTGTATCTATTCTAATGATGCAGTCTTCCACAACAGCACTTCGGAGATGTAATTTTCCCTTAATCGAAGATTTCCCCCCCACTGTAACTGACAGGGTCCAGAATCAAAGTCTAATTAGCTATTCTTTCATGGAGCTCGGCAGGCTAAAAACCTATGTTGTAGAATTCACTTTACTGGTTGTCTTGACTTTGCAAGATGAGATAATCATGCAGAGATTAATCATTCTAGTAGGCGATAGCACAGAACTTCCAACAGAAACAGTAATAAGTCTTACAACAGCAGGTGAAAGTCCAACAAGTTTGGTTGGAATCACTAGCTTTCGGAGCACAGCTCCTTCATCGGGTGAGTCATGTGATGAAGAGGCTGCGCTCCGAAAGCTAGTCATAGATGTTTACAGGTAGTCCATGCCACCCAGTTTCTATCACAAAGCTAGTCCTATTTAGCTGGATTTGGCCCATATCCCTCTATACCCACCCTGCCCATGTAACTGTCAAACTGCTTTTCAAAGGACAAAATTGTACATGCCTCCACCTCTGCCGTTCCAGGTGCTCACCACCCTCTGTGTGAAGAAATTTCCTCTCTGGTCTCTTTTATATCCCTCTCTTCTCACCTTAAACCTATTCCAAACAAACCTGTTGGACTTTAACCTGGTGTTGTAAGACTTCTTACTGTGTCCACCCCAGTCCAACGCCAGCACCTCCACAACAGAAACAGTGTCAAAATGCTCAACCTAGATAGAGTTCCTTTCTGTCAGATGTTTAATGAGCAGACTGAGCTATTCAGCTTAGCAAGGCAATATGAACTTGTTCAACAAGCCAGAGGTCCAGGTCACATGACCCTCACCTCTCCACCAGGTCTTCAGCAAATGATGTACACGAGTCACCTGCAATTTGACTATGTCTCAAAGACTGCTAAGCGTCCCAGCCAATATGGTTTGAATGGAATGGTTGAGGGGTCTTTTGTGTTTGCAGACAGTCTGTCTCCTGCTGGTCAGCTGGGTTATCAAATGCAATTGGCCTTTTATAGCTCTCTTTGAAGTTACGTTCTGCATGAGTGGCTCCTCAGAGAGAACGAGGTGCATGTTATCCCAAAACTGCAAAATGACTCATTTTATTTCTGGGGTCACAGACAGACATAGGTTCTGCCATTTTAAGGACTGTGTTCAGCCAACGTCCCGTTTTAAAATTTACAATGAGCAAAAGTACATATATTTTATAAAAAGGTAGCGTATGGTCATGGTCCGCCACGAGGGGTTTCTCTGTTCTCACCTTCCATCCCACCAACCTCCGCATTCAAGGAATAATTTTCCGCCGCCTTCAGCAAACCCATCTTCCCCTTCCCTTCCAGCATTCCAATGGGACTGTCCGCTCTGTGATACCATGGTTGACTTCTCAGGTTACCCATAACATTCCCTTTCCATGGCACTTTCGCATGCAAACTGCCCTTTTACCTTTTCTCTCCACACCGTCCAAGGCCCCAAATATTCCTTCCAGATGTGATTTACATGTACTTCTTTCAATTGTATTTACTGTATTCACTATTCACAATGTGGTCACCTTTATACTGGGGAGACAAACTCCAGATCGGATGACCACTTTGTAGAACACCTGTCATTTTAATTGTGCGGACGGCTTGCTCTCACGCTGACATCTCTTTCCTTGGCCTGCTTCACTGTTCTGGTGAAGCTCAACGCAAGCTTCGGGGACAGCACCTCATCTTTCAGTTAGTTATTTGGCAGACTTCTAGACTCAACGTTGAGTTCAACAATTTCTGACTGTAAACTCTTAGTCCTTACTTGGTTTCCTTTTCTTTGCTTGTTTTATTTCAGTTATTACGTGCTCTAGGGACATTGTTTGTTTCTTTTCTTGCTCCATCACCACTGACCCTGGAAGACTTCTGTCAGTTAATCTCTCCTGACTTTCACCCTATCACATCCTTACTTTTGTCTTTTCCCGACACACCCTTTGCTCAAAACACATAATATCTCAAATTATTTCCAGTTCTGATGAACGGTTCAGAGTGAAATGTCAACTCTATATCCCGCTCGATACAGTTTCTGCCTGAACTGATTTTCCTCCCAGCACTTTGTTTTTATTTTGAAATTCCAACTCAGTGTTATTCTGTTTTCAGTTCATGAATTACTTACATCATAAGAAGTTTTACAACACCAGATTAAAGTCCAACTGGTTTCGAATCACTAACTTTCGGAGCACAGCTCCTTCATCAGGTGAGTGAAAGCTAGTGATTCGAAACAAACCTGTTGGACTTTAACCTGGTGTTCTAAGACTTCTTACTGTGCCCACCCCAGTCCAACGCCGGCATCTCCATATCATACTTGCATCATGACATCTAGTCTATCAAAGAACCAGTGTTAAAAAGCAAATACACACACCTTTTCAATACAAAATAAAATTTTGATTTGTTTTTTTCTAAAGCTGCTTTCCAGTGCCAGTGCTGCCAGCTTCCAATGCACAGCCAATGGCAACACCAATTTAAACGTACAATGCTGGCAGGAGGAACATAGAACATTACAGCGCAGTACAGGCCCTTCGGCCCTCGATGTTGCGCCGACCTGTGAAACCACTCTAAAGCCCATCTCGACTATTCCCTTATCGTCCATATGTCTATCCAATGACCATTTGAATGCCCTTAATGTTGGCGAGTCCACTACTGTTGCAGGCAGGGCATTCCACGCCCTTACTACTCTCGGAGTAAAGAACCTACCTCTGACATCTGTCCTATATCTATCTCCCCTCAATTTAAAGCTATGTCCCCTCGTGCTAGATATCACCATCCGAGGAAAAAGGCTCTCACTGTCCACCATATCCAATCCTCTGATCATCTTGTATGCCTCAATTAAGTCACCTCTTAACCTTCTTCTCTCTAACGAAAACAGCCTCAAGTCCCTCAGCCTTTCCTCCTAAGATCTTCCCTCCATACCAGGCAACATTCTGGTAAATCTTCTCTGCACCCTTTCCAATGCTTCCACATCCTTCCTATAATGCGGTGACCAAAATTGCACGCAATACTCCAAATGCGGCTGCACCAGAGTTTTGTACAGCTGCAACATGACCTCATGGCTCCGAAACTCAATCCCTCTACCAATAAAAGCTAACACACCGTACGCCTTCTTAACAACCCTCTCAACCTGGGTGGGAACTTTCAGGGATCTATGTACATGGACACCAAGATCTCCCTGCTCATCCACACTACCAAGAATCTTACCATTAGCCCACTACTCTGTCTTCCTGTTATTCCTTCCAAAATGAATCACCTCACACTTTTCTGCATTAAACTCCATTTGCCACCTCTCAGCCCAGCTCTGCAGCTTATCTATGTCCCTCTGTAACTTGTAACAGCTTTCCGCACTGTCCCCAACTCCACCGACTTTCGTGTCATCTGCAAATTTACGCACCCATCCTTCTACGCCCTCCTCCTGATCATTTATAAAAATAACAGATCCTTGTGGTGCACCACTAGTAACTGGACTCCAGGCTGAACATTTCCCATCAACCACCACCCTTTGTCTTCTTCCAGCTAGCCAATTTCTGATCCAAACTGCTAAATCACCCTGAATCACATGCCTCCGTATTTTGTGCAGTAGCCTACCGTGGGGAACCTTATCAAACGCTTTACCGAAATCCATATACACCACATCAACTGCTTTACCCTCATCCACCTGTTTGGTCACCTTTTCAAAGAACTCAATAAGGTTTGTGAGGCACGACCTACCCTTCACAAAACCGTGTTGACTATCTCTAATCAAATTATTCCTTTCCAGATGATTATACATCCTATCTCTTATAAACCTTTCCAAGACTTTGCCCACAACAGAAGTAAGGCTCACTGGTCTATAGTTACCGGGGTGGTCTCTACTCCCCTTCTTGAACAAGGGGACAACATTTGCTATCCTCCAGTCTTCTGGCACTATTCCTGTAGACAAAGATGACTTAAAGATCAAAGCCAAAGGCTCAGCAATCTCCTCCCTAGCTTTCCAGAGAATCCTAGGATAAATTCCATCCGGCCCAGGGGACTTAACTATTTTCACACTTCCATCCGGCCCAGGGGACTGATCTATTTTCACACTTATGAGGAATACTCATCCAGTTGTAGGATACTGCAACTGATCCAATATTGAAGCGTCTCACAGTTTTAAACATTTTAGCTATGCAAACAATTCAGTAGCTGTGGTGATAAAGCAATAGTACAGCAAGATGCATTCATCAGACTTTTTCAGCTGGTCCCATGGCATCTTTGAAAGAAAATCTAACAAAATGGTAAACCTAATACACAACACATTATGGTTTGTTTATCCAATAGAGTAATGTGTGGCACAAAAGGTGACCATTTGGCCCATGTTGGCCATCTTGAGAACAATCCGTTCCATTTATTTCCCCCCCCCCATCCCAGTAGCCTGCAGGTTTATTTCCCACAAGCGCTCATCCAATTTCCGCTTTCATCACCCTCACAAGCTGCAAGTTCCAGGTCATTATCACTCACTGTGTAAACAGAAGAACAAGGAGCAAGAGTAGGTCATTCACACCCTCAAGCCTGCTTTGCCATTGAACAAGATCATGGTTGATCAGATAGTAACCTCAAATCTGCGACCCACCTACCCCCAATTAGCTTTCACCGCCTTGTTTCTTCCAAATCTATCCACTTTTTCCTTAAAAATATTCAAAGACTCTGCTTCCACCTCCTTTTCAGGGATAGTTTCAAAGACTTAAAAATCCTTGGGGAGAAAGTTTTTTCATCTCCATTGCAAATGGGCTACCCCATAATTTTAAACAGTGACCCATGGTTCTAGATTCTCCCACAAGAGGAAATATCCTCTGCGCATCTACCCTGTGAAGACCCCTCAGGATCTTGTATGTTTCAATGAAGCTGCCTCTTGCGCTTCTAAAGTCCAGGAGATGCAAGCCTCGCCTGTCCAACCTTTCCTCACTCGACAACTTGCCCATTCTGGGCATTAGTCCAGTAAACCCCCTCTGAACGCTTCCAACACATTTACATGCACTGCTCATAGTAAGCTAGAATACATGTTTCTTTAAAAGAACAGGATCTTGAGAATATGTAGAGAACCCTGTATTTGTTCTTCTGTTCAGGAACAGCTATGTTTTATTTATGATTCGTTCACAGATGTGGACTTCGCTGGCTAGACCAGTCTTGGGCAGCATCTCAGCATCAAGAATGTTTGCTTCCACTCAGGGGAAGTGGGTTCTGCAGTGGCTGAAAAGTCCGATCCTGGATCCGCAGACTCTGCCACAGGTTTGGCAGGTGGTACTTTCTGAGGTGGGTAAAGGGGACGCTCCAGATTCTGTGCTCTCCTTCCGCTGTTTACGCTTGGCCTCCGCATGCTCCACCCTACGACACTCAAAAGTGATTGGCGCCTTCGCAGATGCCTTTTCTCCAGCTTGTGCGCTCTAAGCCAAGCGATTCCCAAGTGTTAGTGGGGATGTTACATTAAATGCGAGGCCAGTATTTGTTGCTCATCTCTAATTGCCCTTGAGAAGGTGGTAGTGTGCCATGCTGCGTAGGTACAACCACAGAGCTGTGAGGGAGAGAGTTCCAGAACTTTGACCCAGAGACAGTGAAAGAGCAAGGATATAGGTCCAAGTCAGCATGGTGTACGACTTGGAGAACTTCCAGGTGTTGGTGTTCCCTGATTCTACTGTCGTTGTCCTTCTAGGTGGTAGAGGTTGTCCTTCTACGTGGTAGGGATTTGGAAGGTGCTGTTGAAATTGCCTTGTTGAGCTGCTGCAGTGCATATTGTAGGTGGTGCACACTGCTCTTGTGCATCTGTAGTGGAGGGCGTGAATGTTGAAATTGGTGGATGGGATGCCAATCAAGTACAATGTGGGAGTTTGCAGCACATGCTTTAAAATTGGGTCATTAACTCTGTACGGCCTCTCTTGATTGCTCGAGCTAAAATGCATCACCTCACACTTCTCTGTGCTAAATTCAATGTTCCACTTTTCTGTCCATTCTGTTATCGAGCCTTGTCCCGCTGCAGTCGATTGGTATCATCCCCTGGCAACCGAACAGCGCTCAGGATGCACCCAAGGGGTCATATGTAGCTGGTACAGGAGATTGGAGAAGCTCTGGGGTAGTGCCAGTGCAGTGAAACTAGTTGTCTCGCAAAAAGTTGAAATTACGCCTGCAAGTAGAGGCTGAAGTGCAGACACGAATCCAAGGAGAAGCAATCTCGGAAGGTGAGATTGAAACCCTGTGAAGTGGGCCATTGTTGAAGTTGTCCTAATGGGAGCAACTTTTGGGGAAAATTCCAAGGAGAGGTCTTCAAAGGTGAAGCTGGGAATACCTTGTGAGACATAGTTTGAACGAGATTGTTTGACTTGGTGTGTAGTGATGTCTAGGTGGCTTCCTTAAAAATCCATAGGCTCAGTCTTGGCTGCATCTGTCATTTACTCTGTCATGTGATGCTTTCAATTAATCGTAGAATCTATAGTGCAGGAGGCCAATCAACCCATCGAGTATGCACCTGCTCTTGGAAAGAGCACACTGCCCAAGCCCACACCTCGTAACCCAGTAACCCCATCTAACCTACGGGCAATTTAGCATGGCCAATCCACCTAACCTGCACACCTTTGGACTGTGGGAGGAAACTGGAGCACCCGGAGGAAACCCACGCAGACACGGGGAGAACGTGCAGACTCCGCGCAGTCAATGACCCAAGCCGGGAATTGAACCTGGGACCCTGGAGCTGTGAAGCAACTGTGCTAACCACTGTGCTACTGTGCAGCCCCTCATGGCCGCCCCAGATGAATTACAGTTCATCTGTTCATTTACATGTACCTCATACTTACCCTGAATGTTGGAGTACAAGATACATGTTGCAAATGTGTTTCATGTTGCAAATGTGTTTCATCTTTCTGAACTTGTTTAGTAAAGTTTGTTTTTGTTTGCTCAAAACCAGTAGAACCTTGTGGCTTTATTCACAGAGCAGGTGTCTTGAATCTGAACCTTTATCTACTTTAAATAAAACATTATTGGTCTTTAACCAGTTTGCCCCCTCCCACTCCTGGCCAAGGATTGGAACAGAGTCAAGAACTGGAAGTACACTTTCAAAGTTTGCAGATGACGCAAAATTGAGACGTGTAGCTAATAGCCATTTTAAGGCTATAACAAAGTACAGAAGATGCCACTAAACTGCAGAAAGAGCATTTAAATGGTAAACAAATTTAAACAGATAAATGTGAGGTGGTATATTTTGGAAGAATAGAGACCTAAAGGGGTAAAAGAACAAAAGGATCTAGGGGTATACATTGACAAATTATTAGATGTAACAATGCAAGTTAACAAGGTTATAAAGATGCAAACAAAGAACTGAGGTTCATTTTAGAAGAATGGAATTGAAAAACAGGGAAGTTACAGTAGAAACCCATATAAACCTAGGTTAAATCACTTACCATATCTTATGTAATACCTCATCTCTCCTTTCATTCAAACAATCCCATAAAATAAGCTCTCTCTTAAATCTCTCTAAAATTGTCCAAAACACGATGCCGGACCCTCTTGAACTTGTTGACACGATCCCATTAAGTGCCAGTCTCACACACACGTGTGGAACAGTTAAATCTAAAGTGAGTGTGTGTCCATGCTTCCCAACTACAGCATCTGCTTCAAGATTGGACTTCAATCATTACCTCTGGGATCATAAAGTCCAAAGTAAATCTCATCAGTTTTCGGAGTTAAATGCTGTACCAGTTCAATTTCTCTTCTTTGTGTCCTTTCCAAGTGACTAACTGCACAGTATTCCTGCGGGGACTGGGCCAGCGCTCTAACTGTTCACTGTTGCCTCCTTGCAGTAAGGCGAGTTGAGGTAGAAGATCAGCCATGATCTTGTTGAATGGCGGAGCAGGGGCAAAGGGTCAAATGGCTTACATAGAGCAAAGAACGATAAAGCGCAGTACAGGCCCTTCGGACAACGATGTTGCACCGAAACAAAAGCCATCTAACCTACACTATGCCATTATCATCCATATGTTTATCCAATAAACTTTTAAATGCCCTCAATGTTGGCGAGTTCACTACTGTTGCAGGTAGGGCATTCCACGGCCTCACCACTCTTTGCGTAAAGAACCTACCTCTGACCTCTGTCCTATATCTATTACCCCTCAGTTTAAAGCTATGTCCCCTCGTGCTAGCCATTTCCATCCGCGGGAGAAGGCTCTCACTGTCCACCCTATCTAACCCCCGCTTTACTTCAGTTCCTATTTCGTACATCCTTACGGGTTATGTGTCTCTATCGCTAGCTGTACACCAGAAGTGTGCAGGAGTTTTGTATATGATGCACATGTCAAATATTAAAGGCCATAATATTGAATTTCAGTTTTCCATACAGTTATCTTAGCTGCCGATATACATCGACATCTCTTGGTGCCAAGGTTTTGGATTCATCCACCATTGAGTAAACTGAAGTAAGGACAGTCCACTCCAAACCATAAAATTCAAAGAGAGCAAATCAGCAACTATGAAATCTGAATGCAAACAAAAGTCTGTGCTTTGTGGCCTGGTTTTCCATGACTGACAAACTGCATTTGAGGGACTGTTGCAGTGCTCTTGTACAATATATTGTTTATTTCTTTAGTTGGAGGCCCAGACATGTCGGGGCGACCAAATCCGGATGAGGTAATTGTGGCTGGGCAGGCAGGCGCGTGAGTGGGTGACAGCGAGAACCCTGAGACGGACAGGGTGTGAGATGGACATATATACACACACAAATAATTTCCTCCACTCCCTCCCTCCCCAAAAACCTATCCAAAAAGCAGACCAAAACAGGAGGAAAACCTGGGTTGGAAGCCACCCTACTTTCGGCCCACACTTTTGTATGAATTTTGCCAGGGTCAGCTCTGAACGTGTGCCACCAAAGGTGAATGCAAGGTCAGTGCTAGTTAAACCCAACACCTTTGCTCAATCCGGGTCCCCACCTTTCTCTGGTGACCAGGACTCGGGGTCTAGTCTGTCTCTCTCTCTCTCTGCTTCATTAGCAAAGAGACAAAAAAAGGTTTTATTTGTTCACTCTGCTGCTTGGCACTTTTTAAACAGTCATTTTTATTAATTGTTAATAAATTATAAATTTATTGCTTTGACTTTTTAAAATGTATATTTAATGTTCTGCCAAATCTCATCTTGCCGAAATTTGATCAGACCTTTGAGCAAGAAAAAATTTGAAATGTAGTTCCTCCCCCCTTCCGCTCCTTATATGAAAAGGTTGGAAAAGCCTCGTCGACTTCTATCATTCCCTTTATATTTGCACTTATTCCCCTTAATTAAGAACAGAATTTTCACAGTAACTTCATTGCAGTGTTAATACTTGTGACACTAATAAAGATTATTATTATTTGCTGTCACCCTCAATCCCCAATGTTTCCAGATCACTTTGAAATATTTTGTCTCCCCTATTGTTGGCAGGTGCTCCCAATTTAAATCAGTAAAGTACACCAGAGATACAATTCTTCTGTCTTAAAAACATATGAACTTTACATCTGGCAGGTTTTCAGTTTGTAAAAATATTTGAAGATATGGATGCAAGATTCTCGCTTGCCTTTCGATTCAGTCTTGAGTAATCAGGGAATCACATTCCAAAATTAGACGGTATACAAACTTTATATTTAATACATGAAGAATATTTAAAGTACTTTGAAACAGTTTGCAATTATTTTAAAGTGAAAGCTGTAACCAAGTTATACATCAGATTTGTCAGCTGTTGTGGCCCACTCAATTCCAATTTGTAAGAAATATTTTTCTTGCAACAGTCCATAAAAGAGGAGAGCAAGAAACTGCACTGGCTGGGCTTCAATTGGAAATTTCAAACAAAGAAAGACTGATAAGATTTTAGTAAGACTAAGATATTAAGGGGTGCAGAACCAATGTGGGTAAATGGAGTTAAGATACAAATCAGCCATGGTTTAATTGAATGGAACAGGCCTGAATCGCTTCCTCATGCTTGTACAGTGGTGAGGTTATTTTCTTTATATTTTTCCCTCTGGTCAGTAATTCCAATCTGTAAACAGCAAATTCTACAATACTCACGCATTTTCTTCATCGAAGTTTGGCCGTTTAGAGCCCACTTTGTAGAAACAAGGTGTTTGAGCAGGCTGTGTTTTTCCATAACCTCCTGGCGGGCCCAGCGGACCGAATACAGAATGTGATGTCTTTGGGACCTTTGGTTCTTCCTTCTTCCCAGTTGTAATGGCAAAGCCACCAAAACCAAATCCCCTCTTTGCTCCACTGCCTCCTTTATTCCAATTCATTCTTTAGCTGCATGAACATAAATCACGAGTGATTAGTGCTCCCGAAAACACTTTCAATCAGAGACTTCATTTTACAAACAATGACAGCTAGGAAAAGATCCTCTAGTCCTTCACGGTGATAAAGCCTTTTGAATTCAAAAGAAAAAATGAAAAAGAAAACGCTTCCCAAAAAAACCCAGACATAAACTACACAAATAGGATCAGAGATTATATTAGCAGAACAGTCAGCAAGATGTCTGACAACCATTAATTAGCTATACATTTTGGAAGAAAGGCTTTACCAGCAGGATAGCTAGGTGTGAAATAAACATAACACACCGGAAATATATTGTGAGTTTAACATTTTACAAACCATTAACAGTGCCTGTAGGATTGTTGGATTCATACACTAAAGTTTCTTGGATAGCAGCCACATGGATTCTAGTAGTTTGTTCGGATTCCCAGTTCGGGTGACTTGAGAAATGAGAGGCCCCTGACTCCTAGTGATCCCACTGGGTGGGATTGCTGTCCTTGCCCACTTATTGGTAAGCGTATCTGATTTCTGTTCCTCGATGATGGTTTGGGTGAGGGGATGTGCCAATGTTCTCTCTAAGCTGCAAAGCAACCCAGAATCTCACCTGCTGGAATTTCCCATGAGCACAAATTGGCTGGACAAAGAAATTTAATGGGCTGCATGCACTTAAAAGAGGCCATGCACAACAAATAAAATTAGAGGGTACATTGGTACCAAATAAGGTACCAAGAATGAGCTCCAAGCTATTCAATATCCCCACAAGTCCATTGGTAAACACATAATTGGAAGGGATGTGAAGCTCAATATTTGTTGTGGGGACTAAGCTTTGTGCAGGTCAAGGAGACACAGCCGAGTGAGACACATACAGAGTGGGAATTGGAACTTGGTAATTTGGTGCAGTGAGGTAATCAGAAAAGGTAAGTGGTAAGTCTAATTCATAGACTTAGCCCAAGTCTAATTCTGCTGTTTGTCAGTTAAACATGCAGTGTGTAGCTTAGTGTCTGAATGGCTGAAGCTGCCCCCACCATAATTGCTGAGAGGCAGTTATCTGTCAGTCACCTGAGGCCTGTTTAGTGGCACAAGGGTGTACATTGTATTCTTCTGTTTGAAGCTTAAGTAGTGTGAGTCACCCTGGTTAGCGGAGTTCTGTATAAAAGACAGACAAAAAGCGCACTCAGTAAGCTTTGTGCAGGTGAAGGAGACACATCGAGTGAATGAGACACATCCAGAGTGGGAATTGGAACTTGGTAATTTGGTGCAGAGTGGGAGAAGGTGCTTTTTCCCAACCGTTTTGTTTCCTTTCTTCTGGCCTGTAACTGTTCATCTGCAGGGAGAGAACTAGAGAGCATCCTAGGAAGGTAAGTGATTTTTATTTTTATTACCTTTTGAAATTGTGTGGGGAAAACTGAAGTGACATCACAGTAAAGCTGTGACCGGATTGGCTGGTTGGGAATCTACGCTAAATTTAAAAATTTATATTTGTTAAATTAAACATAATTACCTAATTACTTAATTATAATTTAGAGGGGTATCTAAGCCAGAGATCGGAGAGTACTGTATTTAGCTTTCACATTTATAGCAGAAATCTAGTGCTAGGAAACATATAGTTAACAGTAACTTTTTTTTCCTTTTTTAAAATTTAATTTACTAATTAATTAACGCAATGTCCATTCGAGGAGTGTAGTGCTCTGACTGCGAGATGTGGCAGGTCCAGGAAGCTTCCAGCGTCCCGGATGGCTTCATCTGCAGAAAGTGCACCCAATTAGAGCTCCTCACAGACCGCATGGTTCGGTTGGAGCAGCACTTGGATGCACTTAGGAGCATGCAGGTGACGGAAAGCGTCAAAGATAGCAGTTATATAAATGTGGTCACACCCAAGGTGCAGACAGAGAAATTGGTGACCACCAGAAGGGGCAGGCAGTCAGTGCAGGAATCCCCTGTGGTTGTCCCCCTCTCGAACAGGTATACCCCTTTGGATACTGTCAGGTGGGAGAGCCTATCAGGGGAAAGCAGCCAGAGCAGTGGCACCACGGCTGGCTCTTATGTTCAGCAGGGAGGGTCAAAGCGCAGAAGAGCAATAGTCACAGGGGACTCCATAGTCAGGGGCACAGATCGGCGCTTCGGTGGACGTGAAAGAGACTCCAGGATGGTATGTTGCCTCCCTGGTACCAGGGTCCAGGATGTCTCAGGACAGGTAGCGGGCATCCTGAAGGGGGAGGGTAAACAGGCAGAGGTCGTTGTACATATTGGTACCAACGACATAGGCAGGAAGGGGCATGAGATCCTGCAGCAGGAGTTCAGGGAGCTAGGCAGAAAGTTAAAAGACAAGACCTCGAGGGTTGTAATCTCAGGATTATTCCCTGCGCCACGTGCCAGTGAGGCTAGAAATAGGAAGATAGAGCAGCTAAACAGCTGGTGTAGGAGGGAGGGTTTCCATTATCTGGACCACTGGGAGCTCTTCCGGGGCAGGTGTGACCTCCATAAGAAGGACGGGTTGCATCTAAACTGGAGAGGCATAAATACCCTGGCCGCGAGGTTTGCTAGTGTCACACGGGAGGGTTTAAACTAGTACGGCAGTGGGGTGGGTACCGGAGCAATAGGTCAGAAGGTGAAAGCATTGAGGAAGAACTAGGGAATAGGGCCAGTATGGCTCTGAGGAAGAGCAGACAGGGAGATGTTGCTGAAAACAGCGGGTCTGGTGGCCTGAAGTGCATATGTTTTAATGCAAGAAGCATTACCGGTAAGGCAGATGAACTTGGAGCTTGGATTAGTACTTGGAACTATGAGGTTGTTGCCATTACAGAGACCTGGTTGAGGGAAGGACAGGATTGGCAGCTAAACGTTCCAGAATTTAGGTGTTTCAGGCAGGATCGAGGGAGATGTAAAAGGGGTGGCGGAGTTGCGCTACTGGTTAGGGAGAATATCAAAGCTGTACTACGAGCGGACACCTCAGAGGGCAGCGAGGGTATATGGGTAGAGATCAGGAATAAGAAGGGTGCAGTCACAATGTTGGGGGTTTACTCAGGCCTCCCAACAGCCAGCGGGAGAAAGAGGAGCAGATAGGTAGACAGATTTTGGAAACGAGTAAAAACAACAGGGTTGTTGTGATGGGAGACTTCAACTTCCCCAATATTAAGAACATAAGAACTAGGAACAGGAGTAGACCATCTGGCCCCTCGAGCCTGCTCCGCCATTTAATGAGATCATGGCTGATCTTTGTGGACTCAGCTCCACTCTCCGGCCCGTACACCATTTCCCCGAATCCCTTTATTCTTTAGAAAGGTATCTATCTTTTTCTTAAAAACGTCTAAAGAAGGAGCCTCAACTGCTTCACTGGGCAAGGAATTCCAGAAATTCACAACCCTTTGGGTGAAGAAGTTCCTCCTACACTCCGTCCTGAATCTACCTCCCCTTATTTTGAGGCTATGCCCCCTAGTTCTGCTTTCCCCACGCAGTGGAAACAACCTGCCCGCATCTATCCTATCTATTCCCTTCATAATTTTATATGTCTCAATAAGATCCCCCGCATCCTTCTAAACTCCAATGAGTACAGTCCCAGTCTACTCAACCTCTCGTCATAATCTAATCCCCTCAACTCTGGGATTAACCTAGTGAATCTTCTCTGCACATCCTCCACTGCCAGTACGTCCTTTCTCAAGTAAGGAGACCAAAACTGAACACAATACTCCAGGTGTGGCCTCACTAACACCTTATACAATTGCAGCAGAACCTCCCTCGTCTTAAACTCCATCCCTCTAGCAATGAAGGACAAAATTCCATTTGCCTTCTTAATCACCTGTTGCACCTGCATATCAACTTTTTGCGACTCGTGCACCAGCACACCCAGGTCCCTCTGCACAGCAGCATGTTTTAACATCTTACCGTTTAAATAATAATCCATTCTGCTGTTATTCCTCCCAAAATGGATAGCCTCACACTTGGCAACATTGAATTCCATCTGCCAGACCCTAGCCCATTCACCTAACCTATCCAAATCCTTCTGCAGACTTCCGGTATCCTCTGCCCTTTTTGCTTTACCACTCATCTTAGTGTCGTCTGCAAACTTTACCACATTGCACTTGGTCCCCAACTCCAAATCGTCTATGTAAATTGTGAACAACTGCGGGCCCAACACTGATCCTTGAGGGACCCGACTAGTTACAGGTTGCCAACCAGAGAAACATCCATTTATCCCCACTCTCTGCTTTCTGTTATTTAACCAATCCTCTACCCATGCCACCACTTTATCCTCAATGCCATGCATCTTTAGTTTATGCAGCAACCTTTTGTGTGGCACCTTGTCAAAAGCATTCTGGAAATCCAGATATACCACATCCACTGGCTCCCCGTTATCTACTGCACTGGTAACGTCCTCAAAAAATTCTACCAAATTAGTCAGACACGACCTACCCTTTGTGAACCCATGCTGCGTCTGCCCAATGGGACAATTTCCCTCCAGGTGCCCCGCTATTTCCTCCTTAATGATAGATTCCAGCATTTTCCCTACAACCGAAGTTAAGCTTACCGGCCGATAATTACCCGCTTTCTGTCGATCTCCTTTTTTAAACAGTGGTGTCACGTTTGCTACTTTCCAATCCTCTGGGACCACCCCAGAGTCCAGTGAATTTTGATAAATTATCACTAGTGCGATATTGACTGGGGCTCACTTAGTGCTGGGGGATTAGACGGGGCAGAGTTTGTAAGGAGCATCCAGGAGGGCTTCTTAAAACAATATGTAGATAGTCCAACTAGGGAAGGGGCTGTACTGGACCTGGTATTGGGGAATGAGCCCAGCCAGGTGGTAGAAGTTTCAATAGGGGAGCATTTCAGGAACAGTGACCACAACTCAGTAAGTTTTAAAGTGCTGGTGGACAAGGATAAAAGTGGTCCTAGGGTGAATGTGCTAAATTGGGGGAAGGCTAATTAGAACAATATTAGGCGGGAATTGAAGAACCTAGATTGGGGGCGGATGTTTGAGGGTAAATCAACATCCGACTTGTGCGAGGCTTTCAAATGTCAGTTGAAAGGAATTCAGGACCGGCATGTTCTTGTGTGGAAGCAGGATAAATACAGCAAATTTCGGGAACCTTGGATAACGAGAGATATTGTAGGCCTCGTCAAAAAGAAAAAGGAGGCATTTGTCTGGGCTAAAAGGCTGGGAACAGACGAAGCCTGTGTGGAATATAAGGAAAGTAGGAAGGAACTTAAGCAAGGAGTCAGGAGGGCTAGAAGGGGTCACGAAAAGTCATTGGCAAATAGGGTTAAGGAAAATCCTAAGGCTTTTTACACGTACATAAAAAGCAAGAGGGTAGCCAGGGAAAGGGTTGGCCCACTGAAGGATAGGCAAGGGAATCTATGTGTGGAGCCAGAAGAAATGGGCGAGGTACTAAATGAATACTTTGCAGCAGTATTCACCAAAGAGAAGGAATTGGTGGATGTTGAGTCTGGAGAAGGGTGTGTAGATAGCCTGGGTCACATTGAGATCCAAAAAGACGAGATGTTGGGCGTCTTGAAAAATATTACGGTAGATAAGTCCCCAGGGCCTGATGGGATCTACCCCAGAATGCTGAAGGAAGCTACAGAGTAAATTGCTGAGGCCTTGACAGAAATCTTTGGAACCTCACTGTCTTCAGGTGATGTCCCGAAGGACTGGAGAATAGCCAATGTTGTTCCTTTGATTAACAAGGGTAGCAAGGATAATCCAGGGAACTATAGGCCGGTGAGCCTTACGTCAGTGGTCGGGAAATTACTGGAGAGAATTCTTCGAGACAGGATCCACTCCCATTTGGAAGCAAATGGATGTCTTTGCGAGAGGCAGCATGGTTTTGCGAAGGGGAGGTCGTGTCTCACTAACTTGATAAGAGTTTTTCGAAGAGGTCATAAATGTGACTGATGCAGGTAGGGCAGTGGATGTTGTCAATATGGACTTCAGTAAGGCCTTTGACAAGGTCCCTCATGGTAGACTGGTACAAAAGGTGATGTCACACGGGATCAGGGGTGAGCTGGCAAGATGGATACAGAACTGGCTAGGGCATAGAAGGCACAGAGTAGCAATGGAAGGGTGCTTTTCTAATTGGAGGGCTATGACTAGTGGTGTTCCGCAGGAATCAGTGCTAGGACCTTTGCTGTTCCTAGTATATATAAATGATTTGGAGGAAAATGTAACTGGTCTGATTAGCAAGTTTGCAGATAATCCAAAGGTTGGTGGAATTGCGGATAGCGGTGAGGACTGTCAGAGGATACAGCAGGATTAAGATCGTTTGGAGACTTGGGCGGAGAGATGGCAGAATGAGTTTAATCCAGACAAATGTGAGGTAATGCATTTTGGAAGGTCGAATGCAGGTAGGGAATATACAGTGAATGGTAGCACCCTCAAGAGTATTAAAAGTCAGAGATCTAGGTGTACAGGTCCACAGGTCGCTGAAAGGGGCAACACAGGTGGAGAAGGTAGTCAAGAAGGCATACAGCATGCTTGCCTTCATTGACCGGGGCACTGAGTATAAGAATTGGCAAGTTATGGTGCAGCTGTATAGAACCTAAGTTCGGCCACACTTGAAGGAGTACAGTGTTCAATTCTGGTCGCCACACTACCAGAAGGATGTGGAGGCTTTAGAGAGGGTGCAGAAGAGATTTACCAGGCTGTTGCCTGGTATGGAGGGCATTAGCTATGAGGAGCAGTTGAATAAACTTGGATTGTTCTCACTGGAATGACGGAGGTTGAGGGGTGACCTGATAGCGGTCTACAAAATTATGAGGGGCATTGACAGAGTGGATAGTCAGAGGCTTTTTCCCAAGGTAGAGGGGTCAATTACTCGGGGGCATAGGTTTAAGATGCGAGGGGCAAGATTTAGAGGGGATGTACGAGGCAGGTTTTTTTACAGAGGGTAGTGCGTGCCTGGAACTCGCTGCCGGAGGAGGTGGTGGAAGCAGGGACGATAGTGACATTTAAGGGGCATCTTGACAAATACATGAATAGGATGGGAATAGAGGGATACGGACCCAGGAAGTGTAGAAGATTCTAGTTTAGATGGGCAGCATGGTCGGCGCAGGCTTGGAGGGCCGAAGGGCCTGTTCCTGTGCTTTACTTTTCTTTGTTCTTATTCTTGACTATTCACTCCTCCAGAATGGAGTGTAGGGATTACAACTCCTTGCATTAGCACTGAAAAGCTCAGCGACCTGAAATATTATCTGTTTCTCCCTCCACAGATTCTGCCTGACCTGAGTACTTCAAGACTTCCTGTTTTTATTTCATGATTTCCACTATCCACATCATGTAGCTTTTTTAGCAAGAGAGTGTACAGTATGGGCACTCTTACTCTCCCCTGGACAAGCATTGTGCTGAGATTTTTTGTAATGTTTGAATGAGAGAGCATGATCAGAATATCTACGAGGTGCCTAACAAATTTCACTTGTCCAACTGATTCAGAGAATACCAGGTATTGGGTATTAGGAACTAAATTAGAACAGACTTCATTCCCTCAATCACGTGCAAATTAAGATAGATTAAGCAGCTTAAGGAAATGAACTCATGGCTGAAGGAGTGATCTGGGAAAGTGGGGTTCCATTTTGTAAATCTCTGGAGCGAATACTGGGACAGGTAAGAAACTTACAGTTTTTCTTTTGTTATGAGCCAGGGTTTAGAGAACCCCAAAGTGCATCATGGAGTTCACCTGACCCACAACGTTTAAGAGATGGTGGTATGGGGAGCACACGGCCCACTCTACAGGTGTGGTAAAGCAGAAATGGAAAAGTATTTTTTAAAGCAAAACAATGTTTATTCTATGAACTCAAGTTAACCTTTTTCAAACATAGTGAACATCTTAGCAACCATTAATTTAAATACAACCCCCAAAGTGTACAACACTAAGTAATGCTTACGCTGTCCTTTTAACATCCATACGACTAAAACTAAAACACACCCTGCAGCCTGCTCAAAAACAAAAGGAAAAAGCTGGCAGACAGCCCAGCTCCACCCACTCTCTGACATCACTGCAGTAGTAAACACCCATTTCTTAAAGGTACTCTCACTACAGATATATATATACACACACACACCCATTTATAAACACCCATTTCTCAAAGGTACTCTCACATGACACCTCTCCCCAAGAAAAAAAATAAACCATCAACTTCAAGATGGTTTCATTTTTCATCTTTTCACTATCCTTGAAGAAATGCACACAGTAAATATACTTTTTTGTTTAAAAAAAAAAAACACACACGCAAACAGGTACAATAATAGACAATTTTTGTTCTTCTTCCTCCAACTGAAATTGCTTCCGTTCATCACATTCGTGACAAAGCACCGGCTATCACGTTTTCTCTCCTGCCACGTGTACTATTTTTTAATGAAATGGCTGCAACAACAAACTCCAGCAAAACAGCCGTGCATTGGTATTCCGGGATCGCTCCAAAAACGTCAATGGCATATGATCAGGATATATAACGGTGTCAGACGGATTGCTGGTCACATCAATGTGCAAATGTTGCAAAGCCAGCACCAAACTCAAAGTCTCCTTCTCAATCGTAGAATACTTTTTCTGGTGAGAATTCAATTTCTTTGAAAAATAACCAATAGGCCGCTCTAGCCCTTCGTCGTCGTTTTGTAGAAGCACCGCACCTACACCCAGATCACTCGCATCAACAGCCACTTTGAATGGTTTTGTATAATTTGGGATGGCTAACACTGGAGCAGTGGTTAACACTGCCTTTTGGCCGTCAAATGCCTGTTGACACTCCGCTCTCCACTGGAATTTGTTATGCTTCTTGAGCAAGTCCGGCAGTGGAGCGACCACACTGCTAAAATTGGGTACAAATTTCCAGTAAAATCCACTCATACCAAGAAATCGCATTGTTTCCTGTCGTGTCGAGGGTATCAGAAACTCCCCAATAACTTTTGTTTTCACATCCCATGGGACCATTTGACCCTGTCCGATTGTATGGCCAATGAAAGTGACTTGGGCTTTTCCAAATTCACTTTGGCTAGGTTTATCACCAAACCCGCCTCCTGAAGTCGGTCGAATAACTCCATCAGATGTTTCAAATGTTCTGTCCATGTCTGGCTGAAAATTACCAGATCGTCAACGTACACCGCACAATTGGGTAGACCTGAAACGACTTTGTCAGTTAACCGTTGAAATGTGGCTGGTGTGTTTTTCATGCCAAATGGCATAACTTTGAATTGGTATATACCATCTGGAGTCACAAAAGCTGAAATCTCCTTCGCCTTTCCGGATAAAGGTACCTGCCAGTAACCTTTAAGTAAACCCAGTTTAGAAATAACAGCTGATTGTCCCACTTTCTCAATGCAATCCTCCAAACGTGGGATAGGATAAGAGTCCATTCTTGTAACTGCATTAACCTTTCTATAGTCCACACACAACCGTTGGGTACCGTCTGGTTTTGGTACCATCACTATGGGTGAGCTCCATTGGCTGCAACCCACTTCAATTATGCCATTTTTACCATACTCTCAATCTCTTTGTTAACCTGTGCCAATTTTAAAGTGTTAAGTCTATATGGACGTTGTTTGATGGAACAGCATTTCCCACATCTACATCATGTATAGCCATTTTAGTACTTCCCAATTTATCTCCACAAACTTGCCCATGTGATATCAATAACTCTTTCAGGTCAGTTTGATTTTCCTCTGGAAGGTAACTCAACAATTTATCCCAATTTTTAAGAACATCCTCATTTTCCAATTTAATTTGAGGTATGTCAAATTCAGAGTCATCTGAATTTGGTTCGTCACTTTGAGTTAGAATCATTGAAACCTCCTTTTTCTCTCCTTCCCTTTCAAAGTACCTTTTAAGCATATTGACATGACACACTCGGTGAGTCTTCCTTCTATCTGGTGTTTTTAATCATGTAATTCACCTCACTTAATTTCCTTTCAATCTGATAAGATCCACAAAACCTTGCTTTTAAAGGTTCACCTACCACTGGTAACAACACTAGAACCTTATCTCCACTGGCAACACTACGAACTTTGGATTTCTTGTCCGCTACCCGTTTCACCACATTTTGTGCAACTTTCAAATGTTGTCTAGCCAATTCACCTGTTCGATTTAATGTTCCCTAAAATCTGACACGTAATCCAATAATGTAAGTTCCGATTTCTCTATCACCAATTTTTCCTTAATCAATTTAAGTGGTCCTCTTACCTGATGACCAAAAATTAGTTCAAAAGGACTAAATTTGGTTGACTCATTCAGTGCATCCCTAATTGCAAACAGTACGAATGGAATTCCTTTATCCCAATCCTCTGGATAATCGTGACAATCAGCCCTCAACATTGTCTTTAATGTCTGATGCCACCTTTCTAACGCTCCCTGCGATTCTGGATGGTACGCAGTTGATTTAAATTGTTTTATTCCTAAACTATCCATAACTTAATGGAATAACCTGGAGGTAGAATTTGATCCTTGATCCGATTGTATTTCTGTGGGTAGTCCATATCTAGTCAAGAATTTTAGTAACTCCTCCACAATCTTTTTAGCTGTAATATTACATACTGGAATGGCCTCTGGAAACCTAGTAGACACATCCATTATAGTCAAAAGATATTGATTCCCACGTTTTATTTCAGGAAGCAGTCCTACGCAATCAATTAGGACCCTTGTAAAAGGTTCCTCAAATGCTGGAATGGGTATTAAGGCGCTGGTTTTATCACTGCTTGAGGTTTCCCTATCACTTGACATGTGTGACATGATTGATAAAATTTAACAACAGCTTTATGTAGTCCAGGCCAATACAAATGTTTCTGGATTTTAGCTTGAGTTTTCCTTATTCCCAAATAACCTCCCACTGGTACCTCATGTGCAACTCGCAACACCTCCTTTCTACACCCTGTCGGCAACACTACTTGATGAACTTCTGCCCACTTTTCATCCGACTGCATATGTAAAGGCTTCAATTTTCTCATCAAGATATTACTTTTACGGTAATCTGGTATACACTCAGATTCCTCTTCCGTGTATGCTTTCTGATACATCCGTTTTATTTCTACATCTTTCTGTTGTCACTCCGCCAATTTTCCGGAACTAAAAATATCTGCCTCACCCTCCACCTGTTCTTGTTCTTTTTCAACCATCTGATCACAAATCATTTCTGATAATTGCACTTCAACTTCATCTTCACTCTTGATTTCTCCTCGTCTTAACCTGTGACTTTGCGACCTTGTTAGTACACAAGCCAGAAAAATCCGAGGATATTCGTCCTTCAACACTTCAGTTGTCTGATTTTCCACTGGCTTATCAACCGCAGTAGGCATCACTCCCACTTGCGATCCAGCTATATCATTACCCAAGATAAACTGTATTCCTGGACAAGATAGTTTCTCTATTACTCCTACTACCACTTCACCACTCTTCACTGGACTTTCCAATCTTACCTTATATAATGGAACGCTACTCCTCTCACCCTGAATTCCACATATTACCACCTTTCCTGGCAATATTCTTCCCAAACTACATAACTCCTCATCTCTTCCCATTAAAGATTGACTAGCTCCCGTACCTCTTAAAATTGTGACTTCTTTGCCTGCTCCTCCTGATACACATGAGTAAACTTTACCCACACAAGTAAATTCTTTAAAGAATTTCTGGCACCTTCTTATCAATCACCTCTTGATCAGGCTGTACAATCTTTTGCTCCTCCTTCGCTTCACTTGGACTTTCCTTCACCACTTTAACAAACCCCACCGTCTTATCCTGTTTTACCGTACCACATTAGCCTTCCCAATGCTTTTCTTCAACCACCAACACTGACTTTACATGGCCTAGTTTATTACAGTGAAAACATTTGAAACTTTTCATGTCTCTCCCACCCTCCTGGATTTATTTTTAAATCTGAGGCACACTCTCCTTATTATCTCTCATGAGATCACCTTTACCACTTGAGTATTTCTCATGTCCCCAGTTTCTATTCCTCACAGGCTGAAACTGATGTTGGAAACCAAACTTTGATTTACGAACTAATTCATAATCATCTGCTATTTCTGCTGCTAACCTCGCAGTTTTAACCTTCTGCTCTTCCACATGAATTCTCACTACATCAGGAATTGAATTTTTTAACTCCTCCAAAAGTATAATTTCTCTGAGAGCTTCGTACGTTTGGTCTATTTTCAAAGCACTTATCCACCTATCAAAATTACTCTGTTTGATCCTTTCAAACTCATTGTATGTTTGACCAAATTCTTTCCTTAAATTTCTAAACCTTTGGCTGTAGGCTTGAGGCACTAGCTCATATGCACCCACGGTGGATTTTTTCACCTCCTCATATGTCCCAGATACCTCCTCCGGTAGTGATGCAAACACTTCACTAGCTCTACCTACCAGCTTTGTTTGAATCCGTAATACCCACATGTCCTGTGGTCATTTCATTTGTTTGGCTACCTTCTCAAATGAAATGAAAAAGGCTTCCACCTCCTTCTCGTCAAACCTCGGCAACGCTTAGACATATTTAAATGGATTCCCACCAAGTCTTCGATGCTCTTTCTCACTATCCTCATCACTATCATCCAACTGTACGTTTCCCTTTACGTCTGCCAATTTTAACTGACTGTCATGATTCATGGCCATTTTCTGAAGTTCAAACTCTCTCTCTTTATCTTTTTCCGTGATCTGTATCTCCCTTCCTCTTTCTATTTGTTCTGCTAGGGCTATTCTTTCTGTTCTCCTTTCTTCTCTCTCCTTTTCTTTTTCCTCCCTCTCTCTTTCTGCTCTATCTCTTTCTCATTCTGCTCTCTCTTTCTTTTTCCTCTCTTTCGTATTCAAGCTGCTTTAATTCTTGCTCATGTTCCATTTGTTTAATTTGCAACTGAATTTTTGCTATTTCCAATGAATCAAACTGTATCTCAAGTAACTTTAAATGCTTAGCCAACGCCATAATTACCTCACCTTTTCGCATTTTGTCAGGTAATGTTAACTGCAATGTTTTTGCCAAATCCAACAGTCTGCTTTTAGTCTCTGTCCGTAAGGTACTACGTGTGACCGTCTCCACCCCCAAAAATTCTGAGCCTCTGAAAGAGCCATTGTCCACAACACACTCCCCCCATAAACTAAAATACCACACCTGAAAAACACCCACAATATGCTCATCCCTCACTGTCTTTAGGGGTGTAAAAGGGGTGGGGAGTTGCATTACTGGTCAGAGATGATATCACAGCTGTGATTAAGGAGGGCACTATGGAGGATTTGAGCACTGAGGCAATATGGGTAGAGCTAAGAAATAGGAAGGGTGCAGTAACATTGTTGGGACTTTACTACAGGCCTCCCAAAAGCGAGCGTGAAGTAGAGGTACAAATATGTAGACAGATTATAGAAAAATGTGGGAGCAATAGGGTGGTCGTGATGGGAGATTTTAACTTCGCCAACATTGAATGGACTCATGTAGTGTTGGAGGCGTAGATGGAGCAGAATTTCTAAGGAGCATCCAGGAGAGTTTTTTTAGAGCAGTATGTAAATAGTCCAACTCGGGAAGGGGCCATACTGGACCTGGTATTGGGGAATGATGCTGGCCAGGTGGTTGAAGTTTCAGTCGGTGATTACTTTGGGAATAGCGATCACAATTCCGTAAGTTTTAGAATACTCATGGACAAAGACGAGAGTGGTCCTAAAGAAAGAGTGCTAAATTGGGGAAAGGCCAAGTGTAACAAAATTCAGCAGGAGCTAGGGAATGTGGATTGGGAGCAGCTGTTTAAGGGTAAACCCACATTTGAAATGTGAGAGTCTTTTAAAGAAAGGTTGATTAGAGTGCAGGACAGACATGTCCCTGTGAAAATGAGGGATAGAAATGGCAAGATTAGGAAACCATGGATGGCGGGTGGAATTGTGAGACTAGCTAAGATGAAAAAGGAAGCATACATAAGATGTAAGCGACTTAAAACTGATGAAGCTTTGGAGGAATATCGGGAAAGTAGGACAAGAGGGCTAAAAGGGGTCATGAAATATCTTTGGCTAACAGGGTTAAGGAAAATCCTAAACCCTTTAATTTGTATACAAGGAGCAAGAGGGTAACTCGAGAAAGGATTGGTCCACTCAAAGACAAAAGAGGGAATTTATGCGTGGAGTCAGGGGAAATGGGTGAGATTCTTAATGAGTACTTTTCATCGGTATTCACCAAGGAGAGGGACATGTCAGATGTTGAGGCTAGGGATGGATGTTTAAATACTCAAGGTCAAGTCGGCATAAGGAAGGGGGAGGTTTTGGGTATTCTAAAAGGCATTAAGTGGACAAGTCCCCAGGTCCAGATTGGATCGATCCCAGGTTACTGAGGGAAGCGAGGGACGAAATAGCTGGGGCCTTAACAGATATCTTTGCAGCATCCTTGAGCACGGGTGAGGTCCCGGAGGACTGGAGAATTGCGAATGTTGTCCCCTTATTTAAGAAGGGTAGCAGGGATAATCCAGGGAATTATAGACCTTTGAGCTTGACGTCAGTGGTAGGCAAACTGTTGGAGAAGATACTGAGGGATAGGATCTATTCACATTTGGAAGAAAATAGACTTAGCAGTGATAGGCAGCATGGTTTTGAGCAGGGAAGGTCATGTCTTACGAACCTAATAGAATTCTTTGAGGAAGTGACAAAGTTAATTGATGAGGGAAGGGCTGTAATTGTCATATACATGGACTTCAGTAAGGCGTTTGATAAAGTTTCCCATGGAAGGTTGATGGAAAAAGTGAAGTTGCATGGGGTTCAGGGTGTACTAGCTAGATGGATAAAGAACTGGCTGGGCAACAGGAGACAGAGTAGTGATGGAAGGGAGTGTCTCAAAATGGAGAACGGAGACGAGTGGTGTTCCACAGGGATCCGTGCTCGGACCACTGTTGTTTGTGATATAAATAAGTGATCTGGACGAAGGTATAGGTGGTCTGATTAGCAAGTTTGCAGATGATGCTAAGATTGGTGGAGTTGCAGATAGCGTGGAGGACTGTCAGAGAATACAGCAAAATATAGATAGATTGGAGACTTGGGCAGAGACATAGCAGATGGAGTTCAATCCAGGCAAATGCGAGGTGATGCATTTTTGAAGATCTAATTCAAGAGCGGACTATACGGTCAATGGAAGAGTCCTGGGGAAAATTGATGTACAGAGAGATCTGGGAGTTCAGGTCCATTGTACCCTGAAGGTGGCAACGCAGGTCGATAGCCTGGTCAAGAAGGCATACAGCATGCTTGCCTTCATCGGACGGGGTATTGAGTTCAAGAGTCGGCAGGTCATGTTACAGTTGTATAGGACTTTGGTTAGGCCACATTTGGAATACTGCGTGCAGTTCTGGTCGTCACATTACCAGAAGGATGCGGATGCTTTAGAGAGGGTGCAGAGGAGGTTCACCAGGATGTTGCCTGGTATGGAGGGTGCTAGCTATGAAGAAAGGTTGAGTAGATTAGGATTGTTTTCGTTGGAAAGACGGAGGTTGAGGGGGGACCTGATTGAGGTCTACAAAATTGAGAGGTATGGACAGGGTGGATAGCAACAAGCTTTTTCCAAGAGTGGGGGTGTCAATTACAAAGGGTCACGATTTCAAGGTGAGAGGGGGAAAGTTTAAGGGAGATGTGCGTGGAAAGTTTTTTTACGCAGAGGGTGGTGGGTGCCTGGAACGCTTTGCCAGCAGAGGTGGTAGAGGCGGGCACGATAGCGTCATTTAAGATGCATCTCGACAGATATATGAACGGGCGGGGAACAGAGGGAAGTAGGTCCTTGGAAAATAGAAAACAGGTTTAGATAAAGGATCTGGATCGGCGCAGGCTGGGAGGGCCGAAGGGCCTGTTCCTGGGCTGTAATTTTCTTTGTTCTTTTAGTTCACTAAGCCAATCCAATAGATAGACTTTTATCCCCCCCCCCCCACCCCCAGCCCCCAATTTGTTATGGGCCAGGGTTTAGAGAACCCAAAAGTGTATCAGGGAGTTCACCTGACCCACAACTTTTTATAGATTGTGGTATGGGGAGCACATGGCCCACTCTACAGGTGTGGTATAGCAGAAATGGAAAAGTATTTTTTAAAGCAAAACAATGTTTATTCTATGAACTCAAGTTAACCTTTTTAAAACATACAGTGAACATCTTAGCAACCATTAATTCAAATGCAACCCCCAAAGAATACAGCACTAAGTAAACCTTTAAGCTTTCCTTTTTAACATCCAAAAGACTTAAAAACAAAACCTTTATCAGAAGCACATCAGGTTAAAGTCACTACTGAAAACATTTATAATTCTGAATTCACCAAATGATCAAGAGATAGACTTTTGATGGCAGAGAGAACAGCAGTACACCTGCTTGGTGTGGCTTCACCTCCAACACTGAAAATGAAACTAAAACACACCCTACAGCCTGCTCAAAAATTAAAGTAAAAATGCTGACAGACAGCCCAGCTCCACCCACTCTCTGGCATCACTGCAGTAGTAAACACCCATTTCTTAAAGGTACTCTCACTACAGATATTTATATACACACCCATTTATAAACACGCATTTCTTAAAGGTACTCTCACATGACACTTTTATTGGTTCATGGGATGTGGGAGTCGTTGGCTCGGCCAGCATTTATTGTCCATCCCCCGACGGCATTGAAGAGTCAAGCGCATTGTTGTGGATCCGGAGTCACATGTAGGCCAAATCAGGTAAAGACGACAGATTTCCTCCCCTAAAGGACATTAGTGATTCAGATGGGTTTTCAACGACAATCGACAATGGTTTCATGGTCAGCTTTAGGCTTTTAATTCTCGATTTGTAGAGTTGTATTGCGGTTCATTTGAACCAGGCTAGGATTTTAACCCAGAAAATGGGATGGCTCAGGTGGGAAAGAGTAGTATTGATCATTTGAAAGCAAAAGAGTAAAGAAATAGTCAAACAGGCCCAACAGGTAATGGGAAATGTAAAAGATGTAAAGTAATTTTAAAAGAAAAATGAGAAATGTGAGAATAAAAAATGAGAGCAGGACAGGTTGGAATCTGATCTGATGTGGCGACCCTAGCGACCTACTACTCCCCGGACCTGGAATACATGACCATGAAGTGCCGCCCATACTATCTTCCACACGAGTTCACTTCAGCCATTATCACAGCGGTTTATATCCCACCGCAGGCAGAAGTGAGGAAGGCGCTGGACGAACTGTACACAGTTATAAACAACTACGAAACAGAACACCGGAGGACTTGCTCATCATGGCCGGAGACTTCAACTAGGCCAACCTCAAGAGTGTACTGCCAAAATTCCACCAGCACATCTCTTGTCCCACCAGGGGCGACAACACTCTTGACCACTGCTACTCAAAAATCGAGGGTGTCCCCCGTTCCATCCCCCGACCGCACTTTGCGAAATCAGATCATAAGACGGTGCTCCTTCTCCCGGCATACAAGCAGAAACTCAAGCGGGAGAATCCAGCTAAGAAGATCGTGCAGTCCGAGGAAACAGAAGAGCTCTTATGTGACTGCTTAGAGACAGTGGACTGGTCCATATTTAAGAACTCAGTGACCAACCTAAATGAGTATGCCACCACCGTCGCAGACTTCATCAGCAAATGTGTGAACGACTGCGTGCCAAAGAAAGCAGTACGTGCTTTCCCCAACGAGAAACCATGGCTCAATCGTGAGATTGACTCTCTACTGAAGGACAGATCTGAGGCGTTAAAGTCAAAATGACCCTGAGCTATATAAAAAATCCAGGTACGACCTCCGCAAAGCCATCCGAGATGCCAAGAGAGAATATCAGCCAAGCTAGAGTCACAGATAGACTCTTGGCAGCTGTGACAAGGACTAAACAACATAACGGGCTATAAAGCGAAGCCGAGCTGTATCTCCGGCAGCAGCGCACCCCTCCCTGATGAACTCAATGCATTCTCTGCTCGGTTCGGGCAGGTAACAAACAATCCGCTGTCGAGTGCCTCAGCAGCCCATAACTCACCCATACCCACCATCACAGCTTCCGAAGTCAGATCGGCCTTCCTGAAAGTGAACCCTCGGAAGGCGACGGGCCTGGACGGGATCCCTGGTCGTGCACTCAGAGCCTGCGCGGACCAGCTGGCAGAGGTGTTCGCAGACATCTTTAACCTCTCCCTACTCTGCTCAGAGGTCCCCACCTACTTCAAGAAGACCACCATCATACCGCTGCCAAAGAAGAACCAGGCAACGTGCCTCAATGACCACCGTCCGGTGGCCCTGACTTCAGTCGTAATGAAGTGCTTCGAGGGGTTGATCATGAAGGGTATCACCTCCGTACTCCCAGAACGCCTTGATCTATTGCAATTCGCATACCGTCGCAACCGGTCCACAGCAGATGCCATTTCCCTGTCCCTACACTCATCCCTAGAGCATCTCGACAAGCACGCTAGCATTGTGGTTAGCACAATTGCTTCACAGCTCCAGGGTCCCAGGTTCGATTCATGGCTTGGGTCACTATCTGTGCGGAGTCTGCACGTTCTCCCCGTGTGCGTGTGGGTTTCCTCCGGGTGCTCTGGTTTCCTCCCACAGTCCAAAGATGTACAGGTTAGGTGGATTGGCCATGCTAAATTGTCCTTAGTGTCCAAAATTGCCCTTCGTGTTGGGTGGGGTTACTGGGTAATGGGGATAGGGTGGAGGTGTGGGTTTGGGTTGGGTGCTCTTTCCAAGAGCCGTTGCAGATTCGACGGGCCGAATGGCCTCCTTCTGCACTGTAAATTCTATGATCTATGACAACAAGGACTCCTACATCAGACTCCTATTTATGACTACAGCTCCGCCTTTAACACCACAATCCCAGCCAAGCTCACATCAAAGCTCCAAAACCTAAGACTTGGCAGCCCCACTCTGCAACTGGATCCTCGATTTTCTGACCAACAGACCACAATCAGTAAGAATGAACAACAACACCTCATCCACAATAGTCCTCAATTCCGGGGCCCCGCAAGGCTGCGACATAGCCCCCTACTCTACTCCCTGTACACACACGACTGTGGCCGGATCGCTAATAACAACGAGTCAGATAGAGAACCTAGTGGAGTGGTGCAGCGACAACAATCTCTCCTTCAATGCCAGCAAAACTAAAGAGCTGGTCACTGACTTCAAGAAGCAAAGTTCTGTGCACACCCCTGTCAGTGTCAACGGGGTCGAGGTGGAGATGGTGAGCAGTTTAAAATTCCTAGATGGGCACATCTCCAAAAATCTGTCCTGGTCCACCCACGTCGATGCTACCACCAAGAAAGCACAACAGCGCCTATACTTCCTCAGAAAACTAAGGAAATTCGGCATGTCCACATTAACTCTTACCAACTTTTACAGATGCACCATAAAAAGCATCCTATTTGGCTGCATCACAGCCTGGCATGGCAACTGCTCGGCCCAGGACCGCAAGAAACTTCAGAGAGTCGTGAACACCGCCCAGTCCATCACACAAACCTGCCTCCCATCCATTGACTCCATCTACACCTCCCGCTGCCTGGGGAAAGTGGGCAGCATAATCAAAGACCCCTCCCACCCGGCTTACTCACTCTTCCAACTTCTTACAAGGGACAGGAGATACAGAAGTCTGAGAACACGCTGTTACCAGACTCCTGAATCACCCTCTTATGGACTGACATCATTTACACTACACCCCTGTATGCTTCATCCGATGCCGGTGCTTATGTAGTTACATTGTATATGTTGTGTTGCCTTATTATGTATTTTCTTTTATTCCCTTTTCTTCCCATGTACTTAATGATCTGTTGAGCTGCTCGCAGAAAAATACTTTTCACTGTACCTCGGTACACGTGACAATAAACAAATCCAATCCAAAGAAGTATTCTTTATAAAATATGTCCCACTTATAGGATCAAATTGAATGAATTGAAGATACAAATTTATCTTTTGAGTACAACAAGGTTGCCATCAGAAGACAGTAAAGACAGGCAATTAAATATACCAGGTTATATGGTCCAGTGGTAGAAACCGATAGAGGAGGAGTGGTCTTTGTGATTAAGGAGGAAATTACTTTAATGATAAGAGGATATAGTGAGAGGAAATCAAGCAATGGGAAGTTAAGAAACAGAAAAGTATTTAATATTGTAGTGATGGTCATGTATATATTGCCTGCCAACAGCTGTTAAGTGGCAGAATGTATTAATGCAGAAATTAAACAAGTCTGTAGCAAAGGCAGCATAGTTTTGATTTGAGATTTTAAACATTCTTACAAATTGAGTTGAGGAGATTTGCTCATGTCAGAAAGGTAGCAAATTTACTGAGTGTGTTCAGCATAGTTTTCTGCAGCACTAATTCTTAGAATACACAAGAAGATAGGTAGGAAAATAAAATGCAAAGGTTTGGCAGAGAAGGTTGTTCACTTGGGCAGGATGAACAAAGAAGCAGAATATTATTTAGATGGAGACTGCAGAATACTGAGGTACAGAGGGATCTGGGTATCCTCATACATAACTAAAGTCAGCATGCGGGCACCAGCAATTAGGAAGATAAATGGAATGTTGGTCTTTATTGCAAGGGTAATGGAGTATAAAAGTTGGAAAGTGTTCTTACAACTGTACAGGCCATTGGCGAGACCACACCTGGAATATTGTGTAGAAGTTTTGCTCTCCTTCTAATGTTTGCACTGGAAGCAGTTCAGAGAAGGTTCAACCGGCTGATTCTTAGGATGAAGGGATTGTCTTCGAAGAAAAGATTGAGTCTACACTCATTTGAGTTCAGAAGAATGAGAGGTGATCTGTCGTATGAGAAACGTTTGAGGACTCTGGGTCTGTACTCGTTGGAGTTTAGAAGGATGAGAGGGGATCTTGTTGAAACTTACAAGGCACTGCGAGGCCTGGATAGAATGGACGTGGAGAGGATGTTTCCATTTGTAGGAAAAACTAGAACCAGAGGACACCATCTCAGACTAAAGGGACGATCCTTTAAAACAGAGATGAAGAAGAATTTCTTCAGCCAGAGGGTGGTGAATCTGTGGAACTCTTTGCCGCAGAAGGCTGTGGAGGCCAAATCACTGAGTGTCTTTAAAACAGAGATAGATAGGTTCTTGATTAATCAGGGGTTATGGGGAGAAGGCAGGAGAATGGGGATGAGAAAATATCAGCCATGATAGAATGGCGGAGCAGACTCGATGGGCCGAGTGGACTAATTCTGCTCCGATGTCTTATGGTCTTATGATCATATTGAAAGATTCTGAGGGGATTTGACTACATCGATGGTGTGTTAGACTGGTTTTTGATCTACAAAAGACTCCAAGATTATGGGTGGGATGGAAGTGGCAGGCAGGAAAGTGGAGTTCAGGTCACAATCAGATCAGCTATGATCTTATTGAATGGTCTTCTCCTGCTTCTATTTCCACTTTTATGTAAGAAGGCAAGCCATGTTTGATTTAATGGGTATTCAGCTGGATTAGACAGCTCAACAGTGTGTGAACATTAACAGTGATCATTTGATCGAGTTCAATGATACCATTAATTGGAAAAAGCAAAACTGCCACTAAATTCGATACGGCTGACTTCAATGGAATGGGACACTACCGACAATGAATTGGGCAAATATGTTAATGAAGAAGTCATCAAAAGATCAGTAGGTGGTGTTCAGACAAGAATTTAAAATAATACAGAACTGGTTTATAACCATAAAGCAACAAGAACTCTACTTGTCCAAAAAAAACATGTATCTCTTAAGAGGTAAGGGACAACATAAAATCAAGAGAGAAAGCAAAACAAAAGCATAGCACAGGTTCCATCGATTCCAGTGACTTGGAAATATACAAAGGGTGACAAACAGATAGTAAGAGCTACAGAATGTGAATATCGAAAGAAACTTGCAAATGATGCAACAACATAAGAAATAGGAGTAGACCATACAGCCCATCAAGTCTGCTCTGACATTCAATCCAATCATGGCTGATTGTCAACCTTAAATCCACTTTCCCACTGCTCCACATATTGCTTAATTTGGTTAGTCTCGGTCTTAATTCAATCAGGGATCATCTGCAACCCTCTGGGATAGAAAATTCCAACAATTAACAATACTCCGAGTGAATAAATTTCTCCTCATCTCAGTCCTAAATAATCAACCCTTATCCTGAGACTGTGCCCCATGTTCTAGGTTCCCCAGCCAGGAGAAACAACCTCAGCGTTGAGCCTGTCAAGTCCCTTCAAGATCTTGTGTTTCAAAAGATTACCTCTCTGAAAATTCTGAAGTCCACAGAAAATGGAACCAATTTATTCAGCCACTTATCTATCATAGGACAATCTTATCATCCCAGGAACCAGTCTGGTGAACCTTTGCTACAACACCTACAATGCAATATGGAGACCAAAACTGCACACAGTATTCCAGGAGTGATCTCATCAAAACCCTGTTCAATTGTAGCAAAACGTCCTTATTATTGTTCCCCACTCCCCTTGCAATAAAGGCCAATTTGTAATTTTCCTTCCTGATAGCTTGCTGTACCTCCATGCAAACTTCCTGCACAATTTGTGTGAATATACCCAAGTCCCTCTGAACATCAACAGTTACATCTTTCACACCCTTTTACATGTAATTTGCTTTTCTATTCTTAGGACCAAAATTAATAACCTCGCACTTCCCCACATTATATTACATCTGTTGTCTTGTTGCTAATCTAACCTGGCTATATCTCTTTGCAGCCTCTTTGTCCTTTCCTCGGTTTACAATCTGAGCTCTGTATCATCAGCAAACTTCAATACATTACTCTCTTATTCGAATTATTGATTGAGACCCCGACATTAAACCTTCTGACACTCCACTGTCAGTCTGCCAACTTGAAAATGACCCATTTATAGTTTTAGTCAGTACAGAAAAATGCCCTTCCACCCACCGTGTCTGCGCCAGCCGTCATACACCTATCCATTCTCATCCCATTTTCCAGTACTTGGTCTGTAACCTAGGTAGGAAAGTAAACACTGAAGAAGACTATGGATATAGATAAGGTGAGTGGGCAAAAATCTGGCAAATAGAGTATAATATGGGAAAATATGAAATTGTCCATTTTGGCAGGAAGAATAAAAAAAAGACGCTTATTATCTAAATGGTGAGAGATTGCAGAGCTCCGAGGTGAAGAATGATTTGGGTGTCATAGAATAGAATGATATTGTGTGTGAGGGGAATTGATTACAAACGTAGGGAGATTATACTTACAGTTGTACAGGGGATTGGTGAGACCACACCTGGAGTACTGTGTACAGTATTAGTTTCCTAATTCAAGGAAGAATGTAAATGTGTTAAAAGTAGTTCAGAGAAGGTTTACTAGACTAATACCAGGAATGGGTGGTGTCTTACGAGGAAAGGTTGGAGAGGCTGGGCTTGTATCCATTCAAGTTTAGAAGAGTAAGAGATGACTTGATCGACACCTTCAAGATGCTGAGGGATATTGACAGAGTGGATGTGGAGAAGATGGGTGCGATTTTCCGGAAAGATTTCCAAGTGTTGCAGCGAGCGGGAATTGCCACATATTTCCCGGCACTTGGCCCAGCGAAACAGGCAACGCAATTCTATATTAATTGGTCAACTTAACGAGGCCTCATGGGCATCTCGCCCCAAACGCTGGCTTGCCAGCCCCCAACTAACAAGGTCGAGCAGCACTTAAGTTGTGCTTGCTCCAGCAAGCAACAATAGCGCCGAGGAGACCAGCCCCAAGATTTGGAGATGCTGACCTGTGAAGGCTCCTGGATGCGGTGGAGGCCAGGAGGGATGTCCTGTTATCCAGAGAGTCGCGGAGGGTGAGTCACAAGGCATTCAGTGCTGCCTGGGACGAGGTGGCGGCAGCAGTCAGCTCGGGCAGTGTGACCAGGAGGACTGGCCTCCTCCAGTGTCGGAAGAAGGTCAACGACCTCCACTGGGCAGCACGAGTGAGTAGACACCAACGTCCCACCCATCCCCCCCAAATGAGCATTCCCCCCAGGCGACCCCAACCTTCCCTCCATCCCCCTCCCCCTTCAGCACTCCTTCCACCCACCCCTTTAACCCTCTCTCCACCCCAACTCTCCCTTCTCCTCCCCCCATAACTGTGAACCGCACATGGGGCTAACTTTGCCTTCTCTGTATATCCTCAGGACAAGCTCTCCCATAATTGGCAGGAGAGGCTCCAGGTTGGCGGTGGGGTGCCAGACATGAGAATCCTCACCTCATTCGAAGAACAGGCCCTAGACTGGTGTGGCCAAGTACAGGACGGTCACCAACAGGGAGGCTGGCAGACGTCGCAGACATGAGGAACCACCAGGCTCCACTCGGAGGACCTGTCAAATGTGAGTAGCGATTGCATTACTGACTGATCCATCCCTCCAACTAACCACATGTCCATTCTCCCGCAGGGCCAGCAGCCAACGGCGACGGCCCATCCCGAGCGGCACCCTCTCATGACTCAGAGGAGAACACTGGAGGAGAGCCCCGAGGATGCAACTGTTATAGTCGCGGCACAGCTGCCATTCCCACCCTCCACCAGCGCAGATAAGTACACCTCGGTGGGACATGTTATGGTCAGGCTTCTGGGGTACACTGCTGCTGATGCACATCTGGTGGAGCAGGAAGCCCCAGGCGAGGCAGCAGTTGGAGGTCTGCTGGATCCCTAGACCCAGCTGGGTCCTAGCTTGACACAGCCTGTGGGACAGGGTTACCCGGAGTTAATGGAGACGATAGGGAGTGGCCGGGACATTCAGAGGGAGAAATCAGCATCACTCCAGCACACCCATGGCTGCTTGGAGGAGTCCCAGAGGCTACGGGTGCAGGAGATGGCACCGGCAATGAGTGGCACCGAAGCCAACAATGCTAGGGTGGCGACCGCAGTGAAGAGCCTGGTACACGACGTCGGAACCATGAGTGAAGGTGACCAAGGCGTGGCGCAGTCGGTTACCGCCAATATCTGGGGAGGAAAATTTGTTGCGGCTCTTCGCAGGGTGGGGGGGGGGGGGGGGGGGGGGGGGTTGTTAAACTAATTTGTCAGGGGATGGGAAAACGAGCTGTCGTCCAGAAGCCAGTGTTGATAGTAGTGAGGTACTGAGGAGGGTATCAAGGTTGCAGGAGTGTACCAGCAGACAGGAAGGTGGGTTGAAGTGTGTCTATTTGAATGCAAAGAGCATCTGGAATAAGGTAGGTGAACTTGGAGCGTGGATTGGTACTTGGGACTACGATGTTGTGGCCATTACGGAGACATGGTTAGAACAGGGACAGGAATGGTTGTTGGAAGTTCCGGGGTATAGATGTTTCAGTAAGAGGAGGGAAGGTGGTAAAAGAGGTGGAGGAGTAGCATTGTTAACCAAGGATAGTTTAACGGCTGCAGAAAGGCAGTTCGAGGGGGATCTGCCGACTGACGTAATATGGGCTGTAGTTAGAAATAGGAAAGGAGCGGTCACATTGTTAGGAGTTTTATATAGGCCCCCAAATAGTAATAGAGATGTGGAGGAAGAAATTGCAAAGCAGATTATGGATATGTGTGGAGGTCTCAGGGTAGTTGTCATGGGTGACTTTAACTTTCCAAATATTGATTGGAACCTCTATACGTCGAACAGTTCGGATGGGGCAGTTATTGTACAGTGTGCGCAGGAGGGTATCCTCACACAATATGTGGGTATGCCGACAAGAAGTGGGGCCACATTGGATTTGGTACTGGGTAATGAACCGGGCCAAGTGTTAGATTTGTTTGTGGGAGAGCACTTTGGAGATGGTGACCACAATTCGGTGTCTTTCATTATTGCAATGGAGAGGGATAGGGCCAGACGGCAGGGCAAGGTTTATAAATAGGGGGAGGGGTAATTATGATGCGATTAGGCAAGAATTAGGGAGCATAAGATGGAAACAGAAACTGTCAGGGAAAGGAACAAATGAAAAGTGGAGCTTGTTCAAGGAACAAATACTGCGTGTCCTTGATAGGTATGTCCTTGTCAGGCAGGGAGGAAATGGCCGTGTGAGGGAACCATGGTTCACAAAAGAGGTTGAATGTCATGTCAAGAGGAAAAAGGAAGCGTATGTAAGGATGAGAAAACAAGGTTCAGTTGGGTCGCTGAGGGTTACAAGGCAGCAAGGAATGAGCTAAAAAAAAGGGCTTAGGAGAGCTAGGAGGGGGCATGAGACGTCCTTGGTGGGTCGGATCAAGGAAAACCCCAAGGCTTTTTACTCTTATGTGAGAAATAAAAGAATGACCAGGGTGAAGTTAGGGCTGGTCAAGGACAGTAGTGGGAACTTGTGCATGGAGTCAGAAGAGATAGGAGAGGCGTTGAATGAATACTTTTCTTCAGTGTTCACCAAGGAGAGGGGCTATGTTTTTGAGGATGAGAGTGTGATACAGACGGGTAGGCTGGAGGAGGTAGATGTTCTGAGGGAAGATGTATTAGCAATTTTGAAAAACCTGAGCGTTGACAAGTCCCCTGGGCCAGATGGGATATATCCTAGGATTCTTTGGGAGTCAAGGGATGAGATTGCAGAGCCTTTGGCTTTGATCTTTGGGTCCTCACTGTCCACGGGGATAGTGCCAGAGGACTGGAGAGTGGCGAATGTTGTTCCTCTGTTCAAGAAAGGGAATAGGAATGACCCTGGTAATTATAGGCCAGTTAGTCTTACTTCGGTGGTCGGTAAGTTATTGGAAAAGGTCCTGAGGGATAGGATTAATGACCATTTGGAAAGATGCAGCTTAATCCGGGATAGTCAACACGGATTCGTGAAGGGTAAGTCTTGCCTCACAAATTTGATTGAATTCTTTGAGGAGGTAACTAAGTGTGTAGATGAAGGTAGAGCAGTTGATGTCGTATACACGGATTTCAGTAAGGCGTTTGATAAGGTTCCCCATGGTCGAAGAAAGTAAGGAGTTGTGGGATAAAGGGAAATTTGACCAATTGGATAAGTAGCTGGGTATCACATAGAGGACAGCGGGTCGTGGTGGATGGAAAATTTTCAGACTGGAGACCAGTTACCAGCGGTGTACCACAGGGATCAGTGCTGGGCCCTCTGCTATTTGTGATTTTTATAAATGACTTGCAGGAGGGGGCTGAAGGGTGGGTCAGTAAATTTGCTGGTGACACCAAGATTGGTGGAGTAGTGGATGAGGTGGAGGGCTGTCATAGGCTGCAAAGAGACATTGATAGGATGCAGAGCTGGGCCGAAAAATGGCAGATGGAGTTTAACCCTGATAAGTGTGAGGTGATTCATTTTGGTAGGACAAATTTGAATGCGGATTACAGGCTCAACGGCAGGGTTCTGAGGAATGTGGAGGAACAGAGAGATCTTGGGGTTCATGTCCACAGATCTCTGAAGGTTGCCACTCAAGTGAATAGAGCCGTGAAGAAGGCCTATAGTGTGTTAGCGTTTATTAACAGGGGGCTTGAGTTTAAGAGCCGTGGGGTTTTTCGGCAACTGTGCAGGACCTTGGTGAGACCACATTTGAAGTATTGTGTGCAGTTCTGGTCACCTCACAATAGGAGGGACGTGGAAGCACTGGAAAGAGTGCAAGGAGTGTGAAATCATCTCGCCCCACCATAATACAGGCCCCCTTTATCGCGAAAACACCCCCAAGAAAACTAGCCACTCCATCTCAAAGCCCCCCTCACCCGGACACGTGAGATCCCATTAGGATCTATGTGGATGGATCTTCCACGGTCCTGGATGGGCAACGCATAACAGGTTGTGGGATTTATGTGGAGGACGCGCAGGGACTCGCCTTCGAGGAAATCGCATTAAAATTAAAAGTAAGCAGAGCCTGCGGCCATCGCTTACATTATAGAGCACCCCGATTCCTTCCCCAGCCCGGCAGACATATATTCAGACAGCCTATACGTTTGCAACAGCCTCACCGAATTTCTGCCCCTCTGGGAAACAAGAGGATTTGTTTCCGCGGATGGGAAACCCCTCCCTTCAGCCCCATTATTCCGCCATATTCTGAAAAAAGCCAAGGACAGGACTTTTGGCATTATAAAAGTCCGCAGCCACCATCGTTCCTCCCCCCCTGGAAATGTAAAAGCCGACGCGCTGGCTAAAGCAGGATCCAGGCATGGGTACTTTTGGAAGCCCCCTGAAAGCGCCCCAGTGAGTGCGCCAGTGAGTGCAGTTCAGGTCACGCAGACTAGGATCGAAGATCTAGTAGAGGCCCAGAAGCAGGATAGCGCTCTCACAGAGTTCTTGAAAGGGAAGTATCCAGCCCCATACGAGAGGTTCAGAAATACGATAACCACACATGACGGTGTGGTGTTGAAAGACACCCTTTATGTAGTTCCGAAGCAGGATAGGAACCAATAAATCTGTTTATTCCATGATGGTCAGGGAATCGATCCCACCGCAGCCCACCTCAAACAGCTTTGTTGGTGGCCAAATCTCAAAGAGGATGTATCCCATTACATTGAGAATTGCCTCATCTGCGCACAGAACAACCCAGATATATATGCCAAAAAGGCACAACTCAGCCACACCCGACCCGTTAACGGCCCCTGGACTAACCTCCAGATCGATTTTATAGGTCCATTGCCCCTTGCAGGAATGGATATAAATACGTTCTGGTGGTCATAGACTCTTTTACAAAGTGGGTGGAAGCATTTCCAGCCCGCACCAACACCGCGGAAACCACAGCCAAAATCCTAACCCACCACATCTTTACAAGATGGGGACTGCCCCGCAGTATTGAATCGGACCAAGGTTCTCACTTTACGGGACGGGTCATGCAGAACGTCCTCACGATATTTGGCATAACCCAAAAATTTCACATTGCGTTCCACCCACAGTCGAGTGGTATAGTGGAGCGCATGAATCGGACCCTAAAAACCACCCTCCGAAAAATGGTCCAGCAGGACAACACCACTTGGGATTCTGACCTCCCCTTTGCGCTCATGTTTTTGCGTAACACTGTTTCCACCTCCACAGGTTACACCCCATACACCCTCATGACCGGACACCCCATGAAAGGGACAGAGTACTTGTTGGATTTAGACCTGACCAGCCCTGAAGTTACGGCCCTCACCCACGAGAAAGCCGTTGAACAATTACTTGCAAATGTAAAAACCGCTCAGTTAGCAGCCGCTGTTAAACTGGGCATGAAAAGAAAACAGAGCAAGGCATGTTTTGATAAGGCAGTACATGCAACGGAGTATAATACAGGACAACAAGTGATGTTGTCTGTGTATAACCCCAGCACATTTCTGTCTCCGAAATACTCGGGTCCGTACTCCATTACGGATAAAGTAAGCCCATCGGTATATAAAATCAAATACCCACGTAAGAGTGCGTGGTTTCACATAAACCAGTTAAAGGCTTATGGAGCACAGTCAAACAACGCCCACCACGTCATGCTTGACGCAGCAGACCAAACCCCGCCCACAGCCAACGTGACCACACCAATCCCCACCACGTCCAGCCCAGACACAGACTCGCCCCCGACTCCACCCCCAAAATTTATACTCCGCCCCGGAATGGCCACAGACTGCAGCAGCAGAGACAGCGACTGTGACTCTGACGATAGCCACAGCACGCCTCCCTACTATCCTGGACCCACACCCAGCGACTCCGAGTTCGACTCCAGTGATCCCTTCCTGATCACTTTCTTAAACAAACCACACCACCGACCACCGAACTATACGGACGACCCCAACTTTGTCCCCACACAACTTGACAAAACCCATTGGCACCGCGACAACTCCTACAGACTCGTCCGCAACGACGAAAGCAACCCCAACTCATACCACGCAGTCCTCTCAACATTAATTCACTCCAGAATTTGGCACCCGGGAGAAGGGGACGACCTCGAGTCAGACCCCCAATCCGCCAACCCCTTTGCGACCCTGTTCGCAACAGAGAACTGAGGTGTCCACATGATGATTTAAAGGAGACACTTGGGAAAAGTGTTGTCCTTCCTGATGGAACCTGCAGGATGTTTTATGTTGTTTGTATGTTTTGATTAAGCGTTGTTCGTCCGACAGGAGAATGTTTCTCACCGTCACACACCCATTCACCTGAAACCTTTTAGCTCTTTCCAACGGACACCCAGACGCTTGTTCAGCGGTACCAATTTGTCCACAGATACCACAATGGTACCAACTTGTCCAGAGATACCTGGTCAACAGCCCAGACGCTTGTTCAGTGGAACTAGCTTGTCTGCAGACACTTTAGCTGATACCTGTTTGGGTACCAGACGCCCGTTCTGATTCGAGGGTAGAAGCACAGCACCAAACGCTCGTTCAGAGGAACTAGCTTTTCAGCTGGTACTGGTTCGAGTGCCAGATGCCCGATCTGATTTGACGGTAGAATCACAGCAGCAACCCCACCATGATGGCTACATTTTTGCCCGTTCTTGTCGGTTGCTCAGGCAGTGGAGAAACGTCGGGAGACCCACCCTGCCTGGGAACCCCCCGCTGGTCAAAAACGCTCGGGTACATAGAACATAGAAAATACAGCACAGAACAGGCCCTTCGGCCCACGATGTTGTGCCGAACCTTTGTCCTAGATTAATCATAGATTATCATTGAATTTACAGTGCAGAAGGAGGCCATTCGGCCCTTTGAGTCTGCACCGGCTCTTGGAAAGAGCACCCTACCCAAACTCAACACCTTCACCCAACACCAAGGTCAATTTGGACATTAAGGGCAATTTATCATTGGCCAATTCACCTAACCTGCACATCTTTGGATTGTGGGAGGAAACCGGAGCAGGGGACATACGGTATTGGTAGCCGTCCTACCCGGGGACTCCATCCAAATCTTACCCGTCGCAGCCCATACGCACCTCATTCGACCTTTTCCTTTCAAAACAGTTTTATTTATTTAGGCGACCCTTGGGTTGCTGCCTCATGCTATTTACATCCAGGAACATTTGGATGATAAACTTAGCACTGGTCCACCATTGGGAAGTGTGCCGTGTCCTAACATTTGTTTTGAAAAAAAATGAGGGAGTCACATAGAGTGACCAATTATAAGGGAATAATTGGCCCCAAGAAGGACAGACACACTCACATACCGGATATTATACCAAGGTAGTTACAGATACTATGCTTGTTTTACAGAACTCCAGAACCGAAGGAAAACAGAACACAAAGAAAGAAAAAGAAAGAGGACAGCCGTGAATACTTCTTTCATCGTGATCAAAATTTTTATGATGAACATTTGGTTGCGCGGGAACGCGGACCCCATTACTCCAAACCCCCCTGCCGTTAATGTTTCACTGCCCCGCAGTACCGAGGGCCCAGTCACCAGCCACGTTGCATTATCCTGGTGTGCCAAGTTCATAACCTGGTACTCCCTGTCCTACGTAATTGAAGCACTGTTAGCGTTGGCGATACTCTGCTGTGCAGTGCAGACTATGCGCCTCCGCAAATGGAGGAGAGCGTACCGCACTCGAACCCCGGTATATCGGATCTGATCCCCTATATTCTGTTAAGACCAGACCCCCGTGACCTATGAAACCACAATAATAAAACATGCACTTGCGTTTTTCTGTAAATAAAAATGTACAAAACCCCAATAACAGAAAATGTATGATCCTGCGCTTGACTGCCAAGCCAGGAAAGAGTATATTGAATGTTGTAATTGTTGTTGTATGTTTAGAGAGATAGGATGATGCCAGGCTTGATGAGTGTATTTAGGTAAAATCAGAGGTTCCAAGTTTTTATTTTTTTAGATACATGCCCCTGCCTGACAGAGCGCCCTCAAGAATTATTTAGGTAAATTTTTGTGCATAGCTAGGGTCAGAGTAGTGGCCATGTAGGAGGTGTCCCCCCGGTCAGGGAACAGAAAGGACAAAATTTATGTGATCCTTCACGCTTCGCGTTAGGATCACAAGGAGGGCTGTAGCCACCTAAAATGGCTGATTCCCGATTAATTTGGCCAAAACCCGATATGAAATGTCTCACCGAAAAGGCTGATGGGAAAAGCAGCCGACAGGACACAAAACGGACAGCTGCAGACAGAATAACGTATTTGGCTCAGGGGAAGTCGGCCCAAATCGATACCTGCGACTATTAGCAGTACATCAACACAGACATTTGCAGTTTAATCGGCTATCCCCGGGAACAATTGCAACATATTAGCAATTGAATGCCGGGCCAGACCTCTCGGCGCCTGCAGTGGCCGAAACAAAGACAGATGAACGACCACCCCCCGATCGAGGAATCGCCCCATTATTGGAGCATATTGAACCCAGTGATTGGGAACAAGTCCAATCACTTGAGACTCAGGGTCAAGGGCCGCCCCGAGAGCCGGGAAGCCCCTGGGCCCTATAAATTGAGGGGACAAGTTCAGATCTCTCTCTCTCTCCCTTCTTCTCCTGCTCGCAACCCTTGCAAGAACATCGACCAGAAACTGTAAGTTTGACTCCAGCGATCGCTCCCCGATAGAGACTCCTAGCCATCGACCCGTATCAGCCTTTTGAATCCCGCAGGCCAGGTCCAATTCGATAAACCATTTGTTTCCCTGACCTGGTGGGCCATCCCCAAAAGTTAAGTATTGGCCAGTAGTGGTAGGTTTTGATATAGATAGTAGGATTATTGTGTAAGTATTTATTGCTGTACATAATAAATGACCGTTGATTTCAATCTTACCAAGCGGTGTGCTGACTTATTAATCATAACTCGAGCTTGAACCACGTGGCGGTATCCGAAAGATACCTGGCGACTCGTGAGCAAAGGTGACATAATCAGAGCTAATAAAACTAAGGCTAATAAGAGCAACACAATGCTACTTCTTTACCCTTAATGCCATGCATCTTTATCTTATGCAGCAACCTTTTGTGTGGCACCTTGTCAAAGGCTTTCTGGAAATCCGGATATACCACATCCATTGGCTCCCCGTTATCTACCACTCTGGTAATGTCCTCAAATAATTCCACTAAATTAGTTAGGCACGACCTGCTCTCTATGAACCCATGCTGCGTCTGCCCAATGGGACAATTTCCATCCAGATGTCTCGCTATTTCTTCCTTGATGATAGATTCCAGCATCTACACTACTACCGAAGTTAAGCTCACTGGCCTATAATGACACGCTTTCTGGGTACCTCCTTTTTTAAACAGTGGTGTCACGTTTACTAATTTCCAATCCGCCGGGACCACCCCAGAGTCTAGTGAATTTTGGTAAATTATCACTAGTGCATTTGCAATTTCCCTAGCCATCTCTTTTAGCACTCTGGGATGCATTCCATCAGGGCCAGGAGACCTGTCTACCTTTAGCCCCATTAGCTTGCCCATCACTACCTCCTTAGTGATAACAATCATCTCAAGGTCCTCACCTGCCATAGCCTCATTTCTATCAGTCACTGGCATGTTATTTGTGTATTCCACTATGAAGACCGACCCAAAAAACCTGTTCAGTTCCTCAACCATTTCCTCATCTCCCATTATTAAATCTCCCTTCTCATCCTCTAAAGGACCAATATTTACCTTAGCCACTCTTTTTTGTTTTATATATTTGTAGAAACTTTTACTATCTGGTTTTATATTCTGAGCAAGTTTACTCTCATAATCTATCTTACTCTTCTTTATAACTTTTTTAGTAGCTTTCTGTTGTCCCCTAAAGATTTCCCAGTCCTCTAGTCTCCCACTAATCTTTGCCATGTTGTATGCTTTTTCCTTCAATTTTATACTCTCCTTTATTTCCTTAGATATCCACGGTCGATTTTCCCTCTTTCTACCGTCCTTCCTTTTTGTTGGTATAGACCTTTGCTGAGCACTGTGAAAAATCGCTTGGAAGCTTCTCCACTGTTCCTGACCTGTTTCACCATAAAGTCTTGGCTCCCATTCTACCTTCTCTTATCCCATTGTAATCTCCTTTGTTTAGATTTTACCATCTGTATTTTTAATTCCCCCATTTTGTGATCGCTCCTTCCGAGAGTATCCCTAACTATGAGATCATGAATCAATCCTGTCTCATTACACAGGACCAGATCTAGGACCGCTTGTTCCCTCGTAAGTTCCATTACATACTGTTCTAGGAAGCTATCGCGGATACATTCTCTAAACTCCTCCTCAAGGCTGCCTTGGCCGACCTGGTTAAAATCAATCGACGTATAGATTAAAATCCCCCATGATAACTGCTGTACCATTTTACATGCATCAGTTATTTCTTTGTTTATTCCCTGCCCCACCATAATGTTACTATTTGGTGGCCTATAGACTACTCCTATCAGTGACTTTTTCGCCTTACTATTCCTGATTTACACCCAAATGGATTCAACCTTATCCTCCATAGCACCAATGTCATCGCTTACTATCGCCCGGATGTCATCCTTAAATAACAGAGCTACACCACCTCCCTTACCATCCACTCTGTCCTTCTGAATAGTTTGATACCCTTGGATATTTAACTCCCAGTCGTGACCATCCTTGAACCATGTTTCAATAATGACCACTAAATCATAGTCATTCACGATGCATTATTCCAAATACTACGAGCATTCAGGTAAAGTACAGTTATGTTGGCTTTTATACCTCTGTTTTGAATCTTAATACCTCGATCAGTGACCTCTCCTAAGTTATATATCCTCTTAACTTTTCTCCTAATTTTCCTTGTCGTTGAACCCATATCTTCATATAACAACCTGCCGTGTCGCTTACCATTAATGTTTTTACTTCCCATTTTATTCATTTTAGTATTACTGGGCCTATTCACTGAGCTCCACTCAGTCACTGTACCTTGTATTGTCGCCCTTTTTGATTTTTGACTATGGCTTCTCTGCCTTACACTTTCCCCATTACTGCCTTTTGTTTCTGTCCCTGTTTTACTACCTTCCGGCTTCCTGCATTGGTTCCCATCCCCCTGCCACATCAGTTTAAACCCTCCCCAACAGCTCTAGCAAACCACACACGCACACCCCCCCCCCCCCCCCCCCCAGGACATCGGTTCCAGTCCTGCCGAGGTGGAGACCGTCCGGCTTGTACTGGTCCCACCTCCCCCAGAACCGGTTCCAATGCACCAGGAATTTGAATCCCTCCCTCTTGCACCATCTCTCGAGCCACGCATTCATCCTATCTATCCTGACGTTCCTACTCTGACTAGCTCGTGGCACAGGTAGCAATCCTGAGAATACTACCTTTGAGGTCCTACTTTTTAGTTTAACTCCGAACTCCCTGAATTCAGCTTGTAGGACCTCGTCCCGTTTTTTACCTATATCGTTGGTGCCTATGTGCACCACGTCAGCTGGCGGTTCACCCCCCCCCCCTCTTAGAATGTCCTGCAGCCGCTCCGAGACATCCTTGACCCTTGCACAAGGGAGGCAACATACCATCCTGGAGTCTCGATTGCGTCCACAGAAACACCTGTCTATTCCCCTTACGATCGAGTCCCCTATCACTATAGCCCTGCCATTCTTCTTCCTGTCCTGCTGCGCAGCAGAGCCAGCCACGGTGCCATGAACCTGGCTGCTGCCGCCTTCCCCTGGTGAGCCATCTCCCTCAACAGTATCCAAAGTGGTATATCTGTTTTGCAGGGAGATGACTGCAGGGGACACCTGCACTGCCTTCCTACTCGTACTGTCTTTTGGTCACCCATTTTCCATCTCCCTCAGTAACTTTCACCTGCGGTGTGACCAATTCGCTAAACATGCTATCCACGACATCCTCAGCATCGTGGATGCTCCAAAGTGAGTCCATCCGCAGCTCCAGAGCCGTCAAGCAGTCTAACAGGAGCTGCAACTGGAGACACATTTTGCACGTGAAGGAGCCAGGGACAGTGGAAGTGTCCCTGAGCTCCCACATCGCACACGAGGAGCATGACACGGGTCTGGGATCTCCTGCCATGTCTTAAACCTTCGGTTCACTTATACAACTCCAATACCGGAATTTTTAAAAAAAAACTATACCAATGGAAAGAAAAAGAAAAAACTACTTACCAGTCACTTACCAGGGTTAAAAAGCACCTCCTCCCCCCAAGCTTTGAATTCCCACCTAGCTTCAAATTCCCAAACTCACTCTTTCCTGTCTCACTCTAGCTGTGTCTTCTCTGGCTCACTGGGAGTGAGTTACAAGTTGCTCTTTTAAATTGGCCTGAGTAGACCCCCCCCCCACCTGCTTTTAGATCAAAGGAAATTAAGGTGACTGACACTTAACTGCCAACCAGTTATGAGAGTGGGTGGGGCGCCCTTGTTAACCTTCACTGCACGGAGCTAGGACTTTTGTCTTTGGAGCGGAGAAGGATGAGAGGTGACTTAATAGAGGTTTATAAGATAATGAGGGGGGATAGATAGAGTGGACGTTCAGAGACTATTTCCTCGGCTGGAAGTAGCTGTTACAAGGGGGCATAACTATAAGATTCAGGGTGGAAGATATAGGAGGGATGTCCGAGGTAGGTCCTTTACTCAGAGAGTGGTCAGGGTGTGGAATGGACTGCCTGCTGTGATAGTGGAGTCGGACACTTTAAGAACTTTCAAGCGGTTATTGGATAAGCACATGGAGCACACCAGAATGACAGGCAGTGGGATAGCTTGATCTTCGTTTCGGACAAAGCTCAGCACAACATTTAGGGCCGAAGGGCCTGCTCTGTGCTGTACTGTTCTATGGCAGAGGGCCTCAGCAGGAAGTCTGCCTCAACTGGGGGATGTCGCCCAGTGCTAGCCGACCTTGATGAGGTTCTGCAGGTCATGTCTCACCCTCAGGTGGGCATGGCCGAGGAGCTTGTCCCAGTTGCAGGTGGACATTGCCGAGATGCTGCAGAGCATGGCCCAATCAATGAGGAGCATTGCCGGGGCCATCAACACAATGGTGCAGACCATGGGGAACCGCCAGGGCTGGCAAAGCCAGATGATGCAGGGGCAGCCAGGCCTCGTTCCAGCTGCCCACCCCATCCCAAGGTGAACCCCAGGGCCCTATGGATACTGACCGGGAAGAGGAGGCGCCAATGAGGACCCGTCCCATGGGGTGACGATGGTGACCACCAGCTCTCTCGAGTTCCACCCCTCTTCCCGGTGGCATTATCGGAACTGGGTATTGTGCAGCACATAAAACAAATTTTTACACAGCCATAATGATGCCTCTGTCACTATCTTCAACAATGCTGGCCCCGGGGCCCTTTGCCCATCTCGCCAGGCAACAACAACCCCCTCCGTGGCGCTTACCCAGCCTCCGGCCATGTCCCCGAGCGGTGTCCCATCCCCTGGGTGTTTGGATGTTGGCTGCTGCATGTGTGGTGCTGCCTCCCGCAGTGTTCAGGCATGGCCCGCCCACCCATGTGGCATGTGTGGGCAGCATGGTAGCATAGTGGTTAGCACAACTGCTTCACAGCTCCAGGTTCCCAGGTTCGATTCCCGGCTTGGGTCACTGCCTGTGCGGAGTCTGCACGTTCTCCCAGTGTGTGCGTGGGTTTCCTCCGGGTGCTCCGGTTTCCTCCCACAGTCCAAAGATATGGTTAGGTGGATTGGCCATGCTAAATTGTCCTTCGTGTCCAAAATTGCCCTTAGTGTTGGGTCGGGTTACTGGGTTATGGGAATAGGGTGGAGGTGTGGGCTTGGGCAGGGTGCTCTTTCCAAGAGCCGGTGCAGACTCGATGGGCCAAATGGCCTCCTTCTGCGCTGTCAATTCTATGATTCTGTGTGTCAAGTGCTTACTGACCAATGTTTCCAATGCCTTGTTAGCGATAGCCTTCAACCACGCAGCCAGAGTCCTCAGCAGTCGGTGAGGGTTATGGTTGCGACAAATGGGAGGTACAAGGGTTGTCCCCGGAATGGGGTAGGGATCGGGATGGTGGTGCCACGAGCGATTGCCCCCCCCCCCCCCCACACACACACGGCGGCCCACTGCTGCAGAGGGCCCCCTCCCCCAGCAGAGGGTTCCCCATCCTTTGGTTTCTTGTCACGCTAAGGCGAGATTCCGATTTCGCCTACGGCAGCAGGCTGGTTGCATTGCAAACTGTTTGCCGCCTGTCGCGATTCCCGTTTTTGGCCTCTCCCGCTATTCATCAACTCGTTACACTTGAGTGCAAGCATAACGAGGCTGGAAGATCGCGCCCAATGTTTCCTTCTGTGGAAGAATCTAGAACTAGGGGGTCACTGTTTAAAAATAAGAGATTGCTCATTTAAGACTGAGATGAGGAGAAATCAGGCCCCCTCCTCCCCCCCCGCGAGTCTCTGGAGATCTTTTCCTGAAAAGGCAGTGGAAGCACAATCTTTGAATATTTTAAAAGCAGAGCTTTATAGATTCTTGATTAACACTGGGGTGAAACATTTACGGAATCGGGGGTAGGCAGGAATGTGGGATTGAGATTACAATTAGATCAGGCATGATCTCGCTGAACGGCAGAGCAGACTCTAGAGGACGAGTGGTCTACTCCTAACTTGTACGTCCCTACTCATGGCTTCCTGTTTGTTAACCAATTCTTCATCCATGCCAACATATTACCCCCAACCCCATGAACACTTATCTTGCGGATTAACCTTTGTGTGATATTTTAATGAAAGTCTTATGGAAATTAAAACATACTGCATCCACTGGTTCTCCTTCTTGTACCCTATTAAAATATACTCTCAAAAAACACTTAAATATCAAAGCGATTTTCACACTGACTCTATACAGATGTAGCATGATTTTCTCAGTGTCCTTAATAAAAGATGTGGAGATGCCGGCGTTGGACTGGGGTGAGCACAGTAAGAAGTCTTACAACACCAGGTTAAAGTCCAACAGGTTTGTTTCGATGTCACTAGCTTTCGGAGCGCTGCTCCTTCCCCAGGTGACTGAAGAGGTATGTTCCAGAAACACACATATAGACAAATTCAAAGATGCCAAACAATGCTTGGAATGCGACCATTAGCAGGTGATTAAATCTTTACAGATCCAGAGATGGGGTAACCCCAGGTTAAAGAGGTGTGAATTGTATCAAGCCAGGACAGTTGGTAGGATTTCGCAGGCCAGATGGTGGGGGATGAATGTAATGCGACATGAATCCCAGGTCCCGGTTGAAGCCGCACTCATGTGTGCGGAACTTGGCTATAAGTTTCTGCTCGGCGATTCTGCGTTGTCGCGCGCCCTGAAGGCCGCCTTGGAGAACGCTTACCCGGAGATCAGAGGCTGAATGCCCTTGACTGCTGAAGTGTTCCCGACTGGAAGGGAACATTTCTGCCTGGTGATTGTTGCGCGATGGCCGTTCATTCGTTGTCGCAGCGTCTGCATGGTCTCGCCAATGTACCACGCTTCGGGACATCCTTTCCTGCAGCGTATGAGGTAGACAACATTGGCCGAGTCGCACGAGTATGTACCGCGTACCTGGTGGGTGGTGTTCTCACGTGTAATAGTGGTATCCATGTCGATGATCTGGCACGTCTTGCAGAGATTGCCATGGCAGGGTTGTGTGGTGTCGTGGTCACTGTTGTGAAGCCTCCCGAAAATACACAAGCCCAACACACCAGGCCGCCCTATCGTTTCAGGCAATGGGACCCTGTGTGAGAACCTCTCTGGCTACATCGAGGGCATCTTGAAACCCATCGTACAAGGTACACCCAGCTTCTGTCGCGACACGACGGACTTCCTACAGAAACTCAGCACCCATGGACCAGTTGAACCAGGAACATTCCTCGTCACAATGGACGTCTCGGCACTCTACACCAGCATCCCCCATGACGACGGCATTGCTGCAACAGCCTCAGTACTCAACACCGACAACTGCCAATCTCCAGACGTAATTCTGCAACTCATCCGCTTCATTCTGGATCACAACGTCTTCACCTTCGACAACAAGTTCTTCATCCAGAAGCACGGAACAGCCATGGGGACCAAATTCGCACCCCAATACGCCAACATCTTCATGCACAAGTTTGAACAGGACCTACTCACCGCACAGGACCTTCAACCGACGTTATACACCAGATACATCGATGACATTTTTTTCCTTTGGACCCACGGCGAAGAAGCACTGAAACGACTACACGATGACATCAATAAGTTCCATCCAACCATCAGACTCACCATGGACTACTCTCCAAAATCAGTTGCATTCTTGGACACACTCGTCTCCATCAAGGACGGTCACCTCAGCACTTCGCTTTACCGCAAACCCACAGATAACCTCATGATGCTCCACTTCTCCAGCTTCCACCCTAAACACATTAAAGAAGCCATCCCCTCTGGACAAGCGCTCCGTATACACAGGATCTGCTCAGACGAGGAGGAGCGTAACAGACATCTACAGTCGTTGAAAGATGCCCTCGTACGAACGGGATATGGCACTCGACTCATCGATCGACAGTTCAGGCGCGCCACAGCGAAAAACCGCACCGACCTCCTCAGAAGACAAACATGGGACACAACCGACAGAATACCCTTCGTCGTCCAGTACTTCCCCGGAGCGGAGAAACTACGTCATCTTCTTCACAGCCTTCAACGCGTCATTGATGACGATGAACATCTTGCCAAGGTCATCCCCACACCCCCACTACTTGCCTTCAAACAACCTCGCAACCTCAAACGAACCATTGTTTGCAGCAAACTACCCAGTCTTCACAACAGTGACCACGACACCACACAACCCTGCCATGGCAATCTCTGCAAGACGTGCCAGATCATCGACATGGATACCACTATTACACGTGAGAACACCACCCACCAGGTACGCGGTACATACTCATGCGACTCGGCCAATGTTGTCTACCTCACACGCTGCAGGAAAGGATATCCCGAAGCGTGGTACATTGGCGAGACCATGCAGACGCTGCGACAACGAATGAACGGCCATCGCGCAACAATCACCAGGCAGAAATGTTCCCTTCCAGTCGGGAACACTTCAGCAGTCAAGGGCATTCAGCCTCTGATCTCCGGGTAAGCGTTCTCCAAGGCGACCTTCAGGACGCGCGACAACGCAGAATCGCCGAGCAGAAACTTATAGCCAAGTTCCGCACACATGAGTGCGGCCTCAACCGGGACCTGGGATTCATGTCGCATTACATTCATCCCCCACCATCTGGCCTGCGAAATCCTACCAACTGTCCTGGCTTGATACAATTCACACCTCTTTAACCTGGGGTTACCCCATCTCTGGATCTGTAAAGATTTAATCACCTGCTAATGGTCGCATTCCAAGCATTGTTTGGCATCTTTGAATTTGTCTCTATATATGTGTTTCTGGAACATACCTCTTCATTCACCTGAGGAAGGAGCAGCGCTCTGAAAGCTAGTGACATCGAAACAAACCTGTTGGACTTTAACCTGGTGTTGTGAGACTTCGTACTTAATAAAAGATTTCAGCTCTTTCCTGACAGCTGATGTCAGGCTGTCGGCCCTGGTTTTCTCTCCCAACTTTCTCAAATTGTGGAGTTACATTTACTAACTTCCAATCCACTGGGACTGTTCGAGAATCAATGGAACTCTGGAAAATCATAACCACCATTATCTAGCTATCTTTTAGCACCCGAGGATGTAGACCATCTGGTCCCGGGAAACTGCTAGATCTGGTCAATATATCGGATTCTCATTCTTGTGTCTGTCTCTATCCCCTTTATTCTATAGTCCTGAAAGATCTCACCTGTTTTTATATTCCTGGATAGTTTACTCATATCTTATCTTCCCCTTTTCATCAACATTTTGGTGACTCTTTGCTGGTATCTAAAACACTCTCAATCTTCACTTTACTACTAATCTTTGGCAAATTATAAGCCTTTTCTTTTAATCTGATACTATCCTGGACTTCCTTATCAAGACCTGTATTGATCTTTCTGGCTGATTTTTTGTTTTCTACCAGATCGTATTCTGGTTGAACATGTTGAATTATTTCCTTAAATGTTTCCCATGTTTCATTTATCGCCATATCTTTCAACCTATTTAACTTATCAACAATGGCCAGCTCTCCCTCAAACCTGTGTAATTGGCTCTTGTTTTGGAATAGAATGTCACTTTCAAACTTAAAAGCGAAATTCAATTGTATTACGATCATTTTTTCCTCAATGGATCTTTTACTGTGAGATTACTAATTAGTCCTGTCTCATTACACAACACTAGATCTAAAGTAACTTTTATTTCCATGACATACCACCTGCCCTGTCATGTCCATCTAACCTATTTATTTGATTACTTAACTAAATAACGGTAAGTGAAAGTAATGGTACGCCAGTCTCCTTGCTCGGAGACAAAAGAACACTCATCAACCACTATAGAGAAAACAAAACAAAAGCAAAACCCCCTTGCCCCTCTGCACTAAATTCCCAATTTGGCACAGGGTTCCCAGATCACTGAGTGCTGCATTACTCGGTGCAGTAGCAAACACAATATATATATATATATATATATATATATATAGAGAACTTATGAAAATGTCAAAGTCAACACAAAATAGCTTACACTTGTATTTAAAAGAGAGTGATCAGAAGTAATGTGGGCCATTTGAAAATTTCTACTGATAAATTAAATGAAAAGAAAATGGCCGACATTTTAAATTGTTGCTTTGCAACAATGGTCAATACAGTAGACAGACTCCGCAAGGAAGCAGATCTTGAATCAGAGATAGGGACTCACTAAAACCAATTAAGCAAGATAACAGTAATGAATGCAATAATGACCCTAAAGATTGACGTATATCCCAAATGGTATCCATCCTAGGGTTTGGGTAGGTGAAAACATTTCTGATGCTTAATTCTAATCTTCCAAAAATTTTCTTAATTCAGAAACTGTTCCTTCAGATTACAAATCACTCTGCTATTTAATCAAAGAATTATAAACCAATCAATAATATCTTTTGTCAGGAAATTACTAAAGTCTATGATTAAGAATACAGTAATTGAAAACCTTGAACATTTTCAGCTGTACAGATTTGTAAAGGTCATGTCATACCAGGTGATTCTGATTGAATTTATGAAGATGAGAATAAAATAGTGCAGAGAAAAGTAAATGGACATGATAGATAAATAATAAAGTCTGTTTTAAGATCTTTCGTCCAAGCAAACAGAATTGAAGGCAAATTATTGATCTGGTTGGAAATGAACTGAGCGGCAGGCGACAGAAAGTAGGGATAATGGATAGATGCTCTAATTGGCAGGATGTGATTCTGTGAAGGTGTGTGCTGGAGCTTCAACTATTCACTGTGTTTATTCATTACTTGCATGATGGGACAGACAGCCACATATGCAAACTTTCTTATGACCCAAAGATAAGCAGCACTGTAAGCAGTTTAGAAGGAATCGTAAAATCGCAAGAGATATTGATAAAGGGGAATGGGCAAAAATAAATTTCTTCACCCAGCGAGTGGTCTGCCTGTGGAATTTGTTACCACAGGAGGTGGTTGAGGCAAAAACACTGCATGTTTTCAAGAACAAGTTAGATATAGCACTTGGGGCGAAGGGGATCAAAGGATATGGGGATAAGCGGGACTAGGCTATTTAGTTGGATGATCAGCCATGATCATAATGAATGACAGAGCAGGCTCAAAGGGTCTCCCCCTGCTCCTAAGTAAATATGTTTCGGATGAGATGTTGAACCATGGTGTCATCTGCCCTTGCAGGAGGATGTAAAAGCACCCTTGGAACTATTTTGAAGAGAAGTGCAGTTATTCCCAGACTCCTAGCCAATATTTATGCCTAAATCAACATCACGGGCACAGATTATCTATTCATTCTCACACTCTCGTTTGTGGGAGCGCTCAGTGTACAAATTGGCTCCAGCACTTTCTAAATTGCAACTGTTCATTGCTACAATTTTAAAATATTTCCTTGGCTGTAAAGCACTTTAAGGAGGCCAGTTCTCACACAGCAAGCTCCCACGAACAGGAATGTTATAATGACCAAGCAATCTATGTTCTAGATGTTGATTGAGGGATAGATTTTGGGCAGGACCCTGGGAGGAACTCTCCTGCTTCAAAATAGTGCCATGGAAAGAAAGTGTTTCCTAATTTTACCCCTGAAACGTCTGGCTTTAATTTTTAGGCACTTCTAATTTTTAGGCACCTCTCTAACCAGTGGAATAATTTCTTTCTATCCTTACTGTTCCCCTGATAACCTGAAAACAATCATGATTTGTGTTCTGAGGGAGCACATGCCTAACTTGTGTAATTACCTCTCATAATTTAACCTTGTAATCCAGGTACTAATCTGTGCTGCAATTCCTCAAAAGACCAAATAGCTTTTCTATGGTGTGGTGTCCACAACGGAATACAGTACTCCGCATATGGTCTAAGGAGAGCTTTGTATAGCTGTAACATGACTCCTACCCAATAATTCTCTAAATAGAAAAGGGAAACATTCCAAAAGCATTTATAATTATTTTCAGTCTTTGTCCATGATATATAGATCCCCAAGTATCTTCAGACCCAAGAAAAAAATACATGGATTTATACAATGCCAATTGTGTGTCATGACAATCACAATATACACAAGAACCTAAATACTAGGAGCAGGATTTGTCAAGTCAGCCCCTGGCTGATCTCCTCCTGGCCTGAACTGCACTTTCCTGCCCACTTTCCATAACCCTTCAACTCATTACTAAATAAAAATCTGTCTATCACCTCCTTAAATTTACTCGATGCCCAAGCATCCACTTGACTCTGGGGTAGTGAATTCCACAGAATCACAACCCTGTGAGAGAAGTAATTTCCCCACATGTTAGTTACAGATCTGCTACCCTTTATCCTACAACTATGACCTTTTGTTGGAAGAAACCGGAGCATCTGGAGGAAACCCACGCAGACACGGGGAGAATGTGCAGACTCCGCACAGACAGTTACCCAAGCCGGGAATTGAACCCAGGTTCCTGGGCGCTGTGATGAAACAGTGCTAACCACTTGTGCTATCTTGCCGATATCCACTCATTCTTCCAAAACCAATTAATTTTTTTCCAACTGTGGGGCAATTTAGCATGGCCAATCCACCTACCCTGCATCTCTTTGGCCTGTGCGGCTGAGATCCATGCAGACACAAGGAGAATGTGCAAACTTCACACGGACTGTGACCCGGGGACAGGTTTGAAACCTGGTTCTCGGCACCGTGAGGCAACAGTGCTAACCACTGCGCCACCGTGCCGTCCTACAATCTCTCTTCATAAAGCAAACCCATCTTCCCTGGAATCAATCAAGTGAACCTCCTCTGAACTGCCTCTAAATAAATTACACCCCTCTTCAAAGGGGACCAAAACTGTACACAATATTCCAGGTGCGGTCTCACTAATGCGTTGTACAGTTGCAATAACACTTCCCTACTTTTATGCTCTATTCCTTTAGCTGTAAAGCAAAATTTCCATTGCGTTCCTTATCCTTATTTCCTGGTGTACCTGCATGCTAGTTTTCTGCAATTCATGCACGAGGACACCCAAATCCCTTGCACCGAAGCACTCTGAAGTTTATCTTGTTTAGATAATAAGTTGCCGTTCCATTTTTCAGGCCAGACCAAGAGATGGATGGATAACCTGTTATCCACGTTAAACACCATCTGCCCAATTTTGGCCCATTCACCTAACCTATCCATATCTATTTGTAAATTTTTATTTCCTCAATGCAACTTACTGTCCCACGTACTTGAGTGACATCTGCAAATTTAACTGTTGTATCTTCCATCCCTACATCCAAGTTATTAATACATATTGTAAATAGTTGGGGCCCAAGGACCAAATCCAATGGCACCCCACTAGTTACATCTTACCAACCAGACCCATTTATCCTGACTCTCTCCCTTCTTTCGGTTAGCCAGTTTTCTATCCAAGTTAATAAATGATCCCAAATCCCATGTGATCTTACCTTTTGTATGGCACATTATTAAATGCCTTCTGGAAGTCCAGATAAACCACATCTACACGAGCCCCATTATCCACTTGGTGTGTTACATCTTCAAAGAACTCTAGCAAATTGGTCAAACAGATTTATTCTTCATAAAATCATACGGACTCTGATGGATTGAGTTTTGACTTTCTAAATGTCCAGTTATTACTTCTTCAATAATGGATTCTAATAATTTCTGAACGAAATATTAAACTAACTGGCTTATAGTTTCCTACTTTCTGCCACCCTCCCTTTTTTCCAATCCACTGGAACCTTTGCCGCATCCAAGGAATTTTGGAATATTATAACCAATGGAACCACTATCTCTGCTGCCATTTCCTTTATGACCCTAGGGTGAAAGCCATCAGGCCCTGGGAACTTGTCTGCCTTCAATCCCAATAGTTTGTTTAGTACTTCTTCCCTATTGATGATGATTGTCCTAAGTTCCTCGCTCTCCTCTGCATTACCGGTTACTATTGGAACGGCACTCGTGTACTCCACTGTATCCAGGATGATTACGAATAGACCCAAAACAAATTGATTATTTTAAGTTGGTTAGTAAAATGCCAAGACATTGACAAAGTGACAATCCTACCGGTCTGCTCTCAAGATACCTAATAAAGAAACATGTAGACGCAGCCTCTATCTGAGAACAGTTAACACATCAGAGCTCCACGCTCTAAAGGTTTCAAATCCAAAACATTTAAACAGCTTCCTTGGCAGACGGACCAGTTCCATTGTGCGATATAAGTAAGATTGTCACCTTAATTAGGTGACTACCTGAGCCCCCCCCGTATTTAAACACAACTCTGTGACCAGAAACCGCAGACAGTGCAGGCCAGCCAGGCCGGGGGACACAAGGATGGAATTGTGCTGGTTATAATCCTGTAAACAGGCAGCAGCTGAGTACCCGGGCCCAGGGATAGCCAAGCCCCAGCCTACCTGAGGGAAGATAAACACTCGACGTCGATGTTCCTCAGCGCGGCCTTGTCCTCACGGGGTCTCCGCCCGGCCCCGATCTCTCCAGATGCCCACTCTCTCCAGGCCCCGATGCCTGCTCTCTCCAGGCCACCGATGCCCGCTCTCTCTCGGTGCCCGCTCTCTCCTGGCCCCCGATGCCTGCTCTCTCCAGGCCACCGATGCCTACTCTCTCCAAGCCACCGATGCCCGCTCTCTCCCGATGCCCGCTCTCTCCAGGCCCCCGATCGAGCCCCAGTCCGCGCATGCGCGCTGTCCGCCCTGAGGCGAAGGCCGGGTTTATTTCTGGTTGATTTCGCCGCCAGTCTGAGTTTCTCAGAAAGAGTCTTCGGTCACACGGGAAATAGATAAAAATAAACTCTGGACAATATTTGAGTTTTCACTCAAACTGCTTGACGTCACTAGGTCAAAGAGCAATACGACCTCAGGCATTTTCTTTTACCGAATGACCTTTACAGCGAAATAAAAACAAATGATTTTCCTGATGAGTAAAAGATAATTTGTTGTCGGCTAAAAATAAAAATAATGGAAAAAGAATTGAGGATTGTGTTGGTGACGTCATGGGCTAAGCTCCGGACAGTGACCTTTGACCAACCGAGCGGGAAGGCGGGAGGATGGTGATTGGCACCGACAGCAACCAATCAGAGACCGGGACAGCTGCGCTGCCCCTCATCCGCTAACGTCAATTCGAGAGGATGCACGAATGGGAGTGGGCAGGGAAGGCGGGACTTCCGGCGCTGTGTGGTGCGGGTAAAGGGAGAAGGCAGCAGCTGGAGGTGAGTGACCGTATCTGGCCGGTTCCGCTGGCGACCTGTGCTGGGACGGAGGACTGGCTGCTCGGGGTGAGGGAGTCAGTTTCCGGCCGTTGCTGCAGCATTGGGGCGTGCAGGGAATACTCAGCAGGCCAGATGCTGCAGAGGAGCGGGGCTGACAACCCTGGCTTTGCAACGGGAGCCGGGCTCTGCATAACTCATCCCAGTCAGAAGGTCAGGGATTCCAGCCAGAACCCATTGTCCAACCTGACACTTCAATGTCAGCGCCCAGGGGGCGCCGCACTGCCGGAGGGTCAGCGCCGAGGGAGCATCAACACTGTTGCTTCACAGCGCCAGTGTCCCAGGTTCGATTCCCAGCTTGGGTCACTATCTGTGTGGAGTCTGCACGTTCTCCCCGTGTCTGTGTGGGTTTGCTCCGGTTTCCTCCGACAAGTCCTGAAAGACTTAGAACGTAGAACGATACAGCGCAGTACAGGCCCTTCGGACAACGATGTTGCACCAAAACAAAAGCCATCTAACCTACGCTATGCCATTATCATCCATATGCTTATCCAATAAACTTTTAAATGCCCTCAATGTTGGCGAGTTCACTACTGTTGCAGGTAGGGCATTCCACGGCCTCACCACTCTTTGCGTAAAGAACCTACCTCTGTCTATATCTATTACCCCTCAGTTTAAAGCTATGTCCCCTCGTGCCAGCCATTTCCATCCACGGGAGAAGGCTCTCACTGTCCACCCTATCTAACCCCCTGATCATTATGTATGCCTCTATTAAGTCTCCTCTTAACCTTCTCTCCAATGAAAACAACCTCTAGTCCATCAGCCTTTCCTCATAAGATTTTCCCTCCATACCAGGCAACGTCCTGGTAAATCTCCTCTGCACCCGCTCCAAAGCCTCCACGTCCTTCCTATAATGCGGTGACCAGAACTGTATGCATTACTCCAAATGCTGCCGTACCAGAGTTTTGTACAGCTGCAACATGACCTCCTGACTCCGGAACTCAATCTCTCTACCAATAAAGGCCAACACTCCATAGGCCTTCTTCACAACCCTATCAACCTGGGTGGCAACTTTCAGGGATCTATGTACATGGACACCGAGATCCCTCTGCTCATCCACACTTCCAAGAACTTTACCATTAGCCAAATATTCTGCATTCCTGTTATTCCTTCCAAAGTGAATCACCTCACACTTCTCTACATTAAACTCCATTTGCCACCTCTCAGCCCAGCTCTGCAGCTTATCTATGTCCCTCTGTAACCTGCTACATCCTTCCACACTGTCGACAACACCACCGACTTTAGTGTCGTCTGCAAATTTACTCCCCCACCCTTCTGCGCCTTCCTCTAGGTCATTGATAAAAATGTCAAACAGCAACGGCCCCAGAACAGATCCTTGTGGTACGCCACTTGTAACTGAACTCCATTCTGAACATTTCCCATCAACCACCACCCTCTGTCTTCTTTCAGCTAGCCAATTTCTGATCCACATCTCTAAATCACCCTCAATCCCCAGCCTCCGTATTTTCTGCAATAGCCTACCGTTGGGAACCTTATCAAAAGCTTTACTGAAATCCATATACACCACATCAACTGCTCTACCCTCGTCTACCTGTTCAGTCACCTTCTCAAAGAACTCTATAAGGTTTGTGAGGCATGACCTACCCTTTACAAAGCCATGCTGACTATCCCTGATCATATTATTCCTATCTAGATGATTATAAATCTTGTCTCTTATAATCCCCTCCAAACCTTTACCCACTACAGACGTGAGGCTCACCGGTCTATAGTTGCCGGGGTTGTCTCTGCTCCCCTTTTTGAACAAAGGGACCACATTTGCTATCCTCCAGTCCTCTGGCACTATTCCTGTAGCCAATGATGACATAAAAATCAAAGCCAAAGGTCCAGCAATCTCTTCCCTGACTTCCCAGAGAATCCTAGGATAAATCCCATCAGGCTCCGGGGACTTATCTATTTTCAGCCTGTCCAGAATTGCCAACACCTCTTCCCTACGTACCTCAATGCCATCTATTCTAATAGCCTGGGTCTCAGCATTCTCCTCCACAACATTATCTTTTTCCTGAGTGAATACTGATGAAAAATATTCATTTAGTATCTCACCTATCTCTTCAGACTCCACACACAACTTCCCATCCCTGTCCTTGACTGGTCCTACTCTTACCCTAATCATTCACTTATTCCTGACATACCTATAGAAAGCTTTTGGGTTTTCCTTGATCCTACCTGCCAAATACTTCTCATGTCCCCTCCTTGCTCGTCTTAGCTTGGTGAATTGGACATTCTGAATTCTCCTCTGTACCCGAACAGGTGCTGGAATGTGGTGACTAGGGGTTTTTCATGGTAACTTTATTGCAGTGTTACTGTAAGCCTACTTGTAAAGATTATTATTAAAAGAGGGGGTTCTGTGCTGTGCTGCCAGAGGGTCAGCACCAAGGTAGGATCATCATCTCTGAGGGGGTACTGCGTTGCCGGTAGTTCTGATGAGGTACGAAACCCTGTTGTGTCTCAGGTGAATGGAAAAGATCATTTAAATACTATTTCAAAGATGAGCAGGGGTCTTCTTGGTGCCCTGGCTGATATTTCTGTCCACATTCAAACATAAAACAATTCAGTTTGTGGAAGCTTACTTTGTGCAAATTGGCTGCTGTATTTTTCATGCTGCAAGTGTGACTGCTACTTGACTGTGCTGTATATGTTTTCACATCCCTATCATGTTCAGAAGTGTTTCATAGTGAATTAATTACTTTTGAAATACTTTCTCTGTGCATACACGGCCCCAAACAGCAATGAAACAATTGACAAGTGTTGCGGTCCAAGAAAAATAAATGCATTTGGATAACTGTTTCAGGGCCACAAAACATCAAGTGCATTGCAGCCAACAAAGTATTTTTGAAGTGTACTTGTCATGGAACTGTGGTGGTCAAAATGTGCACAGCAAGCTTCCATAAACAATGAAGTGATATAGAGGGAACAGTCTACCCTCATCCAATAGGGCGACTTGTTCTGGGACGGAGGACTGACTGCTCCACGGGGCGAGGGAGTCAGATTCTGGCCGTTGCTGCAGCATTGGGGCGTGCAGGGAATCCCAGCAGGCCAGATGCTGCAGATTGTTTCTAACTATTTGAGGAGGGCAATGTAGTTCTCTCTCAATATTGTAGTTAATTGTTAGCCTCGGTTTATATATTGTGATTGAACCCCATACAGTCTTAATTTTAAAAAGTGTGTTCAGATCATGCATTTCTTATCTTCAGGAAATCCCAAAGTGTCTTATTACTATTTAATGGCTTTTTGAAGTGTAGTCAATTGCAGAAGCCACTTTTTATATGGAAATGTGCCACAAAGAAGAATTGTATGAAATGATACATGAATTGTTTTTGCTTGATGTTGATTAAGGAATGAATGTTTAATGGAGACAGCAGGAGGAATCTTGCTGGTTTTAACTAGTTTATTTACACTTGAATAGGCAGGTTGCATTGCAGCGTAACACTTCGACTGAACAATGCTACGCTCACTCAAGCAAAAATTACTCTTCTAAGTTTGTTTCGGTGTGATGGCAAGTGGTGAGGATAATAATGTTTACAGAGGCATATAGACAGGTTAGGTGAGTGGACAAAAACTTGGCAGATGGAATATGATGGAGGAAAATGTGAAGTTATGCACTCGGTCGGCAGAATAAAGGAGCTGAAGGCTATTTAAGTGGAGAAAGATTGCAGAAAGCTGCAGCACAGGGATTTGGGGGTCCTCATGCATAAATCATAGGCTAGCATGCAAGTTCAGCATGTAATTGGGAAGGTAAATAGAATGCCTTTATTTCAGAGGGAATGGAAGGCAAATAGAATGCCTTTATTTCCGAGGGAATGGAAGGCAAATAGAATGCCTTTATTTCAAAGGAAATGGAGTATAAAAATAGGGACGTCCTGCTTAAGCTACACAAGGCACCAGTTAGACCACACCTAGAATACTGCAAACTGCTTTGATCCCCTTATCTGAGGAAAGATAAACTGGCATTGGCGGCAGTACAGAGAAGGTTCACTAGGTTGATCCCAGGTATGGAGAGATTTGTTTAGGAGAGATTGAGCAAGCTGAGCCTGTACTAATGCGGTTTAGAAGAATGACTGACAGGTGAACTTTTTGAAACATATAAGATTCTCACATTCTATATGCTGAGAGGACGTTCCCTCTTGTGGGAGAATCTAGAATCAGAGGACATAATCTGAGTAAGGCAGAGATGAGGAGAATTTCTTCTGAGGGTAATGAATCTGTGGAATTCCTTACTGCAGTGAACTGTAGAGGTTAGGTCATTGAGTATGTTTAAGGCTGAGAAAGACAGATTTTTAGTCAGTCAGGGAATTAAGAGTTATGGGGATAAGGTGGGAAAGTGAAGTTGAGGCTTACTTCAGATCTCATTGAATGGCGGAGCAGACTCGATTGACCGAATAGCCTGCTCTGCTCCTATGTCTAATGGTCTTATGTTCATACTCAGAAATGGACCATATTCGCTTGTCAGGTGCAGTGTAAGTTCTGTTTTGGAATAAAATTCTGCAGGCAACAATATATATATATATATATATATATATATATATATTTGTAGCTCTAGCCATCCAAGCAAGTAGACCATATTCTATCACATTTGGTGCCTTCTAGATGGTGTGGGGGCTTGGCTAATTTGCCATGGAGTTCTCGGCCTCTGACCTGCTCTTGCAGAAACAGCATTTGTGGTTGGTCCAGTTAAGCTTCTGGTCAGGTGATCGCCAAGATGTTTTGGTGGAGCAATAAGTGTTCGTAATAATTGAATGTCAAGTGGAGATGATTAGAGTCTCTTGTTGCAGATGTCCCGTGTGTTGCATTTGAGTGTCAGTGTTGTTTGCCACTTACCATTCCAAGCCTGAATTTTGTCCATGTGTTGCTGCACCATGGCACAGCTGTTTAATTATCTCAGAGATTGTGAGTAAGGGCATTAGTAATAAGAGTCTTTGCCTGCCCAATCCCCATATCACTTGATTCCCTTAAGAGTGCAAAAATATGTTGTTCCCAGCCTTGCATATAATCAACAACTGAGCATGCACCCTCTCTGGGGTACAAAATACCAAGAATTCACAACCAATATTTCTCTCCATCTTGGTTAAATGACCATCCTCTTACCCTTTGTTCCCAAGTTCTAGATTTTTTCAACCAGGAGAACAGCCCCTTTGAATCTTCCTTGTCAGTTCCCTCGATCCTGTGCTTCAATTAGATCATCCATACTAAACTTTTTTCTAAACTTCAGAATATGGACTGATTCGATTCAATCTTTCCTCGTATTCCAGCTTCCTCACCCCAATTCTCTATCTGGTGAGCCTTTGTTGGACCACCTCCAAGACAAATATATCCCTCCTTCAATATGGTGACCAAACACAGGACACCAAGTGTGGTCCCGTACAATTGCAGCAAGACGTCTTTCCTCTTGTAAGACCAATTTACGATTTGCCTTCCTACTTGCTGATTAACATTGGGCCCTATAAAAGGTACCCAAAACCTTTTGAACATAAGCATTTCAGTGTTCAATAACCCAGCCTCTATTGCTCTCTAGCATGGAGCTTTCCAAAGAATGTGACCCTCTGAGGAAAAATTCCTCACCTCAGTCTTAAATGGACGACTCCTTTTATTATGAAATTGTTTCCGAGTTCTTGACCTCCCCTTGAAGAGAAAGTCCTCTCCGCTTCCATCCTGTCAAGGGCCAATGTTCCAATCCGATAGCTTTCAATCTCCTAAAGTCAGAGTGGTACCAACCTGTTCAATCTGGTGGTGATTTAACCTGAGGGTCACCACACTTTGGGCAAGGTTGAGAAAGCAGGCTGGCCTTCTTGAATAACCTCAACCGGTACGGGAATTGAACCCATGCAGTTGGCAACGAACCAGCCGTCCAGCCCGCTGAGCGAACTGACACCTATGTGCTCTTGATGTAATCTCCCCAACAAGGTAGCACAGTTCAGGTGAAGGCTGTCCCAATGGCACAACTCTCACTTTCCCCTTGACTGGTGTCAGTGTCATAGAATTTACAGAGCAGAAGGAGGCCATTCGGCCCATCGAGTCTGCACCGGCTCTTGGAAAGAGCACCCTACCCAAGGTCAACACCGCCACCCTATCCCCATAACCCACTAACCCCACCCAACACTAAGGGCAATTTTGGACACTAAGGGCAATTTATCATGGCCAATCCACCTAACCCGCACATCTTTGGACTGTGGGAGGAAACCGGAGCACCCGGAGGAAACCCACGCACACACGGGGAGGATGTGCAGACTCCGCACAGACAGTGGCCCAAGCCAGAATCGAACCTGGGACCCTGGAGCTGTGAAGCAATTGTGCTATCCACAAGGCTACCGTGCTGCCCCTGAATCGAAACCCATTTCTCCCACACTGATCTTTGAGTGACACATTCAACTTTCTGATCTTATTTACCCTATACCAATTTGCTTGTGGCTTGGGTAGTAATCCAGCGATTTTTAACTATTGTGCAGTTTTTTTTTTTTAAATGTAGCACTTGCAGCTCATTGTCTCTCAACCAAACCCTTTTCTTCCTGCCGATGTCATTGGGACCCAGATGGACCACCACAACTGGATCCCTCCTCTCCCACACCAAGTCCCTTGCTAACTTGCCCCAAGAAGATGTCATTAACCCTGACTTCAGGCAGGCAACATATCCTTTGGAGCTTGTACTCTTGGCTGCAGAGGACTGTATCTGTCCCCTATTGGTACATTAACTTTTATTCCCACAAATTGAATGCCAACACGCACCCCCACCCCCCCAACAAGCATACCATGGTGCAGTGATTTGTTTGCTCGTCCTCCCTGCAGTTCTGCTCTCATTCACATTCACAAAGGCTGCAAGAACCTCAAACCTATTGGACAATTGCATGGGTTAATGCTACTCCATTGCTACCTTCTGATCTCCTACCTGCCTGACGTGTACTAACGTTCTCCATTCCTGATCACAGGCCACATCTGTAGTATTTAGCCCAAGAGACACAAGTCCAGATAAGCTTCCCCTTTCCTAATGCACCATTGTGTCTGAAACTCTGACTCCAGCTCGTCAACTTGAGACAAAGTTCTTCCAGCTGCAGTCACTTATGGTGGTTGTTGTGGACCATACTGATGCCCACCAGCTCCCACATTCTACAACTGCAACACATCACCTGCCCTACCAGCTATATTGTATTATGTTTGACTAATTAAAGTTTCAAGTTTTGAAAAATGACTCAACAAATATATGTAGTTGTAGTAATGGTAATTCCTGGGGCTGAGATGATTAACCTTCAATCACCATAACCATCTTCCTTTGTGCTACGCATGATTCCAAGCAGTGGAGACGTTTCCTGCAATCCCCATTGACTTCTCATAGTCATAGTAAGAAGTTTTACAACACCAGGTTAAAGTCCAACAGGTTTGTTTCAAACACCAGCTTTCGGAGCACTGCTCCTTCCTCAGCAGTGCTCCGAAAGCTAGTGTTTGAAACAAACCTGTTGGACTTTAACCTGGTGTTGTAAGACCTCTGACTGTGCTCACCCCAGTCCAACACTGGCATCTCCACATCATGGCTCTCATAGTCATGACATAGAAGGGGATCATTGGACCCATTGAGTCAATGCTGGCTTTGTTGAGCATTCAGTAATTCCCCTTGCACCTGCTCTATCCCCCTAGCCCCAAGTGCGTGTCCGGTGTCCATTTGAAATCATTGATTGGCTCTGCTTCCACCATCCTTGTGGGCAGCAAATTTCAGATCATTACTACTTCCTGCACAAAAAAAAGTTCAGCCACACTCTCGGCCTGCATCTCTTCCTCAAAACTTCACCTGTGTCTTCTGGTCCTTGTACATTCAGCTGATGGGTGCAGTTAATCTTATCTAAACCTGTTATAATCTTGTACACCTCTAACAAACCTCCCTTTAATCTCCTTTGCTCTTAGGGAGTATAACCCCAGCTTCTCCAACCTAACCTTGTAACTAAAATCCCTCCCCTCTGGGCTTATTCTGGTAAATCATCTCTGCATTTCTGAAGAATTCTTTTTCCTTCTTGTTGTGGTGTCCAGAAGTGGACACACTACTCTAGTTGTGACCTTTGATCAGAAATTTATAAAAGTGCCACATGACATCCTTGCTTTTGCGCTCCATGCCTCTAATCATAAAGTGGAGATGCCGGCGTTGGACTGGGGTGAGCACAGTAAGAAGTCTTACAACACCAAGTTAAAGTCCAACAGGTTTGTTTCGAATCACCAGCTTTCGGTGATTTACCTGAGGAAGGAGCAGTGCTCCGAAAGCTAGTGATTCGAAACAAACCTGTTGGACTTTAACCTGGTGTTGTAAGACTTCTTACTTTAATTATGAAGCCCAAGATCCCATATGTTTTGCTAACTCGTCTCCCAATATGTCCTTCCACTTGTTTTAATAGGCTCTTTGAAGCCATGCTCTGTCAAACGCTACTTTGATGTGAACAATAGTCACACTTGGCTTCCCTCCGGGATACAGCCCTTTTGTCTGTGATTGGACCACATGTGTAATGAGGTTTGAAGCTGAATCACCTTGGTTAAACTCACTCGGTGGTCAGGTTATTCCTGAGTAAGTGCCACTTGAAATTGCTTGTTAATGATGCCTTCACTCAGAATGATTGAGAATAGACTGATCGGGTGGTAATTGTTCTGTTTTTTTTGTGGCGAGGACAGAACTGGGCAATTTTTCACATTGTTGGTCGATGCCAATGGTGTAGCTTATTGGAGCATCTTGGCTAGACTTGGGATTAGATCTGGAACACAAGTCTTCAGCAATGTTGTTTTCATATTCTGTGTGCTGATATGTGGAGTCAATCAAATTCATGGAGGATGGTTACAGATGATTCAGCCTTGCCTTTTGCCCTTGCAGGCTGGCTGCACCCTTGTTGATGGTGGGGATGTTCGTGGAGTCCTCTCCTTTTTGTCGTACCCCAGCATTCACAACTGGATTTGGCAATCCTGCATTTCGACATTTCCACTGGAAATACTTAACAACTGTGTTTTCAAATTTGCAGATACTTTTATGTGGTCACCTATATTTTGATTTTGATCCTGATGTCTTTGGAGTGGGTCCTGTAATCATTAATTGCAGTTTGTGGGATCGTGCTCTGTACACGACAACTCATGTTTGCCGATAGAACAACCATGACTACTCAAAATAAAAACCGTTGGCACTGGAGTACTTTGGGATGCCCAAGGGACAGAAAGCGTTCGGTATATAAATGTATGATTAGTCTTTACCTTAAAAGAACAGAATAAAAGCAGCTATAGGGACAGTGTGTTCTCTAACATTCCTTGGCACTCTGAAATGCCCCCAGCATTTCAATGTTACTTCTCCAAATCATGCAGCATTTGGCAAATTCCCAAGAATCATCAGTGATAGTATAGTTTTGAGTTAGTAGAAGTTCTGTATCTCGTTCTCTTTTCCTGGTGGTGTCCTGCACAATGGGTCACAGCCTCATTCCAGGAAATGTTTGCTTTGGTGCAGAGTAATCTTGATTGACATTATGCAAGAAAATGCTGTCTCCTACACACAGGCATTATTTTAACAGTGCATGCCAGTCCATCATTTCCCTGTGGAGTATCCTTGATGGAGCATAGGATGTAGGAACTGCAGCAACTGAGAGATTGTCAAAGCAAAGAACATTGCATAGTTTTTTGTTTATTAATTTCCCCCACTATAGATGGTTGCATTTTGGGGTTGATTCATTGAAAAACAGGAAGCTGTGGATATATACGATTGTTGTGTGTGGGTTTCCTTCGCTGACCAGATTTTGGTCTTTGTGGGACTAAGATATTCTGTCCGGATGGATTAAAAAACAATGCAGAATTTCCTTTGTCCGCTGAGAGAATACAGTACAGACTGAGCATCAGCGAGACTGGAGGGCAGTACCAGCATATGTCGGAGGAACTCTTGACATTTAATCATTTATACGATTATTGCAGCGACCTCTACTCTTTAATTTCAGTCCCTAAATTTCTTGAATATCCTGTAGCCATGAATATTAAATTCCCATTTGGGTCCTGCTTTGAACCAGATCTCTCTCATTGCCACAATACCATAGTCCTAGTACTAAAGGTGAAGTCACATGGGATCAGAGGTGGTAGGATCGATACAGAACTGGCTCGGTCACAGAACGCAAAGGGTAGCAGTAGAAGGGTGTTTTTCTGAATGGAAGGTTGTGACTAATGGTGTTCTACAGGGATTTGTGCTGGGGTCTCTGTTGATTGTAGTATACAGAAACGATTTGGAGGAAAATGTAACTGGTCTGATTTAGTAAGTTCGCGGATGACACTAACGTTGGTGGAGTGGCAGATAGTGTTGAAGATTGTCAGAGATCCAGCAGATAGGTTGGAGACTTGGGCAGAGAAATGGAAAATGGAGTTTAATCCAGACAAATGTGATGTAATGTATTTTGGTAGGTCTAACATAGAGGGGAAATATACTGTAAATGGCAAAACTCTTAGGAATATAGAATCAGAGAGATCTAGACATGCACGTCCACAGATCTTAGAAAGTGGCAACACAAGTGGACAAGGTAGTCAAGAAATCATATGGAATGCTTGTCTTCATTGGACGGACATTGAGTATAAAAACTGGCAAGTCATGCTGCAGTTGTATCAAACCTTGTTACGGCCACACTTGGAATATTGCGCACAATTCTGGCTGCCACACTACCAGAAGGATGTGGAGACTTTGGAGAGGCTGCAGAGGAGGTTCACCAGGATGTTGCCTGGTCGGGAGGGTGTTAGCTATGTGGAGAGGCTGAATAGACTCAGACTGTTTTCATTAGAACGACGGAGGTTGAGGGATGACCTGAAAGAGGTCTGCAAGATTGAGGGGCATGGACAGAGTGGATGGGCAGGCACTATTTCCCATGGTGAAGAGGTCAGTCACCAGGGGCAAATGTTTAAGGTCCATGGGGCAAAGTTTAGAGGAAATTAGTGAGTCAAGTCTTTTAAACAGAGGGTGGTGAGTGCCTGAAACGCGTTGCCAGGGGAGGTGTGGAAGCCGATACAGTAACGGCTTTCAAAAGGCATCTCGACAAATACGTGGATAGGATGGGTATAAAGGGATACGGCACAAGGAAGAGTTGAGGGTTTTGGCCAATGGTGGTATCATGACCGGCACAGGCTTAAGTATAAGAATTGGCAAGTCACGTTGCAGCTGTATAGAACCTTAGTTAGGCCACACTTGGAGTATAGTGTTCAATTCTGGTCGCCACACTACCAGAAGGATGTGGAGGCTTTAGAGAGGGTGCAGAAGAGATTTACCAGAATGTTGCCTGGTATGGAGGGCATTAGCTATGAGGAGTGCTTGAATAAACTCGGTTTGTTCTCACTGGAACGACGGAGGCTGAGACGCGACCTGATAAGAGGTCTCAAATTATGAGGGGCATAGACAGAGTGGATAGTCAGAGGCTTTTCCCCAGGGTAGAGGGGTCAATTACTAGGGGGCAAAGGTTTAAGGTGTGAGGGGCAAGGTTTAGAGGAGATGTACGAGGCAAGTTTTTTTACACAGAGGGTAGTTGGTGCCTGGAACTCGCTACCGGATGAGGTGGTGGAAGCAGGGACGATAGTGACATTTAAGGGGCATCTTGATGAATACGTGAATAGGATGGGAATCGAGGGATACGGACCCAGGAAGTGTAGAAGATTGTAGTTTAGTCGGGCAGCATGGTCGGCGCAGACTTGGAGGGCGGAAGGGCCTGTTCCTGTGCTGTATTCTTTGTTCTTTGAAGGGCCTGTTCCTGTGCTGTATTGTTCTTTGTTCGTTGCATGTGGCAATTTGTGGCTGCAGCTCGCAATGTTATTTACCACGCATCAAACACTCCAAACCATTTTAGTCTGCCTGCAATTTCTCTCTCTCTGATCCCTACTATATCAGTTTTTTATGTCTCCCCGTCCAGTGTGTGCAATTTTTCTCTCTCGTTTCATCCTGGTGCCCATATCCCAGTAGAGGGAGCTTTAATCTGTATCTAACCAGAGCTGCATGAGGAGAATTACTTGGGTGATGGAAGAAATAGGAAGGGTTTCATTTTCATGTCCCGGGTAGAATGAAGCTGTTACGGAATCTGTCCGGTTCCCTCATTTGTTCAAAAAAGAAATGTGTTGATGTTGATTCCAAATGTTTACCCCCAGTGGTGCGTTGGGCATTCGTTGATGGGTCATTGCAGAGAACAGGCCGACCATCCTCTTGGGTCATTGCAGAGAACAGGCCTACCATCCTCTTGGCATATGAGAGAAGTCATTTTGCAACGTGTTTATCTGTGTGCTAACCAGAGTTCTCTGTAACAAGGTCTGTGGGACACCTGGCAAACTCTTTCAATGACATGTTAATTCAATTTGACCAAGGAGCAGGATGGGAACCATTTGTTTTGTGTTTTCTGCTGGTCACAAACAGGTTCTCAGGCTGATGAATTGTAGTGGAACAAGGTAAATGAGCTTGTTGCACACATTGAAATTGGCCAGTACGATGTTGTGGGCATCACAGACGTGGCAGCAAGGGGATCAGGGCTGGGATCTAAATATACAAGGATATGTGTCCTATCGAAAGGATGGGCAAAGGGGGCGGAATTGCATTGCTGGTAAGAATGAAGTTAAATCGATAGCAAGGTGCGATATAGGATCAGAAGGCAGAGATCTCTGTGGATAGAGTTGAGGAATTGCAAATGTAAAAAGACCCTGATGGGAGTTATGTACAGGCCCCCTAGCAGTAGTCAGGATGTGGGGCAGAAAATAAATCTGGAGATAGAGAAAGCATATAAAAAAAGGCAATATCACAATAATCATGGGGGATTTTAATATGCAGGTGGACTGGGAAAATCAGGTTGGTAGTGGATCCCAAGAAAAGGAATTTGTGGAATGTCTAAGAGATGGTTTTTGGAGCAGCTTGTGACAGAGTCCACGAGGGAACAGGCAATTCTGGATTTGGTGACGTGTAATGAGGCAGACTTGGTTAGGGAAGGAACCCTGAGGGAGCAGTGACCACAATATGTTAGAATTTACCCTGCAGTTTGAGAGTGAGAAGCTGGAATCCGATGTAACGGTATTACAATTAAATAAGGGTAACTGCAAACACCTGAGGGAGGAGCTGGCCAGAGTTGATTTGAATGGAGCTGAGCAGGGGAGACAGTGGAACAGCAATGGCATGAGTTTTTTTTGGGTTATTCGGGAGGCACAACAGGAATTCATCCCGAGGAGGAGGAAACATGCTAAGGGGAGGACGAGGCATCCATTGCTGACGAAGGGAGTCGAGGACAGCATAAGAGCAAAAGAAAAGCATACAAAATGGCGAGGATTAGTGGGAATCTGGAGGATTGGGAATTTCGTTCAAAGTGAGCAGAGGACAACTAAAAAAGCAATAAGGAGAGTGAAGTTGAAATATGAGTGCAAGCTAGTTAATAATATAAAAGAAGATGGGAAGAGTTTTGTTCAATATATGAAAGGTAAGAGAGAGGGAACAATAGACATTGGACCACTGGAAAATGTGACTGGAGAAGTAATAATAGGAAACAAAGAAATGTCAGAGGAACTGAATAGTTACTTTACATTAGTCTTCATGGTGGAAGACAGCGGTGGGGTGCCAGAGCTCCGGGAGAATCCGAGGGCAGAGGTGAATGCAGTGGCCATCACGAAGGAGAAGATTCTGGGGAAACTGAAAGATCTGAAGGTGGATAAATAACCTGGACCAGATGGACTACACCCCAAGGTTCTAAAAGAGATAGCTGAGGAGATTGTGGAGGCATTGGTGGTGATCTTTCAGGAATCACTGGAGGCAGGAAGGGTCCCAGAGGACTGGAAAGTGGCTAATGTAACACCGCTGTTTAAGAAGGGAGGGAGGCAGAAGACGGGACATTATAGGCCGGTTAGCCTGACTTCGGTCATTGGTAAGAGTCCATTATTAAAGATGAGATTGCCGAGTACTTGGAAGTCATGATAAAATAGGACTGAATCAGCACGGCTTTGTCAAAGGGAGATCATGTCTGACCAATCTGATTAGAGTTCTTTGAGAGGGTAACAAGGAAGTTAGACAAAGGGGAACCATTGGACATGATTTATTTAGATTTCCAGAAGGCCTTTGACAAGGTGCTGCATAGGAGACTGTTAAATAAGTTAAGAGCCCATTGTGTTAAGGGTAAGATCCTGGCATGGATAGAGGATTGGCTGACTGGCAGAAGGCAGAGACCTGGGATAAAAGGGTCTTTTTCAGGATGGCAGCCGGTGACTAGTGGTGTGCCTCCGGTTTCGGTGCTGGGACCACAACTTTTCACAATATTCTTAATGATCTGGAAGAAGGAACTGAAGGCACTGTTGCCAAGTTTGCAGATGATACAAAGATTTGTAAAGGGGCAGGTAGTATTGTGGAAGCAGGGGGACTGCAGAAGGATTTGGACAGGCTAGGAGGGTGGGCAAAGAAGTGGCAGATGGAATACGATGTGGAAAAGTGTGAGGTTATGCACTTTGGAAGGAGAATGGAGGCCGAGACTATTTCCTAATTGGGGAAATGTTTAGCAAATCAGAAGCACAAATGGACTTGGGAGTCCTTGTTCACGATTCTCAAGGTTATTGTGCAGGTTCAGTCGGCAGTTAGGAAAGCAAATGCAATGTTAGCATTCATGTCGAGAGGGCTAGAATACAAGAGCAGGATGTACTTCTGAGGCTATATAAGGCTCTGGTCAGATCCTATTTGGAGTATTGTGAGCTGTTTTGGACCCCGTACCTAAGGAAAGATATGCTGGCCATGGTTAGGGCCCAGAGGATGATCCCTGGAATGAAGAGCTTGTCTTGTGAGGAACGGCAGAGGACCCTGGGTCTGTACTCGTTGGAGTTTAGAAAGATATGGGGGGATCTTATTGAAACTTGCAGGGTACTGCAAGGCCTGGGTAGAGTGCATGTGGATAGGATATTTCCACTTGTAGGAAAAACTAGAACCAGAGGACACCATCCCGGACAAAAGGGACAATTCTTTAAATCCAAGATGAGGGGGAATTTCTTCAGCCAGAGGGTGGTGAATCTGTGGAAGTCTTTGCTGCAGAAGGCTGTGGAGACCAAATCATTTGAGTGTCTTTAAGACAGCAATAGATAGGTTCTTGATTAATCAGGGGTTATGAGAAGAAGGCAGAGGAATGGGGATGAGAAAATATCAGCCATGATTGAATGGCAGAGCAGACTCGATGGACCGAGTGGCCTAATTCTGCTCCGATGTCTTATGGTTTTATGGAAACTTTCTCCCTAATTCCATGGTAAATATTATTTTTTCCAATTTGAGGAATTCCGCTAGGTCGGAAAGCCAGTCCGGGGACTTGGGTGGTGCAGCTATGTCCACCCGAGCCATCGGAGAGGCAAAGGCTGGGACATCTGCCTCTTTCTCCATCGAGTTCCGGCTGGTCCCGAAGACCGCCACTAACGGGCACGGCTCCACCCTCACCCTCGCAACCCTGGCCATGGTGTCGAAAAAGGTTGTCTGGTGCCCGACAGGAGCAGAACATGTGGGCGTAGTTGACAGGACCTCCCTGACACCATTCACATTATCGTCATCCTCCAGGAAGAATCTGCCCATGGGTGTTCTGGTTAGGTGTGCCCTGTGCATCACCTTTGCCTGCGTTAGGCTCAGCCCTGCGCATGAGGAGGTGAAGTTCATCCTATGCAGTGTTTCGATCCAGAGTCCTCCCCCCTCCCCCTACCTCCATGTCCAGTTCTTCATCCCATCTTTCTTGTGTCTCGTCTAGCGGAGCCCTCATCTCGTCTAACATTCGCCTGTACATGTCGGTGCATTTACCGATCCCTAATCCGTCCGCCATTAGCAGTCTGTCCAGTAGAGTGTACCTGGGGAAATGTTGCGGTCTCCTTGTGGAGGAAGTCCCGCAGTTGTAGGTATAGGAGCTCATTCCGTTTCAGGAGCTGGAGCTTCTGTTAGTTTCCCCAGTGTCGCTACTCTACTGTCTACGTACAGACCCCTACTGTCAGTTAACCTTCATCCTTTCCCCATGTTTTGAAAGTGGTGTCTATATTTGCCAGGATGAATTCATGGTTTTTGCAGAAGGGGACTGCAACAGACATGTCACCAAGTTTGAAATGGTGTCTGAGCTGGTTCCAGGTCCTTCGCATGGCCACCAGCACTGGGCTCCTTGAGTATTTCATTGGGGACGGGGAGTGGGTCATGGTCAGTGCTCGGAGGAACGTTCCAATACAGGAGGTCTCCTCCACCTGTACCCATTCTGCCCCCACTGGGGGCTCACTGGGCAGATTTTGCCCTTGCTCAGGTTAAGTTTGTAACCCAAGAAGCTTCCGGACTCCCTTAGGAGTTCCATTATCTTTCCCATGCTGGTTCGGGGATTTGAGACGTAGAGGAGCAGGTCATCTACATGGAATGAGACTCTGCTCCCCGTCTACCCTCTGGATGCCTCTCCATCCTTTCGCTGATCTGACACCAATAGCCAGTGTCTCGATTGCCAGGACAAACAACAAGAGGGGCAATGGGCATCCCTGCCTCATGCCTCTGTGTAGCTGGAAATATTCAAAGCTGGTGGCATTTGTCTGTACGCTTGCCGTAGGAGTGCTGTACAATGGTTTCACCCACGAGGTGAACCCTGGCCCAAACCAAAATTGTTCCAGAAACTCCATGAGGTACCTCCAGTCGATTTTCTTTCAAAGGCCTTCTCTGGGTCCAGGGAGTTGATCACTTCTGGTCTCTCCTCCCTGGATGGGGTCATGGTCATGTTCAGCAGGCGCCTGATGTTCGCCGTTTAACTGTCTGCCCTTCACAAACCCCGTCTGATCTTCAGCAATTACTTATGGCAAGCAACACTCCAGTTGCCTCGCCAGAGCTTTCACCAGGATTTTGGCATCAGTGTTCAGGAGTGAGATAGGTCTGTATGACCCACGCTTCATCGTGTCCTTGTCGTTTTTAGGGATCAGCGATATCGAGGCCTGTGCCAACATGGGTGGCAGGACTCCCCTTGACAGCGAGTCGTTGAACATTTCCCCAGTGGCGGACCCACATTTTTAGGGCCCTGAAGCTTGAACTGTTATGGGGGCCCCTTCGCAACCAGCAACAAGGTCTGGGTAACCACTGTATCTTCTTCAATGGGGTTGTTACACGACAGATCACCACAAATCTTTTTTAAATTTAACCACTACATCTCAGATTTTGATTAAAATTGCTGTACTGGATTGTCTCATGTCAAAGTCACTGGTGTGAATAAAAATTTCCTATGCCTTATAGTTTTCGAGTTATGGGGGGATGAAAATTAGGGAAATGTTATATACATGCATGATGCATCATAGAATGATGAAATAAAACATAGAAAAGACCACAGTCAATATAATCTTTTATTTTTGACACCTGTGAGAATACATACTACATGAAGCACATTTTACAAAATACTCTTTTTTTTTTTCTAGCAATATATTCACGTACAGTTTTGTCATATGAGAGCTTCCTTGCAATGTCATTTTCTAGAGACAATATGCAGAAAGATTTTAAGCGCTCTTCAGTCATGGTAGACCAAAATTTGTTCTTTATGAAGGATAGCTTTGGAAAAATTCCTTTCTGCTTCACAGCTCATGATAGGCATTGTCAAGTAGAGCTTAAGCGCAGTAGTAATATTGGGGAACATTTCAATTAGGTGTTGCTCACAAATGAGCTGAAGAACTTCTGCGCATTGCATTTTAGATGGCGTGTTTTCTTCTGTGTTCTGGGATTTCCTAAGGTGCAACTATTCTTTGAACTGATAACACTCGTTTACTAATTTGTGGTCAATATCATCTTTGTAATACGATATTATAAGTTTAATACTGTCCTCATCAATTTCCGAATTGTTCACCAATTCTGAGAGGAACTTGAACCTTTTCGCAATCTGCTCGTATGGGTCAATCCTCTTGCGTAACTGGATTATCAAGCAGTCATAGAGTTGATATAGAACTTCTATCCTAAATTTGTTAGCTCCTTTCAAAGAAGCAATACTACTTGTTCCATCTGAAAAATTCCTTGTAACAATGTGTTTGGAAGCATCAGAATAACTTGAGGTGATATCTTCACACAAACCTTTTGCTTCTGATTCATAGTGTGCAATCCTATCGGCTGAATTTTCTCTGAGTTCTTTAACAAATGAAAGTAAAGATAATAGCAGAAGATAACCTTCAAATACATCAAAACCAGGGGTTTGGAGTTTCTTACTTGTTTTGTTGAAACGCTCCAGCACTTCTTCCCAAACGACTGTTAAAATAGCATATTCCAGCTTTACCAACTTGTGGTATAAATTCTTTGCATCTCGTTTACATTCAGGCTTCTCTTCTGAGTCTTCAAAAATATGTTTGCAAGTTTGTAAAATACCCATATATCCATTTTTAATTGCCCGGACTGCTTCATAGTGTGCAGAGCATCTAGTTACACTTAAGCTCTTTAGAGAAAAATGTAGATTGCCCTGTGTGTTTACAATCTCCCATCTTTGTGGAGATCCAGAAAAGAAAACATACAGCCCCAGCAAAATGCCAAAATAGTCAACAACTTCAGGTACAGTAGACACTGCCTCTTCTCCAATAAGGTTAAGTGAATGGGCTGCACATGGTACCCCTTCTCGGAAAGTAAAGCGCCATTTTTAAAGATTTATAATAAATAAGCTAAATAGGCTAAACTCGGCTATGTTCAAGCTAGCCTACGCTAGGCTAGACTAAGTTAGGCAAGACTAGGCCACCAAAACTCATAGGCTAAGGTAATGTAACACAGTTTTACCATTATTTGATCACTTTTTTCATAATAAACACCTGTAATTTAACACACATTCACCCTTTTTTTTACTTTTTCATAAATACTTGTAATATAGTATTAGCCTAGGCTATGCGGTCATAGCCTACCTTCCGTTCACCTCTTCATAAAAACAATAGGCTTAGGCTAATCTAACACCTTTATTACTTACCTTACTTTTCTAAATATAACATTTATTTTTGAGTCGGGGTAATTACAATATTGTATCCTTACGAACACTTTATTGAAAAAAATTCTTGTCTAGATCGCTATCACGTTGAAAATTCACGTTAGCATTGTGATTGCCTTTTCGACGGTTCCCCTTTTTTGTGGTTGAACCTCCAAGGGTCCACCTATTGCCCCCCCCCCCCCCCCCCCTCCCCCACCGCAATCTGCTCCACAAAGGTGTTTAGTTCTTTTGTCATCCCTGATCTGGCTGGACACGTCTATCGTTGGGTCCTGTACATAGTTGAAGTCTCTCTCTTCTCTTCTCTCTCTCTCTCTCTCTCTCTCTCTCTCTCTCTCTCTCCTTTCCCCCCCCCCCCCCCTCCCCCCTGCTCCCAATGAAGTCGAGGTTGGAGATCTCCAAAATTATTTTTTTAATGAACTCAGCGTCATAGTCGTAGAGGTTTACAGGATGGAAACAGGCCCAACCTTGGCAACTAGGGACTTTTCACAGTAACTTCATTGCAGTGTTAATTGTAAGCCTACTTGTGACAAAGATTATTATTATATTATATTACCTTGTCCATGCCGCTCCGTTATTACTACGAAGCTAGTCCCAATTGCCCACATTTGACCCATATCCTTCTATACCCATCACTGTCTAAATGATTTTTTAAAAACAAAATTGTACCTGTCTCTGCTACTGTCGTTCCATCAGTTTGTGGCATATCTTTATTTGCAAGTACCACCGGGGCCCCTTCCTAGGGTCCGCTAACCATTACAGATCATCCACCTGGGTACGTCACCGTGTTCGGCGCTGTAAAGGCTGTCCTTCTGTTAAACAATATGGCCTCCAGCCCGAGTCAAAACTCAGTCGTCCTTCTCCCTCAAATGTGTCTCCGGAAGGAAAACTGCATCGACCTTAAGGTTTTTAGATGGGCAAATACTCTGAATCTTTTCACTAATCCGAAGTCCCCTTGCTTTCCGGGTGATTATTCTGATTGGGGATCCTCCCTCTCCTGTGAGGTCAGCCATACTTCCCTCGTGGATGTCCCCTGCACGTCGGAGTTCCCCTTTGTTCATGGGCCTTCCAAGATGGCCACCGTCGCCTTCCTCTTTCTGACCGTTTCCATGTGCGATCTGTTGTAACCATATTATTAAGCCTCTTCCCCCCCCCCCCCCCCCCACCCCACCTTCAGTAGACCAGCCGCTCGCTGGTGTGGTGGATTCCCCCCAATAACTGATTTTTTTTAGTGCCTAACTCATCTTGTTCTCTCTTTCTCTCTCTTTCTTCCCCCCCCCCCCCTACCCACGTGCCCAAGTATGGTGCTGCCCCTTCTCTCTCTCTTTCCCCCCCCCCCAAGCCCCTCAGATCATGCAAGTTCATATAGTTCTTAATTGTCCCTCGTTGTTTCTTCACTAGTCTATTCTTTCATGCTAACACATTCGCTTCCTCCGCCGTGTTAAAACAAAGTTCTTGTACGTGACCGGGTCACACTTTACTTTTAAATAGTTCGGATTTGGTCTGGCAGTTCGCCAGGTTGGCTCCAATGTCCTGATATATGCGGATTGTGTGTGCATGACTGCGTGCTCTTCGGCCAGTTAAGAACCCGCTCCTTATCATGAAACTTTGTTTTACGATTATTGCCCGTGGCGGTTCCCCTGACTTGGGCTTTTGACAGAGCGCTGGAGTGACCCGTGGGCCTGGTCCACCTCTGGGAGCTTGGCGAAGCCCTCCTCCCCAACCAGTTTGCCGAGGATCTTCGAGACATATTCCGTCGATTTCCTCCCCTCTGCCACCACCGGTAGCTGACAGTCCACCGGTTCTGTTGATGCGACCTGTTTTCCTGGTCGTCTTTTCCCCTTCAGCATTTTCTGGGTCGTCAACCAACTTTGCCTTTGGGCGAAGCGATCCGCTCATCTGGTCGGGGCCGATTTCCCCATGCCCTGTGATGTGTTGGGTGCTCTGGATCTGTGGAACACCTACAGGCCACCAACATTTAAAATAGTACAACATTTAAAGTACCACTTGTATTTTATTAAGTTGGAAACTGTTGAACATACTTTCACTGTGGGTTAACACGATGTTAGATTAAACTAAAGACCTATGCCTGTCCTAACCAGTCTATGCACTCAGCACATGGTGAAGATCTGTGCTGTAAGTTGTAAGCTCTATCCTTCTGAGAAGCTGCATCCGGAATGAGCGGGAACTATGCCCTCTGTCTATATAGTGAGTGTGCTCTAACTGGTGATTGGTGTTGTGTGTGTTGATTGGTCTTGCTGTGTGTCCATCAGTATGTGTGTCTGCACCATGATATACTGCTGTATATTATGGCACCCTGCACATCCCCTCGTGGGTTTCCTGTCCCCACTCCGCTCTATCTATTTTTCCAAGCGTGGTCTCTATTACAGACCTCCTGGCCGACATAAGGTTCACTTTTATTGAGTCTCTGTTTCTGGAGCTCTGCAGGGATAAACTCCATCGATGTGTGGGCTGGTGCTGGCGACCTGCTGGACCTGCCATACTCAGGTCTAGTTCGACCCACATGTCTCCTTGTTCTGGGGTTGGGGTCTTCCTTTTTCTGCTGTTCTTGTGGCCCTGCTGCTGGTTCTTCGGCATCTCAGTCGGTTGGATATGAAATGGGGGTGAAGCTGGGGAACCTTGTCGTACCCTTTTTGACAGGTTTAAAAGGTCAAGTTAGACAAGAGAAAGCCACCTTTCGTGCGAATGCTCAGATCATGGCGGCAACCGGACGTTCCGGCACCTCATTTAATCACCTTTGATTCACTGTCCAGGCTATTCATGCACCAGATGTGATGCAGATACACTGTAAAGTCATTATGTTTATATTGGTGCTCTTATTCATACTAGATCTCTTCATGGCAGTGCCTGTTTGGTGACACACCAGCTTTTCCATGTCATTTTTGGTAAGCCCCATTTTATTTCTATATATGCATTGATGTAAATTGTGAAGTACTAGCTGTTTTATTCGCTTGAGCTCTGAGATAATTAAGGACTGATTGGTTTATGGAAAAATGTGAGCTAGTTGACAGATTTGAGTGCAGGATGAGTTAGTTTTGACATCGAGTCTGTAAGTGAGTTTGTATGAAGCACAGAGTCATAGTTTTACAGAATGAAAACAGGCCCTTCGGCCCAATTTGTCCATGCCGCCCAGTTTTTAACCACTAACATATTGCCCGCATATGGCCCATAACCCTCTGTACCCATCTTTCCCATATAACTGTCAAAATGCTTTTTGACAGACAAAAAGTAGTAGCCTCTACTACTGCCTCTGGCAGCTTGTTCCAGACACACACCACCTTCTGTGTGAAACAATTGCCCCTCTGGACCCTTGTGTATCTCTCTCCTCTTACCTTAAACCTATGCCCTCTAGTTTTAGACTCCCCTACCTTTGGGAAAAGATGTTGACTGTCTTTAGTTTTTAGTGAGTTTTTGTTTTTGCTGTGTACAAAGAACAATACAGCACAGGAACAGGCCCTTCGGCCCTCCCAAGCCCGTACCGGTCAGATACCAACCTTTGCCAAAACCCTCAGCATTTCCTTGTGCTGTATCCCTCTACACACATCCTATCCATGTGTTTGTCAAGATGCCTTTTCAACGCCGATAATGTATCTGCTTCCACAATCTCCCCTGGCAATGTGTTCCAGGCACTCTCCACCCTCTGCATAAAAAACCTGCCTCGCACATCTCCTCTAAACTTTACCCCACGGACCATAACCCTATGCCCCCTGGTGACTGACCCCTACACCCTGGGAAAGAGTGCCTGCCCATCCACTCTATCCATGCCACTCATAATCTTGTAGACCTCTATCAGGTCACCCCTCAACCTCCATCTTTCTAATGAAAACAGTCCAAGTCTACTCAGTCTCTCCACATCGCTGACACCCTCCAGACCAGGCAACATCCTGGTAAGCCTCCCCTGCACCCTCTCCAAAACCTCAACATCCTGTGCAGTTGCAGCTTTTAAAATGAAATGATGCAAAATAAATTATTGTTTCTAGATTCCACAGCTTAGGGTTAACACTGCTTCGTAGAAGTTAAAAATCCCTCTGCTGTTTAGCCCAGGACTAGAAGTCTCCCTCTTGCATCTCGTGGAAAACCTTGCTCCAAGCACCTGTTCGACTACATCATTGTCGGAGCGAGGGACATCTAGGACGTGCATATTACCTGTGCCGTAAGGAGAGCCAATGACTGCTGTGCGGACCACTGGCTAATCCACTCTGGTCAACATCAATGTAGCCCTAACTCAGCAACAACATGGGACAGAATGCAGCAGGAAAATCAACGCTGAGGAAAAGATCCCGATCAGAGGGCCCTATTCAGCCAGCGCCAAACTGCCAATCTGATAACTCCTGGTGACCCAGAGATGCAATGCCCACTGTATCAAGAGATGCTTGGTCATTCAACCAGGAAATGCCAAGACTGGTTCAATAAGAATGACATGGGGTTGATAAGCAGCAAGCACAAGGCTTTTCTGAAACTTTTTAAATAATCTTTATTGTCATAAGTAGACTGCAATGAAGTTACTTTGAAAAGCCCCTAGTCGCCACATTCCGGCACCTATTTGGGTACACTGAGGGAGAATTCAGAATACCCAAATTACCTAATAGTACGTCTTTCGGGACTTGCGGGTGGAAACTGGAGCACCCGGAGGAAATGCAGACACGGGGAGAACGTGCAGACTCAGCACAGACAGTGACCCAAGCTGGGAATCGAACCTTTGACCCTGGTGCTGTGAAGCCATAGTGCTAACCACTTGTGCTACCGTGAACCTCAAGCAACAACCAAACTCTAGCAAGAAAGCAGATGGCTGATGTCAAGCAAAAACGCATGACCTAAACAACAGATGGTGGATGGTGAAAGAGCGGGTGATCCAGCAGTTAGCCGGCAACAATAATGCACAAACTTTCTTCAGCGCAGTCAAGACCACCAACTGCCCAAGCACCCAAGGCCCCACACCACTGCTATTGAAGAATGCAGCGGTGCTCATCAAGAACAGAGGTGGCCAGTAACCGCTGAAAGGAGCACTTTGAAGACCTCCTTAACAGAGACTGTCTTAAAAGCGAGTATCCTCTGCTCCATTCCACAGCATGCTACCCGCCACCATCTCGGCACAACCCAATCCCAACCAGGTAGAAAAGGAAGAGGCCATTCAACAACTGAATCACAAAACATTAAGAACCGATGGAATCCCTGTGGATGGAAAAGCACTATTAACATGGATACATCATCTCATTTCCCTTATCTGGAAGGAGGGGGACATGCCAGGCGATCTCAAACACTGTAATTGTGACCATCTTCAGCAAAGGTGACAAATCCAACTGCAGAGGAATTTCCCATGCAGTCGACCACAGATAAGGTAATTGCAAGAGTCCTTCTCCCTGTGACTGCAGATCTTCTTCCAGAGTCACATTGCGGATTCTGCCCATTAAGCGGCACAATGGACATGATCTTCACTGTGCGGCTACTGCAAGAGAAATGCAGTGAACCAACCCTCGGACATGACCTTCTTTGATCTAAGGGATGATGGAGCGTCCTCCTCCATTTAGGCCGCACCTAAAAGTTTGTCACCAGCCGTTGCCTGCTCCACAATGATATACAAGCAATCATAGAACATACAACGTTACAGGCCCTTCGGCCCTCGATGTTGTGCCGACCTGTGAAACCACTCTAAAGCCCATCTACACTATTCCCTTATAGTCCATATGTCTATCCAATGACCATTTGAATGCCCTTCGTGTTGGCGAGTCCACTACTGTTGCAGGCAGGGCATTACACGCCCTTACTACTCTCTGAGTAAAGAACCTACCTCTGACATCTGTCCTATATCTATCTCCCCTCAATTTAAAGCTATGAGTCATCCTGAACAACAGATTAACCACAGACCCAATTGACCTTCAGATTGGGGTCAAGCAAGGCTGTGTCATCGCACCAGTGCTCGTTTCGATCTCCTTGCTGCAATGCTCCATTTCACCCCTCAGCAAGATCCCCGCTGGAGTGGAGCCAAACTACAGAACAAACAGGAACCTCTTGAGCCTCTGCTAGCAGGGCAGACTCAAGGTCATCCCACCCTCTGTCATTGAACTAGAGTATACAGATGATGCTTACATTTGCAAACACCTTGAGGTCGAATTCCAAGCCATCGAGAACACCTTCATTGGGGCATACAAGTGCATGGGCCTTGCACTAAACATCCATAAGACAAAGGTCTTCGACTAAACTGCTTCCGCCGCACAGCACTCTTCCCTGGTCTCAAAATCCACAGCAAGGACTTGGACTTCTTTCCATTATCTTGGGAGCCTACTGTCAGCAAGGCACACAGTGATGAGATTCAACACTGCTGTGAGATTCAACACTGCTTTCAGTGTGCCAGCACAGCCTTCAGTCCCCTGAGGAAGAGCGCGTTTGAAGACCAGGACCTCTGACCAGGCGCCAAGCTCATGGTCTACAGAGCAGTAATGATATCAGCCCTACTGTACGCCTCAGATGTGGACTATGTACAGCAAGTACCTCAAAACCCTGGAGAAGTACCACCAGCACTGCCTCTGCAAGATCCTGCCTATCTATTGGTAGGATAGGCACACCAACATCAGTGTTCTCGCTCAGGCCAACATTTGAAGCATTGATCACACCCAATCAGCTCCCCTGGGTGGACCACATCTTCTACACGCCTGACACAAGATCCCCGAATCAAGCGCTCTACTCGTAGCTTCGACGTGGCAAACAAACCCTCGGAGGGCAGAGGAAACGTTTCAGAGACACTCTCAAAATCTTCCATAAAAAAGTACAACATCATTCCCACTGACATCTGGATTCCTTTACCCAAGACTGCCCAAAGTTGGGGGGGGAGGGCGAGAATCTGGGAAGGGGATGCACACATTGAGTTTCATCACCGAGAACAAGTTAAAGCCAAGTGTCGCCTCCCCCAACCCATGACAGAGACTCTAGGTCACGCATGAGACTCCTCACTCAGCTGAGCACTCCATTTTTACCGTGGAAGTAGATCATCCTTGACTCTCGGGGACTGCCTAAGATGACACCGTCTCCCTCCTACACCATTGCAGCATTTTCTCTGTTTCACACCAGTTGTTTTGTAGCTGGAGCCCAGATTGTGCTGAATAGGGACATTTTTTTGTCCTTTTTGGCTTGTGTTTACTCGTCAGGAGCTGACAGCCGGAAGAAAGAAACACTTTGGGTCAAATCCAAATAGAACTGATGAACTGATAGAACTGGGTCTGATGCCCAGTGTACATTATTTGAGACCTACATTAGGGTCAAAGCCACTACTCCTACAGGAATTGTTAGTCCGCCTCCTTCCTTCGATGGTTCACTGACACCCGAGTAAACATGTTGCTGTACAGAGCAAATTTTATCCCAATGCAACATAATTGATCAATGTATACTGTGGACAAGGATTTGGTTTTCGTATCTTTCTCCGGCTCTGCAAATAACTGTTGAAAAATGTGCTCCAGTTACAACCCTTAGTTGCCTGCATCGATAATATATGGCACAGATAAGACTTACTGATTTATTTGTTTCAGAATCCTTTCAGCCTACTTACATGAAATATTGGAGTTATTTACTTCAATGATACTGAAACAAGATTTCATGTCCTCAGATCAGTAGAGTGGTTTTATGAAGAGTTAATGGACCCTTCTAACCATGTTTAATGCACAAGCCGCTTAAGTTGTACTTGAATCACTCCTGGTTGCTGTTATCTCAGCTGCTGATTCCCTTGCTGAAACATTTCTTCGAGATACCGTAGATACTCGTGTAAAAGTTCACCCCATGTTTTCTGGTCTAAAAACCCATGCATTTTTACAAACCCTGTGGAAAAAGTCGATCCTACAATTTAAGGGATCAGAAGCTAAAAATTTCAGATCCAAAATATAATCTCTACAATCAAATCAAAAACACCAATTCATTCCAAAGGTTACTTGCTATATTCCATCCAGCTCCTACTTGTCAGTGAAGGCAGGAAGAATGTAGGTCAGACAGAACTATTCATTGTTCTATCATTCAGACTCACTCTGGACAAATGCTTTCTTTATTTACTACAACCATTACCACCCCCTATGCCCTTTGGTCCATGCCATCTTTGTCATTTAATCTCTCCTGCCCTCTACCGTATTCCAGACTTTCTATTTTGCTTTGCCTTCCCCTCCTTGCAATGCATAAAACTCACCACATTTCTATCTTCAGATAGAATCCTATTTGACTAAAGACATTAACTCTGTTTCTCTCCCCACAGATGCTAACAGACCTGAGTATTTTCTGGAATTCATTTTTATTTCAGATTTCTAGCATCCGCGGTATTTTGCTTTTATCATGGAATCATTAGAATCCCTACAATGCAGAAGAAGGTCATTTGGCCCATCGAGGTCTGGACCGGCCCTCTGAAAGAATACCTTAACCATGCCCCCACCCTATCCATGCAACCTAATAACCCAACGTAACCTGCAAATGCCTGGACACTAATGTGCAATTTGCATGGCCAATCCACCTAACTTGCACATTTTTGGAGGAACCCGGAGAGCCCGGAAGAAACCCATGCAGATATGGGGTGAATGTGCAAACTCCATACAGGCTGTCACCCAAGGCAGGAATCGAACCCGGGTCTCTGGTGCTATGAGGCAACACTGTGCCACCGTTCTATTTCGAATGTAGATTGATTTTAATTATTTGGATTGGATTGGATTGGATTGGATGTGTATCGAGGTACAATGAAAAGTGTTTTTCTGCGAGCAGCTCAACAGATCATTAAGTACATGGGAGGAAATGTTGGGGAGAGAAACTAACCGATTGGGGCAGACTAATAAACAGCGCACTTGGATACAGGGATCAACTTCCAGAGCAAACTTTAAATAAAGAAAGCACAACAGCGCCTATACTTCCTCAGGAAACTAAGGAAATTCGGCATGTCCACATTGACTCTTACCAACTTTTACAGATGCACCATAGAAAGCATCCTATCGGGCTGCATCACAGCCTGGTATGGCAACTGCTCGGCCCAGGAACGCAAGAAACTTCAGAGAGTCGTGAACTCAGCCCAGTCCATCTCACGAACCTGCCTCCCAGCCATTGACTCCATCTACACCTCCCGCTGCCTGGGGAAAGCGGGCAGTATAATCAAAGATCCCTCCCACCCGGCTTACTCACTCTTCCAACTTCTTCCATCGGGCAGGAGATACAGAAGTCTGAGAACACGCACGAACGGACTCAAAAACAGCTTCTTCCCCACTGTTACCAGACTCCTAAATGACCCTCTTATGGACTGACATCATTTACACTACGCCCCTGTATGCTTCATCCGATGCCAGTGCTTATGTAGTTACATTGTATACCTTGTGTTGCCCTATTATGTATTTTCTTTTCTTCCCTTTTCTTCTCATGTACTTAATGATCTGTTGAGCTGCTCGCAGAAAAATACTTTTCACTGTACCTCGGTACACGTGACAATAAACAAATCCAATCCAATCCACTCCAGTCATGTATCCTTGATCTTCACCCACTATTGCCCTGGGAAGTGGAGAAACCCCCCCCCCCTCCCCAAGTACCCTGTGGATTCTTTTGCGGAGCCATCATTGGTGTGTATCAGTTGAAACTAAGCCCCTCAAACATTACCCATATAAAAGTCGACCTCTTAACTTTTTGGCTAAAACATTGGTCTCCAATTCCAAGAGTATTCATGGTAATACACAGATATATGGAGCAGAAGATAAGCCAGACAACCTCTGATACCTCAAAGCTATCTCTCCTGAACAGCCTGGATTGGATTCGATTTGTTTATTGTCACATGTACCGAGGTACAGTGAAAAGTGTTTTTCTGCGAGCAGCTCAACAGATCATTAAGTACATGGGAAGAAAAGAAAATACATAATAGGGCAACACAAGGTATACAATGTAACTATATAAGCACCGGCATGAGATGAAGCATACAGGGTGTAGTGTTAATGAGGTCAGTCCATAAAAGGGTCATTTAGGAGTCTGGTAACAGCGGGGAAGAAGCTGTTTTTGAGTCTGTTCGTGTTCTCAGACTTCTGTATCTCCTGCCCGATGGAAGAAGTATGGAATAGCCTGTTGCTCTGGGATGCAATGGAGTCTAATTGTTAGCATTTGTATCTCAAACATTTGTGTAGTTGACCCTTGGACGATGTTCAAAATCCATAGTGGCTATTGGGTAAAGCACTGGATGATAAATTGTGCCATGGGCTCATATGCCTGCAAGTCTCCATAAGAAGAGGAACCAGGGGAGACATTTGGAGGAGGAGATTTGAAACTGCTACTTTGCAATAAAATCTGAAGCTACATAGTGCAGACTGGAGAGAACAGTGAATTAGAATCTGGAAGTTGCTTACCGGCTTCTGATCTTGCTTGGAATTTCCTGCATTGTTTTGAAGCCTTGTAAAGGTAGCAGAAGTGTTTTATACTAATTGTGATTTCTCACCTTTTGTTTCTTCTACTTGTTGGAATTGCGTGATCTAGAGGTGGGTGTCTGAAAAGCTGAGCGTGGAGAGCCTGCAGGATGTGGGACTGTTTGGCGGTAAGTTAGTTTTGAACCATTTTGCACCATTGCAGCTAGAGATTAACTGATAAATAACTACGGTGAGATGGTCATTCATCAGGGAGCAATGGCAATGCCTTTGAGCCCCTTTTGCACTCTTTATACCTATTTCTCCTCGTTCCTATACTTGATGTCAATGTGCCATGGACCACCTCTCCCCAAGAGTTGGGATATGTGGAGGCAGGCGGATGAGCTAGTAGTTCCTGTATTGGGCATTCTAAAAATAGCTCTCGACTAGCTCAGACTAACATGGTGGAATGGGTGTTTGTTTCCAGTTTGATATCCTACGTTTGAAGATATTGCCATATATTCTTAAGCTCAAATGTATGTAGTGTATATTCAACCACAATCTGTAATCTCATGGCCCACTTTACCCCTCACTCTACCATCAAACCAGGTGAGCAAACTTTGGTTCAAGGAAGAGTGCAGGAGAGTAGACCAGAAGCAGCACCAGGCATATCTAAGAATGAGGTACAAACCTGGTGAAGCTACCACAGTGGGCTACATGCGTGACAAACAGTGGAAGCATGCCTTAGACAGCAAACTGATCCTACAATGAACAGATCAAATCAAAGCTCTCCAGTCCTGCCATATCAATGATGGTGGACAATAAAAAAACGAACTAAACAACAAACATACCAAGTAATGGGGGAGCCCAGCACATCAATGCGAAAGACCAGATTGAAGCATTTGCAACCATCTTCAGTCAGACGTACAAGAAGATGATCCATCTCTGCCTCCTAATGAGGTGCCCAGCATCACAGATACCAGACTTCATTCAATTTGATGCACTGTACATCGTATCCATTGCCTTCAGTCAATTCTTGATGCAACAATGGCCATGGGTACTGACAACATCCCAGGAAGTAGTACTGAAGCCTTATACTCCTGAACTAGCCAAACCCCGGCAAGAGTTCATTACAACTACAATACTGGCAACTATCTGCCATGTACTTAATGATCTTCTCATGTACTTAATGATCTGTTGAGCTGCTCGCAGAAAAATACTTTTCACTGTACCTCGGTACACGTGACAATAACCAAATCCAATCCAATGTGAGAAATTACCCAGATGTCCGGCAAATAAAGCACAACAAATCTCATCCTGTCAACTGTAGCCGTTAGTCTACCCCGATCGTCAGCAAAGTGATGGGAGAGGTCGATGACGGTGCTCGGGCGAAGAGCACTTGGTCAGCAATAACCTGTTTTCAGATGTTTAGTTTAACAGCTTGGCTTCTGACCGCATTACAAGAGAAGTGAATTCTAGAGGTGATCCGAGTGTCATTACCCTTGAAATCGATGCATCATTTCAGTGTGTGGCATCAAAGAGCACTGCAAAATTCAAGTCCATGGACTTCGTGGACCTAGCACAAACTGAGGTGGTTTTGGTTTTTAACGGTTATCATCTCAGTCTCGAGAGATGGCTGCAGCAAGTGTCCTCGGCTTAACCATCTTTAGCTGCTTCATCAATTGTCGATTGTCAGCGACTTTCGGTCAGTTAGGATTCTGGACCAGACCCCAATTTTTGTTAGGATACCAGATGAGAAACCCCAAATAATTTTTCTATTTGTAAAGCCGAGGAAAGGATGCAGTGATGACTCTGACCAAATAGGTATCTTTTATGTTGAAACAAACTTTAATTTAAACACCAGATTTAACCACATTAACATCAAAGAAATAACTTTACAATTAAGTTAAACCATTCTTCAAAGGAAAAGCTTTAACTCACTATCTACACCTGCTGCTTTATATATTCCAACCAAGCAACCCAATACAGTTCAAAATCTACATAACTAGTTAGTAATCAGGGTTACTTGCTGTTCTCTGAGTAGAACTTTGAGGGAGACCCTTTTGGGAACAACCTGAAAACCCTTCTGCCTTGTCAGACTCTAATCCTATAACCAACCTGCAAAACCATGGGCAGAGCTGGCTCCTCCCTTTAATTATATCATCTGAATCCTACTAAGATACCCCATGACCTGCATCCCTCATTATCTACAACCGAGGGAACCTCCAGAAACATAAACAATATTCCGTTAGCCATCTCTTTGTGAACAAGTAAATGGTTAAAATCAATGATTACCTCACCTAACGACTCGTTAATCACAGCTATGCTGTCTGTATGTATTTTAAACCAGGGTTTTAACAACATTACTACAACAAAATATACAATATATAAAAAGTTCCTACATTCATCACAGATCTAGAAGGTCAGAAGTGGGGAATGTTCACAATGTTCAGAACCATTTCAGATACTGAAGCAGTTGTGTCCATTGCAGCCAGACCTGGACAACATTCTGTCTTGGGCTGATAAGTGGCAAGTAATATTTGTGCCAGACACTAACCATCTCCTACAGGAGAGAATCTAACCACCACCCCTTGACATTCAATGGCATTATCATTGCTCAATCCTTCACTATCAACACCATGGAGGTCACCATTTAACAGATACGATACTGGACTAATGTTTATATACTGTAACTATAAGAGTCTGTCAGACACTGGAAATTCTGCAGCATGTTACCAAACACCTGACTCCTCAAAGTCTGTCTGCTATTGACCAGGCACAAGTGTGATGGAATGTTCTCCACTTGCCAAGATGAGTGCAGCTCCAACATATTCCAGGGCAAAGCAAGCTGTTTGACTTGGCACCCTAGCCACCACCATAAACATTCAGTCACTCCCTCCGCCACTGACGTACAGTGACAGCTGTGTACAAACTACCAGATGCACAGCAACAACTATCCAAGGCTCTATCTACAGCATCTTCCAAACCCACAACCATTACCATCTAGAAGGACAAGGGCACCACCTGGAAGTTCCCCTCTAAGTTACACCACCCTGACTTTGAAATATATCGTCATTCCTTCACTGTCACTGGGCCAAAAACCTGGAACTCCCTTCCTTGCAGCACTGTGGGTGCTACAACACATGGACTGCAATGGTTAAAGAAGGTAGTTCACCACCACCTTCTGAAGGGAGATGAGAATTATAGAATTTACAGTGCCGAAGGAGGCCATTCGGCCCATCGAGTCTGCACTGGCTCTTTGAAAGAGCACCCTACCCAAGCCCACACCTCCACCCTATCCCAATAACCCACTAACCCCACCCAACACTAAGGGCAATTTTGGACACTTAAGGGCAATTTAGCATGCCTAATCCACCTAACCTGCACGTCTTTGGACTGTGGGAGGAAACCGGAGCACCCGGAGGAAACCCACACACACTGGGAGAACGTGCAGATTCCGCACAGACAGTGACCCAAGCTGGGAATCGAACCTGGGACCCTGGAGCTATGAAGCAATTGTGCGAACCACCATGCTACCGTGCTGCCCAAAGGCTAACTACCATGCTACCAGGCTGGCCAAGCCAACGTTGCCCAGATCCCATGAACAAAGAACAATATAACACAGGAACAGGCCCTTCAGCCTTGCAAGCCTGTACCAGTCATGTTACCACCCTTGGCCAAAACCCTCAGCACTTCCTAGTGCCGTATCCCTCTATATCCATCCTATCCATGTATTTGTCGAGATGCCTTTTGAACGCCAAAAACCTGCTGCTAATATTGTTACGACCCCCGGACTAGTGCATGGTCAATTCCAGACCCACTTGACCCGGAGCCACAACACAATTGAAGTTAACACACAATTCTTAGAAAAGCACCCAAAGTCTTTGGGCCTTGGCTGCCCAATAACTACAGTCACCAGGTTTGTAAATTTAAACATAATTAATTTTGTTAAAAATGATAACTATAATTAAATATGCAGCAAATACAACTGGTTAACTATCTAATTCCCAGCTCCTCACCTCTTCCCCCACCTTCCACCCGCAACTTTTCCCCACCCTCTAAGATATATACGCACAACAAACAAACCGAGGGGGAAAAAGGGGTGTAAAAATTAGTGAAAAGTATAAAAGCTTATTTTAGATGGTTGACTTCTAGCACACCTTCTGTCAATCAAGGCTTTCAGTTTGATGTTTCTGCTTTCAGTCTGTAATAGTTTTCACTGTAGATTCATCCAGATTCTCTGTACAGCTATGCAGCTATTCTGGAGAAAGCGAGAGGGAGCAGTTCCCTCCCGCTGAGCGTCTAGGACCCGACTGTCCTTTCCTTGATTCTCTGAAAGTCTCCACATGGCTAGGATCCAATCACCGCCTGTCAAACAGCAGAATACGGCCTTTTGGCCAATTCATTGGTCACCAGCCAACCAATCTCCCACTGATCTCTCGGGTGCTAAAAAGTCAGTTCAGTTCTGCTGTCCAAAAGCTCGTACAGTCAAGTATTGTGTAACGTTTGAGTTCCTCACTTCCTGTACTTGAGTTTAAGACATGTGTCCATTAAACATCCATGGATCAAAATGATAACAGCAAACATAAGGAAAGGGGAAATAAGGGAATCAACAGGAACACCGAACATACAGTGCAGAAGGAGGCCATTCGGCCCATCGAGTCTGCACCGACCCACTTAAGCCCTCACTTCCACCCTATCCCTGTAACCCTTCCAAACCTTTTTGGTCACTAAGAGCAATTTGTCATGGCCAATCCACCTAACCTGCACGTCTTTGGACTGTGTGAGGAAACAGGAGCACCCGGAGGAAACCCACGCACACACTGGGAGAATGTGCAGACTCCGCACAGACAGTGACCCAGCGGGGAATCGAACCTGGGACCCTGGCGCTGTGAAGCCGCAGTGCTATCCACTTGTGCTACCGTGCTGCACACACAGTCTCTAAGGTATTGTAAGGAAGGACCCTTACAATATATACATGAGTAACCTTGTATGATATCACCACACCATGAACAACCCTGAACTTTTGTGGTTATTGCTTATCTCTTCTGAATTTCTTTGCTATTCATTCCTCTCTGTCACACACTTGCCAGAATCTGTATTTGCAATCCTTTGATCAGCAAAGCTGATGTTTCCAGATTTTTATGAACCAGGGTCAAGAAAGCGAGTAGCAGAGTGAGAAATATCTTGCCTTGTTAGCTGTGTACCACTGAGAATCCTGTTGTAAAACCAGCAACTGCTGGAAATATGCTGCCAGATGATCAACATCTGGATGAGGAAAGACAAATTAGTTTGGGTGTAAACCTTTGGAAGGATCACTTTTCAGTGATTGATCTCTATGTTTCCAACATTTCCTGTCTTTATTCCAGTTTATTTTCAAAATTATGTGTTTTTGATTGGGAGTCTGTAGATTTGTTTGTGACATGGAATTGTTGGAAATTTCACAATACTTTGAGCTGCCTGTCTGCCTCAATATCAATTGGGATTGACGAGCTGAATGAAACACTAATCATGGGTCTCCCCGACAGGACATGACTGAGAATGGTTGTCCCTACTCCATGTGAGTTCAGAAACAGCTTTAATAATCCTTAAGAAAGATTTACTGCACTTTGTCCTTCGGTGCGTGAAGAAAAATGACACTTTGTCCCTCGTTGCGTGAAGAAAAATGACAATGTGTTTTGTTAATTGAATGTTTAGCTCCCCAGGCATCAGCAGCTCCTCATCACCTTGCCCAAATCTAAGCCTGGCCAGTCAGCCTGCACCGGCTATTCTCTCATGCAACTATCACAGCCAAACCTAAACCTGTCCTCACCTGACTCACTTTTCAGCAGGGATCGCTGGATAGTGATTGAGAATAGTAACCCTGGCTGATGTTTCTCTCTTGACTCCAGAGTCCCTGAGGCTGGCATACCACACACCAATTTGAATGGAGGGAGGGTGAGATCCAGGTCAATACCTCTTCCACTCAGTAGTTAACTGGGGAATAAGTAAATGGCAGATTTTTCTCTCCTACAATGCTGCTGCTGTGTGGAGTAGTACCATTCTAGTCCTGTTCCAGAAAATCCATACTTTGTGTACAGACATGGCAATGTATTCGATTGCAATCCCTTGGAGGAATTCTTGTAGGTTACAGCGTAATACAAAATGTGAACATTTTCTTCAGTTTAACTAAATTTCTAATCTTCACCCAAGACTCTGATAATTCCAACTAATCATAGACATTCTGGTGCAGGTGTCTGACCCATAACACCAGTACAGTTTTGGATTGTCTTTGCCTAATCCCAGGTTGCTTTTCTATCCTTGCCCCAGCTAACATTGTTCTTTTAAATTTTCTCTTTAAATTATACGCAGTTGAGAAAATTTAATGCTGAAAAATATGAAGGCAGGAAGATGAAGTGAGGCAGTCTGTGCAATTTTAAAGAGATGCTGAAAAAGAGAGATCTGATATAATTACACATATATCTTGGGGCAAGTTGAGAAGGCTGTTTTTGCAGCATATGGAATTTTTGCCTTTGTTATTAGAGGAAGAGAGTACAAAGCAATGAAGTTATGCTAAATCTTTATAAAATCCAAGTTAATTTCCTGCTTAAGTATCACATCCAATTGGGGGCACGTCACTTTCGGAGATGGAGAGCATGGAGGTGATTTACTAGAGTTGTCCCAGTTACATGGAGAGACTGGAGAAGCTAGAATTGTTCTTGGCACACGGAAGGTTAAGAAGAGTTTTGGTAGCAGTGATCAAATAATGTAGAAACTATTTCTAGTGGCAAAACATTCAGTAACCAAAGAACACATTTAAGATAATGGACAACAGGAGGAAATGTCTTTTATTTAAAGAGCAAGCTGAAGCAGACTAAAAAGATTCATTTCACAAAAAGCATTTAGTTAGCTTCCAATAATTAAGTAACATCAACAGAAAGGAGATGAGCAGCTGGTATGTTTTGGTAAGTAGCAAGGGTGGATGAAGGCTTGTTAGATTCAGAGTAGCGGAGAAATTAACAAAGCTTATATTAGAGTTACTGTGCATGAATGTGAATATACGGAGTATAGTTAATAAGATTGAGTTACAGGCACAGATTGCCATGTGGAAATAAGATGTTGTGACTATAACAGACCTGACTCAAAGAAGGCCAGGAATGAAATATTCCTGGATATACGGTGTTTAGGCAGGAAAGCTGGAGGGGTGTCTATTGATTAAATTGAATATTGCAGTGCTGGACCAAGAGAATGTATCAGAAGGGTTAAGGACCGATTCTATATAGTTAGAGATATGGACAGAAGGTGAAATTACGTTACCCAGTGCATCTAATTAGTGGGAAAGAGGTAGAGGAACAAATCTGCAAGGAAATTACAGAGATGCAAAAATTATAATGTAGTTGCAATGGTGGACTTTACTATCCCAATGTATATTTGGATAATTGGTTGTGTAAAGGAGGGGAGGGGGATGGCAGAAGTTCCAAGTATGTGATAAGGCAAATTTTCCACAGCAATATGTTTCCAATCCGAGAAAAAAGATATTGCTAGACCTAGTTCTTGGGGATGAAGTCGATCAAGTGTCAGTTGGGGAAGTTGAGGGGGCATTGATTTTTGTCCATTAAGGTTTAGGTTAGAAAGAGGACAAGGAACAATCCAGAGAAAGAATAATTAACTGGGGAAACTTCAATGGGATAAGAGACACTCTAAGATTGGCAGGCAAAATTATATCTAAGCAATGAGCTGGCTTTAAACCAAGAGAGTTTGGGCACAGTACAAATATATTCCCACAATTGGGAAAGGCAGGGCAAACCAATTTAGAGCTTCCTGGATGACAAAAGATCTCGGGATGAAGAAGAAAACCTGTGCCTGTGACAGATGTCAGGTGGATTATATAACCAAGAAGCAGGCTGAATTGCAAAGATTCAGAGAGGAATTGAAAAAGCAAATAAGAGAAGCAAAGAGAAAGTATGAAAAGAGACTGGCAGCTAACATAGAAGCACTTTTGGATTTCCTTTTACAGGCATATAGTAAAAGGAGGGGTGGGGCCAATAAGGGACCAAACAGAGGATTTATGCATTGAGGGGGCTGAAATATGAAATGAATATTTTGCATCTGTCTTTGCCAAGGAAGATGCTGTACAGGGAAGGCTGAAAGAGGAGGTAATTCAGTTGCTTGAAGGTTTTTAAATTGAAAGAGTCGGTGATGGATAGTCCACCTGTACTTCAAGTTCCAGGGCTGAATGAGATGCATCCGAAGATATTGAGGGAATTGGGAGTAGAAATTTTGGTGACACTTAGCATAATGTTTCATTCTTAATTTCGGGTTAGTGCCAGAACGCTGGAGAATTGCAAATAGTACACTCTTCTTGAAAGAAAGCTTATAAATATAAGGCCAGCAACTACAGGCAACTATGCCTGGTGGTGGGGAAACTTCTGGAAATGATGATTCGAGACAAAATCAACCTGCACTTGCCCAAGTGTCCATTAATTGAGGAAAGCTAGGACGTATTTATTTGTTAAGGGAAAATAGTGTTTGCCTTGCTGAAAATTTTTGACATGGTAACAGAGTTGCTGAGGGCAGTGCTGTTGATGTGGTCTACCTAGACTTTCATAAGGCATTTGATACAGTGCCACAACAGACATGTTGAATTGGTGGCATTCAAGGGACAGTAACAATGTGAGTACAAATTTGACTGAGTGACAGGAAACCACGAATAATGGTTGATGGGTGTTTTTTGGATTGGGGGAAGGTTTATAGTGGTGTTCCTTAAGTCAGTGTTAGGACCCCAACATTTCCTGATGTATATGAATTGCCTCAACCTCATGGCGCAAATTCAAAATTTTTGGTTGATACAAAACTATTGTGAATTGTGAGGAGATGGTGTAGAAATTTAAAAGTTTGTGGAATGGGCAGAGAGGTTACAGGTGAAATTTGATACAGATTCATTTTGGGAGGAAAAATATGGATGAATGATACAACATAAAAGGTTACATTTCTAAAAGGGGTGCCGGAGCAGAGGAACCTGGTGTATTTGTGCATAAATCATTGAAGGTGTCAGGACAGGCTGAGAGCAGTTAATGAGGCATTCAGTATCATGGGCTTTATCAATAGGAGCATAAGAGTGCGGAAACAAAGACATTATGTCACACTTTCTCAGAGCACTGCTTTGGCTTCAGCTGGAGTATTGCTTCCAGTTCTGGGCGCTGCAGTTTTAGGAAGGATGTGGAGGTATTGGAGAGACTGCAAAAAAGATTCACGAGAATAGTTCTGGGGCTGAATAACTAAAGTCACATGGATTTGATGGTTGAGAGGAGATTTAATTTGGACAGAGTAGATGGGGGGACGTTTTTCCCCATTAGTGGAAGGAGTGAGAACCAGAGAGCAGATTTTAGTTAATTGGCGAAAGAAGCAATGGCGACATGATAAACTTTTTCAAGCAGCATGTGGTTAGCATCTGGAATGTATCTGAGCATGGTGAGGACAGGGCCATTCGAGGCATTCAAAAGGGAATTGGGTTATTATCTGAAAAGGAAGAATGTGCAGAGTTACGGGAAGAATGCAGGGGAATTGCTCTTTCGGAGAGCCAGAACAGACACAATGGTGTTGTAACTGTTCTGTGACTGATGTAGTAATGGGGAATTCATCGCCTGGAAGGAGGGTGAAAGCCAAACACATTGTAACAGTCAAAAGGAAATTGGATAAATGCATGAAGGAGAAAAAAAATAACAGGGCTTTGAGAAAAGAGCAGAGCAACAGGGTTCACTGGATTTCTCTACCAAAGAGCCAGTGCAATCGCTGTGGACGACGCTGCCTCCGATTGGGGGGGGGGGTTGAATACACAATAGACCGCTTATGGAATAATCTACCCAGAAAGGCAGTGGAAATAGAGGATATTATAAATTTTGGAAGGGTGATGGTTGATGTTTAGACAGAATGTGTATTTGAATAGAAAAGTCGATGATATTTGGATTTGATGGAAAATACCTTTCCTAGTCTTCTCATTTTATGTTCTTAAGGAAATTGAGAAACGTGAGAGGAGAGTTTTGGTTAGTTGCATCAATAACCCTGAAACTGCTCAGACCTTTTCCTGGAAAATTGGTCGGGCATTTTTCTCTGTCTTGCCTAGACATTTATGGTTAGGGAGAGTGATGTGTGGTTTTAGCTGAGTATCAATTAACATTTCCTCACCTTGTTTGGTGTCTTTGTATCTGATAAGCAATCCATTCTAACCCATAGCCTTCAACATCTTTCTTTGCACCCTTTTTATCTAATTGACTATACTGCGATGGTCTTAGCTGTTCTGTACTTTCCTCTCTTTATTTTCCATGGATACTAACACTCAACTTCAATATCCCTTGCATTCTCAGGAGCTAAATGGGGTTTAACTCCTTCCCTCCCTCATTTTCCTCTTTCACCTCCAGTCTATTGGCCTTTAAAATCTAGCCTTGGTATTTCATCTTTGATGTCTTAAAGATTATTCTCTTCCTTGCGCAGTTTGATGTGAAAGATGTTTTTAATGCCATTCAGCTTTGTTGCACACTGCAATTCTCCGGATAATCTTCTATCGTTGTGTCCAAATGATCTCTCGAGCCTTTGGGAGGACCGCACTGTCTTATATAAGGCCTGCGGTATTTTTCAGAATCCCATCATTTGAGGACTGTGCTGCAATGTTAGTGCTGCAATGTTAATTCCTTTGCTCTTGTGGAATGTAGTGATTGAATTATTCTAAATTGATCTCCATATTGGAAACATTTTCATGGCGTCTATAATATGTATGTAATTCAATGTTAGAAGTGACTATAAGACTCTAATTTTGTGCTGGTGTAATAAAAATAACTCCAATCTCTTTATCATTCAAATACTATTATTGCTGTGAAATGCCAACATTTTTACTCTGAGCAATCGGCAATTCTGTGCCATGTGACTGTGACTCTGATCGAGGTGTCGGCTATAATCATAATTGCCAGTCTTGTTTGCCAATTGTTCTGCCCCACAACTGAAAGTCAACTCTTAGTTTCTTTACTTCAGAACGGCCTCAGGCGGAATATCACAAAAAGGTGAGTACCGAGCACCAAAAGGTTGTGATATTGGTTGCATGTGAGCCCTTGTGTAATGTGGAATGTCATTTTGTGTTGCAGTTGGCTTCACTGTAACTGCATCCTTGCAAAATTTGCCCTCCTGTATGTCCATATGTTGCTGAAGGGAATTTTATTTTGTGCATTTGCTTTTTAAAGTTCCTTTTGTTTTACTTTGTTCCACTTCTGTACAGTATAGTGTTAAAAAGATAATTGTTCTAAATTACATTACATAGAAGCCCAATAGGTCTATGATTGATTCCACAAGAGCCTTCTCCCATTCCTCTTTATCTTAACCCATTAATATATCCTTCTATTCCTTTCTCCCTGAGTACTTAATCTTGTTTCCCCTGAAATGCATCTGTGCCATTCATCTCCACTCCTCTGTGGTAGCAAATACACATTCTGACTACTCTTGAATAAAGAAGTTTCTTCTGAACACCTTATTGGATTTATCAGTGACTATCTTATTGGCCCAAAGTTTTTTGTCTTCTCACAAGTGGAAATATTTATTCGTCTAAGACCTATGTTCGGTTACGCCTGGAAAAGAGAGGAGTCCCAGCTTGTTCATTGTCCCTGCTAACCTCTCCATTTTGAATCATCTTTTTGTATATCCTTTTTTTCACTTCCTCCATGCACATTTAATATAATAGCAGTGCATAGTCCGTTTGTAATTTGATGCACTGGGAACAAATTTCAAAGCATTTCTCACATTCTGAGTGGCAAGCTTTGATATTTGTATTTTGAAAAGCAAACATGGTGATAACAGTGGCTCACCAAATCTGTAAAGCCAAAGGCTGGGAGCCCTTGCTCCACTCTACAAAATTCTGCTTTAAAGAGTCATGACTGCAAATCATTCTCTGTGATGGATACCATCTGTCTCCAAATATCACTGAATAAATGGTCAACAGGGTATTGTCTCCTGTAACACATCACGGGTAGAGACAGCTCTGAGCAGTATTCATTGCAAGACACTGAGGTTCCGATTGCGATGTGGAGCTGGACACTGACTCACCATTTGCTTACGAAGGAAACTACAAAAGTCAGCAGGTGAGTTTGACAGGTATGTGGGCATGCCCCCCCCCCCCCCCCCCCCCCCCACGCCAGTGGCCAGCTCGTCAGCAGAGAATAGTTAACTGTGAGGATGGAATTGCCGTGGATAATTCATTGTGCAGATCTTCATAATTCATTAAATTAAAAGATGATTTGGAGCATTGCTATAGAATATTAACATAACTGTTTAAAGTGAAAGTCATTTTGTTTGAAAGATGCAATTCAAGGCACAGATTAATACTTCACGCCGCAACTTTGGGGGATGCAGCAGTCCATCCATGAACACAACCCTCCGTGCTGCTACATGGGCTAGGCTGCTGTGGAGCAGTATTCTCTTTATTCCCATGACATTCTTCCACCAGGAAATTTCCGTAATGAACCAGATTCAAACTCCTGTTAGTGAAAACTGTTTGTGGATAGCAATGCAGCATGACCCTTGCTGCTTTTTCGTCCAACTTCCCTGCCTTCATTTCACCCAGCCATTTTAAACCATTCTTATTTTTCCCTATCCTCTCCTTGAAGTCCTTGCTTGGGTGTGAGTACAAAACCTCGCAAACCTGTTCAAGTATAAGTGTACACTTGGCTTGTCAAAAGCTGTGCAACTAAAGAGGCAACGCAATTACTTTTGGCTTTATCCTCCTTTCACCTGATCCTGTCTGGGGGGGGGGGGGGGGCACTAAATGGTGGTTGGGAACAAGGCTGTTGTGCAGTGTGTCTGCATTATATTGTGCTACCATTGCTGAGGCCAGTGATTTCCAATATTGTGTTTGCCACGAAAGTTACTGTATTTTACTACTTTGGTAATATTCATAGTTTAATATAGTATCTATTTGTTTTCCTGTAACTAACAAAGATTTAACAGACAGAGCCTGCTGTTGATTGCAAGTTCATATATTCCGGAGTCTCTGTACATGCTGCTTTACTTGTGAGAGATTGGCATCTGTCCTGTTCATTTGTTTTTACTGATTTGTAGTTTGAATAAAAGTTGCTGTATTAACTCCTGGACTGGAAACCCATGACAATTCAGTGTGGAGCTGACATGGTAATTGGATAGACACATCAGATCCATTATTTGGGCTGGTACAGTGGTTAGTACTGCTATCTAACAGTGCCAGAGACCCAGGTTCAGTTGCCGCCTTGGGTGCTTCTCCCAGTGTCTGCGTGGGTTTCCTCCAGGTTCTCTGGTTTCCTCCCACAGTCCAAAGATGTGCAGGTTAAGTGGATTGGCCATACTAAATTGCCCCTTCATGTTCAGGGATGTGTGGGTTAAGTGAGGTTACGGGGTTGCAGGATAGGTTGGGAACCTGGTAAGCTGGTACGGGTGCTCTTTCAGAGGGTCCGTGCAGACTTGATGGGCTGAATGGCCTCCTGCACTGTCGGGATTCTATGATTCAGAGTCTCATTCTATTAGCACAAGAAAAGAAAATGAGACTCTAATATATTGTGTCGGGGCCAGTTTGCTGCCTTGATGATTGAGCATATTCTCATTGTTTGAGGCCCTTTTTAATATATCACATCTCTAATAGTAAATTTAGCTCATCAGCCTGAGAGATGTTAATGTTAAACAATGGGCAGCCAGGTCTCTGGCTGTTCCGAATGGGGCAGGAGTTGCTGTACCTGAGCAATAATGAGGCTGAGGGGGTGCTCGGATTCTCATAAAGGTAGCAAAGCAGGTGTGAAGAGGTCACTGGAGAAAATTATGTTTTTTAAATTTAAAAAACTTGTTTGAAAATCCAAGGACTCAGCATTTAGTAACAAAGTCCAAGATGGGTGGGTTAGGTGGATTAACCACGCTAAATTGTTCCTTTTGTATCCAAAAGATTGGATGGGGATAGGGCGGGGGCGTGGACCTAGCTACGGTGCTCTTTCAGAGGATCAGTGCCGACTCAGTGGGCCAAAAGACCTTCTGCAATGTTGGGATTCTAGAACTATGATTCATTTTAATCAGTAACCAGCCCAACAAGCTGAATCTTGCCTTTGCAGTGGGTTAAATGGAATCATAGTGGGGGTTCGTGCAGCTGTAGATATGCAGTTTGATCTGCCCTTGATTGAAGAATTAACATCAAACCCACTGAACTGAAAATAAATCCATTTTCGCTCTTAAACAAAGATAGGATTGGGCAATCTCAGGAATAGAAATTGGAGGAAGATAGACAGTGGGCTCATTGTTTATGGTGCAGGAGGAGATTTTGGGACCACTGATTTTCTTTGTATATTAATGACCAGAGAGTGTGCAAGGCATTATTTCAAAATTAGCAAATGAGACAACACCTGGAATTGCCATGAATTACAGTGTATAAGTTGAGCTTTGAAGCTTCCAAAAATCTTTCCAAAAACTTGTACTTTGAGTATAAAATATGAACTGCCAGTGTTGTTGCGGAATCCATTTCTGTTCATCTGTCACCGTGCATGGTCTGCTTTGTTTGGGCATGTCTCAAGTGTCCATAACACACCACTAGCAACATGGCCCATATCACCTGCTTGATCCCATGCACTGACCTAAAGGCAAGTATAGCCCTAAACATTATCAGCTGAAAAATCGGTGTTGACTTATGTGCCGAGTATAAACTTAAAAATGCATTTTGATGCTGGGAATTGTAGTTATCTTGTATGTCCTGTCGATTGATATGCCACAATCCACTGAGCATGATGGTGATGGGCTTCAACATAGATGGGTGGTCACGAGTGAGAAGGATTTGAATGCAGACAAGTGTGACGTGATTCATTCGTCAGGGAGAATGCGAAGGAAATGTACAGTCATGGAATGGATGCAGGAATGAGGGTGGGGGGGAAGAAGAGAAAGTTGATGTGGGTTATGTCACGAAGCTGTATGAAAGTTTAATACATAGGCAAGACCCTGCACGACAATGACAGAGAAATCAGTCTTCCAGGAGAACAATTGAAGTATGAAGCTGGCTTTAAGTTTCATGTCCTAACATTTCAAACTCACCGAATAAATGAGATGCAGTGTCAGTGAAGAGCTGGCGCGAGAATGAAAGAAAAAAGCCACCGTAAAGAAGATGCCCAAGACCAAATGCACCATGAGAACAGGGACCAATCACTGCCCTGATCTTGACAAGCGTGCAAATGATCCTCATTGTCAGAATGGATTCCTCATCACCAAAATGCAATGTGTATTTAAATGGACGAAATCAAGACATCAGCCCAGCAGCGATTTCCGAGCTGGCTGCTGTAGCCTTTTTACGGAGTGAGAATGTGTAGTTTGCGGCAGAAATGAAGATCCATTGGAGACTACCAACAGAGCTTCATGCCAAAATAACCAGTTTCCAGTGATTCATCAGACAGTGGCAAAAATACCCATTCTGCCACAATTAGCATGGATGAATCCCCCATGAATTTATCTGCCCAGCAACCGAATTGTGGAGAGGAAAAGTTTGAAAACCACAGGACATGGGAAGACCAGATTCATGGTACTTCTAATCTGCCTGGCTGATAACTATGGTAATTTTTAAACCTAAAACCATGCTGATAATCGCAAGTTCCCTGCTGGAGGTTCAGTGCCTGATCATGACAACAGCTTGATGAATGGGGATGGATCGAAGTTACGGATCAGTGATGTGTAAATATGTGTCCTGGTGGCCTATGTAATGAATGCAGTTTATTCGTGTAGGACATGTTCAGACCCCATAATCACCAATGAAATCAATAATAATAATCACTTAAATCAAGAGGTACTTGTGAAGGAATAACACCCACAGTTACACCAAGCTGGGGGCTAACGTCCTTATTTCAACATTTTGGATGTGTGCCTCAACAAGCCAATCGAGGATCATGTCCGTACCAAATCAAATAGATGGATGGTTGATGGAGGAAAGAACTTTATAAAGATTGGAAATGTGTCGCTTGCTGCTTTGTGATTTTTGTCATCAGACAGTAGTAATGCACAAACGGTCATCGGATCAATCAAAATGCAGAATATTCAATTCAATGGTTGGAGAGGAAGATGATTTGTTGAGGGGGAGGACTCTGAAACTGAAAGCATCACATCATATTGAGTGGGATCCTCACAATGGTTCCATAGCCAAAGTGACTCAATGAATTTGATGAACTCTTTGTCGGGTGCCGGAGACTAGCTTAGTGGATTCTAAAAAGTTTTCATTTATGATTAAAGTGTCTTTGTGCAATTAATGTATTCACTGAACTGTGCCATATTAATACAAGTACCTGGTGTTTTTTCACATTTCATATTTGGTGACCACTCACGCCAGTGGTTCATGTTTTATACTTTATTTTTGGAAGTTTCAATGGCTAACTTGGAAACTACCATCTACAGAAGTTATCTGAATAGATGTTGGACTAAAGGGATAGGGTGGGGGTAGCAGAGCTCTTGCAGAAAACCAACATGGACACCACCTTTGCGCTGTACCTGTTCGACAAAATGGCCATTAAACCTGGGAAACATGGCTGTTGGCAATTGACCCATCCAACCCCTTGCACCTTTCTCCAAAACACAGCTAATCGTAATATCTATCTCTGACATTCCCCTAATAATGTTGATGTTGTGTATAAGAGCTTTCAAAAGCTATTGTTAGCAAAATTGAAGCTGATGAGATAAAAAGGACAGTAGTAACATGGATACAAAGTTAGTTAAAGGATGGCATATGACTTTTGTTGGACTGGAGGGAGTTTGAGTTGAAGTTAAGCTCACCAAGGTTCCATGCTCCAGTTTTTGATACAATTAATGACTTTGATCTCGGGGTGCAAAGTGCAATTGCAATTTCCAGAAGATTTGGAAATATAATAAAACGTAAGGAAGATGATCGACTTCATGTGGATGTAAACAGCTGGTGGAATGCATGGAAACATGACTGATGAAATTCAAGTATGAAATGATATATTTTGGGAGGAAGAATGAGTAGAGACAGAAGTGCCAAAATAGACATATCTGGGAGTAATTGTGCACTATCTTTGAAGGTGACTAATGATTAATAAAACAGTTGAAGCAAATGGGACCCTGGTTTGAGGCATAGAGAAAGGAAGCCTGTGGAAAGTATGCTAAATAATAAACATAAAGAACACTAGTTTGGCGTTATTTTTAATACTGTGTCCCATTCTTTTGTCTACTATGTACGTACTGTGTACGTTCCCTCGGCCGCAGAAAAATACTTTTTCACTGTACTTCGGTACATGTGACAATAATTCAAATCCAATCAAAAAATCAAATCAAATTCTGGACACCAAACTTGAGAAAGAACTTAAAAGGCTTGGGAGAGGGTGTGGACAAGATTTGCTAGAATGGTTGAAGGATTACAGATTCCTGGATAGACTGCAGAAATTGAGATTATTCCCCTTTAGACCAATGAGAGTTGAGAGGAGAGGCGATCGAGATGTTTAAAATCAATGTTAGGTTTAGATAGAGTTAGTAATTCAAACTGTTTTCAAGGGCTGAATGGTCAATAACCAGAGACACAAATTCAAGGTGACAAACCAGAGGTGATAATGAGGAAAATCTTTTCTATGCAATGAGTAGTTTCCGATTCAATAGCAGTTTCCAAAAGACCGTTGGATAAATACGTGGAGAAAAAATTGTAATGATTGGTGGAAAGGGCAGGAGAGTGGGAGCAGCTGGGTTGTGGTTGGAAATGCTGATAGACTCAATGGCTGTCTGCTGTGCTGTATTATTCTATGATTCTGTTTGTGTTATCTGTTGTACACGGATGCTTTCCTTGTCAGCTTACCCTGCCTATTCCTGCTTGCTGTTGACATTTAAATCAAGTCTTACCCCCTTTGATCTTGGCCCTGATTGCTGCTGTTAATTTTTAAGACTCTGCTCGTTGTATGCCTCCTGCTCGGATATTAAATAGCTGTATATTGTGCGCCACTGGCTGCCTGAACTGTCTTGTGGGAGACGGAGAAAATGCGGGGTAGCTGGTTTCTGAGATATTCCTGTGAAATTGATTGCCGGTGCTGTGATGTTAAAGGGGACACTAATTGGAGAGGATGAACAGCGTTTTTGTCAACAATTTGAAGAGATATATAAAGTTGTACCAGCTGAGTTGGATGGCTCAGCTGAACCAACAGCTGGCAGCAAGTCTCACTGCTGATCACACAAAGTTGTTCATTCACCACTCTGCTACAATACCCATGTTCTGTTTCTTTCCTCCTTCAGCCAGATGAACACCCATCGGAAAATATTACATCTCCCCAGAACTGGGATACCGTGAGCAACTTCCCAGCAGACAGTAGTTCCTATGAGCTGCTGACTGCAATAGGTAATGTTTGCACATGTGTATAAATTGCCGTTGCCTTTTTTTTTTAAATTGAGCATGTGATTTAGGTTTTAGTTTTAATCCAGCTCTGCTCTATTTGTGTGGTGTGTATGTGTATGCATTATCCAACCCGAAAGTGGATTTATGTACTCCAGCTATCGCATGGCAATTATGAACAATGAAATATATCCCAACACAGTGACACCAAATGAGACGTTAATGAAGTGGGCCCCACCTATCAAAAAATGGATATGAAGATTGGAACGCTCAAGTCTACCTTTCCTTCCTTGCCTCCTGCAGCTATCTCTAAACTATCATACCGCTTGCCTGATATTGAGTACTGGATCAGTAGAACTTTGCTCTGTCTTTGATCCCTGCTGTAAACACTGTACTTTAAGTCATGCCTCCAATTTTCTTCCTGGCAACTTTCTGAGGATGAACCAGGCTGTTCACAACCTTGGTATGTGGTCCTGAAATTAGTTTCCTACCACATATTTGCACCATTTGAAAATACTTTGTATTTCCACCTTCACAACATAAGACTTGGGAGTAGGCCATTCAGCCCTTTTTTGAGCCTCCTCCACCATTCAGTAAGATAATGGCTGATCTGATTGTGTATCAATTCCACTTTGTCAACTGTTTCTCCCCCTCTTTCTCTCTTTTCCTCCCCCCCCCCCCCCAAAAAAAAAAACCCTGATCCTCTTGTCTATCAGAAAGCTGTCTAACCCGGCCTTGAGTAAGTTCAATGAGCCTCCGCTGCTTCTGGGAAGAGAATTCCACAGACTAATGACCCTTTGAGAGAGAAAAAGGGGCCTCATTCTTAAACTGTGTCCTCTAGTTCTAGTCTGTCCCGCAAGTGAAAACATCCTCCAAATATCTACCTTATCAATTCCCCTCAAGATCGTGTTTCAATAAGAACACCTCTCATTCTTCTTAACTCCATTGCTAGCCTCTTGAGCATTCCTAATTTTAATTGCTCCTTTAGCAGCCATGCTCCCAGGGCCCGAAGCTCTGAAATTCTCTCCCTAAATCTCCAATTCTCTTCCCTCCTTTGATATTCCTTAAAACCTACTCATTGGCTGATATTTTTTTTGTTTGTAATCTTCCCCAATACCTATGTGTCAGTGTCAAATGATAATGTACAATTCTAGAAATATAAATTGTTGTAGTTAATGTTGATTTCTTGTTTAAGGGTGAGATGAGGAGGGGTAGGAGGAGACATATGTCAAGTATAAACACTGACAGAGCCGAATTGGACCAAATGGTCCGTTTCTGTGCCACAAAGTCTGTATAAATCTATGTAATGCAATATCTTTCAGCATAAAACTCCAGCGAAATAAAGGAATAGTGGCAAATTAAGCTGGTATGTGACTTAGAGCGAGATGGTCCCACAGCATTGCAGGTCTTGCCCTTTTTGGTGATAAGAGGTCACAGGAGAGGAATGGCACATGCAGCTACTGATACTGACTAATCTAGACTTGAGATTCAGTAAAGCCCTGCACCATGAAACTAGCAACTTCCAGAACAGCTAAACCATGGTGAAAATCTCAAGCCCCCAATAGTTTAACGGGTTCAGTGGCACAGTGGTTAGCATTGCTGCCTCTCATCTCCAGCAACCCCTGGTTCAATTAGGGCCTCGGGTCACTGTCTGTGTGGAGTTTGCACTTTCTCCCCGTGTCTGCGTGGGTTTCCTCCGAGTTATCTGGTTTTCTCCCACAGTCCAAAGCAGTGCAGGTTCGGTGGATTGGGGTTAGGTGGATTTACTGGGTTACAGGGTTTGGGTGGAGGCGTGGGCTTAAATAGGGTACTCTTTTTAAGGGCCGTTGCAGACCCGATGGGCCAAATGGCCTCCTTCTACACTGTAGGGATTTTATGATTGCATAGAGTATCTCTGTCCAACCACAGACCCTCTGGTTGGGTTTGCCTCCTGTGGGTCAGTGATGTCACCTCCTTGGATTGTTCTGGGACTAATTGACAGCAGACAATGTATTGAACTGAGCCCAGGGCAGCACTGTGGTGCAGTGGTTCGCACAGCTGTCTCATGGCGCCGAGGATCCACGATCGGTCCCGGGTCACTGTCCATGTGGAGTTTGCACAATTTTCCCCGTGTCTGCGTAGGTCTCAGCACCACAACCCAAACAGATGTGCAGGGTAGGTGGATAGGCCCCGCTAACTTGCCCATTAATTGGAAAAAATAATTGGGTGCTCCAAATTTATTACAGAAAAAGAACTGAGCCTGACTTGGTCTAGTCGGTGACATTGTCTGGTAATTAAGTTGCCAGAATCTTGTCTTCAAAAGAGAACTGAAAGAATTCAGTGTGAACTCTTAAGAAATGTTTATGGGCTCTTGTGATGCCATTACTGGAGGTGGTGGTATTGCGAAATTGTCGCTAGTAATCCAGAGACCCAGGTTGAATCATGCCATGGCAGATAGTAAAATTTTAATTCCAGATTTTTATGGAATCCAAAGACTAAATGTTGACCATGAAACCCTTGTTGATGGTCACAAAAGTCCATCTGGTTCGCTAATGTCCTTTAGGGAAGGAAATTTACGATCCTTATCTGGTCTGACCTACCTACATGTGACTGAAATGGCCCAGCCAGTGATGCCTAAATCCCATGAATTAATTTTTCCCAGCTGCGATCCTAGAATTCTGCTCCCAGTCAGTGACAACTTGGAGAGGCAGAGCCAATGCTGGGGAATCAAAACATTTATAAAATCGATATGCTGCTGCCAAATATTTTACTTAGGATAAATCGGAGCATTTTGAACAAAAGATACTTTTTAATTGTTCTCCTTCCCTCCTGGTTGAAATTGGTGATACAAAGAACAATGCAGCACAGGAACAGGCCCGTCGGCCCTCCAAGCCTGTACCCGTATGGTACCAACCTTTGCTAAAACCCTCAGCACTTCCTTGTGCCGTATCCCTCTATGCCCATCCTATCCATGTGTTTGTCAAGATGCCTTTCGAACGCCGATAATTTATCTGCTTCCACAACCTCCCCAGGCAACGCGTTCCAGGCACTCACCACCCTCTGCGTAAAAAAACTGCCTCGCACATCTCCTCTGAACTTTGCCGCACGGACCTTAAACCTATGCCCCCTGGTGACTGACCCCTCCATCCTGGGGAAGAGTGCCTGTCCATCCACTCTTTTCATACCCCTCATCTTGTAGTCCTCTATCAGGTCACCCCTCAACCACCTTCTTTCTAATGAAAACAGTCCGAGTCTATTCAGCCTCTCCACATAGCTGATGAAGTTTTTTTGAATCATGGCAGAAGCAGAAGTTTCAGCACAACAGTGTGAGACACACTGGGCCAACCCATCATCTCACCACCTCAACATATTGCAAAAAAGGTTCCCTTTCAGTCTGCAGTCTTGGGGATGGCATGGTGGCACAGTGGTTAGCACTGCTGCCTCACAGCACCAGGGACCTGGGATCAATTCTGGCTTTGGGGGACTTTCTGTGCAGAGTTTGCCCTTTCTCCCCGTGTCTGCGTGGATTTCCTCTGGATGCACTAGTTTCCTCCCACAGTTCAAAGATGTGCAGGTTATGGGGTTATAGGGATTAGAGAGAGTGAGCCTGGTTGGGTGCTCTTGCAGACTCTATAGGCCTGTGGTAAAATGGCCAACGGCCTGAATCTGAGGCCCAACATAAAAATGGACACTTTAAATTTTAACCACAGTCCAAGCCACAGACATTCCGGCTAGGAAGTCAAACAACCAAACTCGAATACCCTGGACAGACACACAGCCGGGGCAAGTCTGGGCTTGTCCTGTAAACAGGAGATCGGCAGATAATGGACCCCATTCAAATGGATCAATTGTTGTTGTTGCCAAGATGAAGCCAGACTTTCTGACACCCAGAATTCCTGCCGTTACCTTTTATGGGATATGGTTACATGTGGACAATGCACCTGAGGATGGGCCCCTGAAGGGAATTCCTGGTGTCCTGCAAAGTTTCAGTCGGCGACTCCATTGGGTGTTGAGATCCTCGCCCAGCGCCATCATTGGCTGAGGGCCAGAGAAACTTCTGGAAGGGCGTGAAGTGGGATATAAGAAGACGACACCCAGGGACCCTCCTCTGTGCAGAGGCATTGGGGAGACTAGGCGGCGGACCAGAGAACGGATGGAAGAGGTGTGAGACCCACTTTCACGGACGAGGACCCTGGACCCACAGCTCGATCAAATTCATGACAGCCTTGGGCAGATTATATTTGGGAAAATAACTGTTTTGTTGTGTTTGTGTACAAATTTGGGTGGATTCGTTAACCTCTGTTTGTCCTTTGTTCATCTCGCAAATAAAGGCACCTGGGTAAAACATTTTACTAATAAAATGGCCAAAGTGTCTGATAGACAACAAGCTAAATGGCCTCCTTCAATACTATAGGAATTCTATAGTTCTATGGTACGTAAAAGATTAAATGGAATTTGGACATCAAACTGTGATCTTGGAAATGTGTGCAAATCCTTTCAACCCCACAATTACTAAATGTAAGGTTCCCTTAACTTGGGAGATATATCAACATTCTTTCACTGTCACTGGGCTGAAATCCCACAACTCCCGACCTAACATCACTGAAGGTGTGTCCCCAGCACATAGACTGCAAACAGTTCAAGAAGGCAGCTCCCCTTCCCAAGGACATTTCTGGATGGACAATAAATGCTGACCTTTTCTACAGCACCCAAATTAACAGTTGGGACGCGGAGGCCCTCACTTTTGCAGAATTGTGAGTGAATCAGAAGGTGCAGAAATAGGAGCTGCTGAAAGTACTGCAAAAAAAAAAAAAAAAAAAAACATTTTGGAAGGTACAGCAACTCAGTCATGTTGGATAATCCAGTTTGTCACATTGCAACCCCTAAAAGTGCTTCAGTCAATGAATTGTTTATTTGTAGACTGTCAGCTGTCCTTCACCAGGAACTTGCTGTACTTTGAGTTGGGGGCTTCCTGATACACTTGTAATTCCATGTCAGTAAATACTGTTATAACATGCGTTCTGGGGTCACAGCCACAGATATTTTCTCAAAAACTCTCCCACAAGATGGCGCCGGAGCATGGCGACTCTGCGAACTCTCCCAAACAGATCCTCTTTTTACATCTCTTATAATGGTGCTAATCTTTTACCTTGTGTTGCCCTATTATGTATTTTATTTTAATTTTATTTTCTGATGATCTGTTTGAGCTGCTCGCAGAACATTACTTTTCACTGTACCTCGGTACACGTGACAATAAACAAATCCAATCCAAATGGAGAAACAGTACTTTCAATCCATGTGGGAAGATGCACCCTTTGATTTCTTGGTGGTAATAGGCTGTGCACAACTAAATGGGGGAATAAAAACTGTCCCAGGTGACGCTGAGATAGCCAATCTCATGGGAGCAGCTGTTGGGCCAAAAAGAAGCAAAACAACTGAAAACCTGCTGTGCAATACATAGAAAACAGGAATATACAGAGAACAAATATAACATTAAACCCTGCAGCAGCGGACAAAATTAACCAATAGACTGACCAAGGACCCAAGTATAAATTTATAAACTTATGACCGTGTGAGATGTGTAAAATCAATAATCTGACCAAATTAATTGTAGCAGACTCTGGAATATAGAACGAAATGACCAACTGTTCAGTCTGCAAAATAAAATCAAACTGATTTGTGCACTAAATTATCCTCATTACCAATTACCACAAACCTCAGAACTGAGAGTCAAACATTGATGAACCCTCCCTCACTTTATTACCTGCACCTGGTCATCACTAAAAAGAGACCAAATCTTTTGGTAATTGTGCTGTCAACAAGGAACAGTTTTAAAAGAATTGAGGAAAGATTTAAATATTTATAAAGCATTTCACGATGTCAGTGAGCAGTGCCTGCAAGTACTTCACATACATGCAGTTACTTGGGAGAGAGTTACACCGGCATCTTGCCAACCATTTTGATTGCAGCAATATCCAACAAACAACATTTGAGGTGAAAGATAATCTAACTTCCATGTTTGGAGGAGGAATCTTTGTTCGGACACTGGGAAAGCTCCCTACTCCTCAAATAATGACGTGTGATTGTTAATGTCTGCTGGAGCAGGCAGATTAAGCCATATTGTAATTATCTCTGTTAGAGGGCAGCACCGCTTGACAGTGCAGCACTCTTCCCACAATACTCGCGTTTTAGCCTAGGTTATTCCATCAAGTTCTAGAATGACCTTGGATCCATGTCCTTCCAACTCTGTTTCTGAGAGAGAGATCAACTGACGCAGAGTCAGCCAAAGAAACGGAACAAAAATTCCCCAACAGAAATACTATCCACCTGTGGACCATCTCCCAAAGGATGTACCATTTGTATGGGAAAGAATGAGTAGAATACTATTGAATTCAGTAAATGTAGCTGTAAACTCAGTATTGAACTGGTCTGCTTTCCCCCCCAGAATGAAATGATTGTCTTTTGTGCACAGGTAAAGGATTTAATGACATTATGACTGTGACCTTGGGAAGGTACAAACGGACTGGCCAGCAGATGGCTGTTCGAAGAATTAACTTGGACTACTGCACCAATGAGATGTTTTCTTTATTACAGGTAATCCCTTGTGTTAGTAAAGTATGGGAGTTGGGTGTCAGTAGAGGAAGCATGTGCCTTGTGTTTTTAGATTTAAAAGAGCCCTTAGTGATATTTTAAATGAATAAATTTTCAGGTAAGTATTTGAAACCAGTTATGATCATGCTAAAAGGTTCCTTTATTTCATTTGATGTGACTGATGACATGAGGACGGTCTGACATTGTAATGTGTTTCTATTCTGAATGAAGAGCTGTGACTTCAAAGAACATAGCTATCCCTGGGCTAGATTGGACCCTGGGGCCAGATTTCTTGAGTCTACTTGTTAGTGGCTTATAAGAAATGCTTGAATTGATCGGTGCCATCTATAGAAGATTTGAAATCCATGATGGAACAGAAGTCTGTTACAATCCTGATATAGAGAATTGCCTTTGTAAATTTTACGGGATTATTAAAGCAGTTGAATCTGTTTTATTGGAAAATAGGTGATTTTGGGAAGAGTGAATTGAAGATTTTAACATTATAAGGAGACTTGACAAAATTGACCCATACATTGCTCCCCATAATAAAGGGAACCCATAGAATCATTACAGTGCAGAAGGAAGCAACTCAGCCTATTGACTCTGCACCAACCCTCTGAAAGAGCACCCTCCCTAGGCCCACTGTCCTGTCCTATCCCCATAACCCCAGCTAACCTTTGTACATTTAGGTGGCAATTTAGCATGGCCAATCCACCTAACTGAACATCTTTGGACTGTGGGGGGAAGCCAGAGCACCCGGAAGAAACCCACACAGACACTGGGAGAAAGTGCAGACAGTCACCCAAGTCTGGAATCCTATTGTAGTTATTTACCCTCTGCATCTGTTTTGTTTTGAATGCTACGTGCGTTTAGATACAGAGCCTTTAGTTTTATCCTTGTATTCCTTTTACAACCTCTAGTCTCGACTGTTGATTTACTCCTATCACAGTCTCTTTTTCATTTCCTGTAATAATACTCTTTTATCTTGTCTCTACTCTTTGATTGATCACACCTTCCCAAATTTAATCCCTTGCCCTCACTATTTAGTTTAAAACCCTCTCTGCCTCCATATGTGGCTTGCAAGAACACCAACCCCAGCATGGTTTAGGTGGTCCCAGTGGTACAGCCCCCACTTTCCCCAGTACTGGTGCCAGCGCCCCTTGAACCAGAAACCACTTCTCCCACACCAGTCGTTCAGCCACACATTCATCTCTCATCTGATTTGTCCTATATCATATGATGTGGAAATGCCGGCGTTGGACTGGGGTGAGCACAGTACGAAGTCTTACAACACCAGGTTAAAGTCCAACAGGTTTGTTTCGATGTCACTAGCTTTCGGAGTGCTGTTCCTTCCTCAGGTGAATGAAGAGGTATGTTCCAGAAACACATATATAGACAAATTCAAAGATGCCAAACAATGCTTGGAATGCGACCATTAGCAGGTGATTAAATCTTTACAGATCCAGAGATGGGGTAACCTCAGGTTAAAGAGGTGTGAATTGTTTCAAGCCAGGACAGTTGGTAGGATTTCGCAGGCCAGATGGTGGGGGATGAATGTAATGCGACATGAATCCCAGGTCCCGGTTGAGGCCGCACTCATGTGTGCGGAACTTGGCTATAAGTTTCTGCTCGGCGATTCTGCGTTGTCGCGCGTCCTGAAGGTCGCCTTGGAGAACGCTTACCCGGAGATCAGAGGCTGAATGCCCTTGACTGCTGAAGTGTTCCCGACTGGAAGGGAACATTTCTGCCTGGTGATTGTTGCGCGATGGCCGTTCATTCGTTGTCGCAGCGTCTGCATGGTCTCGCCAATGTACCACGCTTCGGGACATCCTTTCCTGCAGCGTATGAGGTAGACAACGTTGGCCGAGTCGCACGAGTACGTACCGCGTACCTGGTGGGTGGTGTTCTCACGTGTAATAGTGGTATCCATGTCAATGATCTGGCACGTCTTGCAGAGATTGCCATGGCAGGGTTGTGTGGTGTCGTGGTCACTGTTCTGAAGACTGGGTAGTTTGCTGCAAACAATGGTTCGTTTGAGGTTGCGCGGTTGTTTGAAGGCAAGTAGTGGGGGTGTGGGGATGACCTTGGCAAGATGTGCATCGTCATCAATGACGTGTTGAAGGCTGTGAAGAAGATGACGTTTCTCCGCTCCGGGGAAGTACTGGACGACGAAGGGTATTCTGTCGGTTGTGTCCCATGTTTGTCTTCTGAGGAGGTCGGTGCGGTTTTTCGCTGTGGCACGTTGGAACTGTCGATCGATGAGTCGAGTGCCATATCCCGTTCGTACGAGGGCATCTTTCAACGTCTGTAGATGTTTGTTACGCTCCTCCTCGTCTGAGCAGATCCTGTGTATACGGAGCGCTTGTTCATAGGGAATGGCTTCTTTAATGTGTTTAGGGTGGAAGCTGGAGAAGTGGAGCATCATGAGGTTATCCGTGGGTTTGCGGTAAAGCGAAGTGCTGAGGTGACCATCCTTGATGGAGACGAGTGTGTCCAAGAATGCAACTGATTTTGGAGAGTAGTCCATGGTGAGTCTGATGGTTGGATGGAACTTATTAATGTCATCGTGTAGTCGTTTCAGTGATTCTTCGCCGTGGCAAGACGTGCCAGATCATTGACATGGATACCACTATTACACGTGAGAACACCACCCACCAGGTACGCGGTACGTACTCGTGCGACTCGGCCAACGTTGTCTACCTCATACGCTGCAGAAAAGGATGTCCCGAAGCGTGGTACATTGGCGAGACCATGCAGACGCTGCGACAACGAATGAACGGACATCGCGCAACAATCACCAGGCAGGAATGTTCCCTTCCAGTCGGGGAACACTTCAGCAGTCAAGGGCATTCAGCCTCTGATCTCCGGGTAAGCGTTCTCCAAGGCGGCCTTCAGGACGCGCAACAACGCAGAATCGCCGAGCAGAAACTTATAGCCAAGTTCCGCACACATGAGTGCGGCCTCAACCGGGACCTGGGATTCATGTCACATAACATTCATCCCCCACCATCTGGCCTGCGAAATCCTACCAACTGTCCTGGCTTGATGTCATTCACACCTCTTTAACCTGAGGTTACCCCATCTCTGGATCTGTAAAGATTTAATCACCTGCTAATGGTCGCATTCCAAGCATTGTTTGGCATCTTTGAATTTGTCTATATATGTGTTTCTGGATCAGACCTCTTCATTCACCTGAGGAAGGAGCAGCGCTCCGAAAGCTAGTGACATCGAAACAAACCTGTTGGACTTTAACCTGGTGTTGTAAGACTTCGTACTATATCATATGGTTCAGGTAATAATCCATAGATTAATAATTAATCATCTTTATTGTCACAAGTAGGTTTACATTGCAATGGAGTTACTGTGAAAAGTGTGATTTTGACCTTTTGTCCCACTGCAAGTTCCTCTCCAGCCATGAGCAGGTGGCAGAACCCTGGCACTGAGCAGGTCGCCTGGACTTGCGCTCTCTACTGCAGAGAACAGTGTCAATCCCTCTGACTATACTCTGGCCGACTACCACAACATTTTCTTTATGCTCCCCCCTGAAGAAATGCTTCCTGTACATCAGTGCCTTGGTTAGTCAGCTTATCCACCCTGCAGCCCCTACTCTCATCCAAGCAAGCTGAAAATACCTCAAACCTGTTGGATGATTGAATGAACAGTACAGCACAGGAACAGGCCCTTTGGCCCTACATGCCTGCGCCGATCATTTCATAGAATTTACAGTGCAGAAGGAGGCCATTTGGCCCATCGAGTCCACACTGGCTCTTGGAAAGAGCACCCTACCCAAGCCCACACCTCCACCCTATCCCCATAACCCAGTAACCCCACCCAACACTAAGGGCAATTTATCATGGCCAATCCACCTAACCTGCACACCTTTGGACTGTGGGAGGAAACCGGACCACCCGGAGGAAACCCACGCAGACACGGGGAGAATGTGTAGACTCCGCACAGACAGTGACCCAAGCCAGGAATCGAACCTGGGACACTGGAGCTGTGAAGCAATTGTGCTAACCACTATGCTACCGTGCTGCCTGTCTAAACTAAAACCTTCACTTCCGAGGTCCTATCCCTCTATTCCCACCTTACTCATGAACGATGCATCTTAAACTCTGCCATCGGGGTCCCAGGTTCGATTCCGGCTTGGGTCGCTGTCTGTGCGGAGTCTGCGCGTCCTACCCGTGTCTGCGTGGGTTTCCTCCGGGTGCTTCGGTTTCCTCCCGCGGTCCAGGGATGTGCAGGTTGGGTGGATTGGCCATGATAAGTTGCCCTTAGTGTCCAAAATTGCCCTTCGTGTTGGGTGGAGGTGTTGACTTTGGGTAGGGTGCTCTTTCCAGGAGCCGGTGCAGACTCAATGGGCCGAATGGCCTCCTTCTGCACTGTAAATTCAATGATTAATCTAGGAAAAAGGTTCGGCACAACATCGTGGGCCGAAGGGCCTGTTCTGTGCTGTATTTTTCTATGTTCTATGTATCTGCTTCCACCACCTCCCTCGTAGGGCGTTCCTTTTGAAAATCGCAATTCCATCTGCTTCCACCGTACCCTTAGGCAGTGAATTCCAGATCCTAAACACTCTGTCCATTTAAAAAGTATTTTTTCGTGTCACCTTTGGTTCTTTTGCCTTAAATTTACCTAAAATCGATCTCCACCTTTTCAACAACACGAACACCTTCTCCCCATCAGCTATGTCAAGATCCTTCTGTCATTGAACAATGCAAACCCACCCTTTTTCCAATTATGTTACTGTCTAATCTCCCATGGATTTGCAGACTAGAATTCACAACCAATTCTTCAGATTAAGCAGGCTTAGGAATTGGAGATAAATGGACCAAGGCCGACATAACTCAACCTTTATTTTAGAGTCAGACAGTTTTTATTTAAAAGCACTCTTTTTATGAATTTTCAATTTGAAAATTGACGTCCCAATTTTTTCCCAAAGAATTTTGAGAACTAAACAGAAAATGCGAGAACTTGAAGACAAAAACCTCGACAGCTGACCGAACTGGGCTGGTGCATATTGGCCAATTAGGTGCACTGCACCTGCTCGGAGTGCAATCCAAATTCAGCCTGAAAGTCACAGCTCTGGGCAAAGTACCAACTGTGAGGCTGGGGCCTTTTTATAAAGATAAATAAAAGGCAATTCAATGAACAAATGGAATTGTGAAATATGTTTCATTTTTGTTTTGTGTTTGCAGTCTTATTTTTAACATCACCAATTTCAATTGCTGAAGAAAAATGGCACTTCAAAAACATTGTCTGCAAATTATTTTGAGAATTGTAGTAATGCAGTGACTGGTTTCACTCCCAGGTGTCCATATTAGGTAATGGGTCTAGTTATATTTGCTCACCAGTCTCTTTCTGAAGTTTGTCAACCTGAGCAGTATCTCGGCATGAGACAAATGGTTTGCTTTAAGAATATGTCAGTGTAAGAGGAACTGGAAGAGAAAAGTACAATCTCCACACCAGCTTGTTTAAATATGATATTGCTGATGAATCTGATTTGGATGTTTGGTTTCTGGATAGTGTAACCTTTCCTGCATTTGGTCCCCTGAAAGCTGTGAAGGCTGGGTCGTTGACTTTATTGAAGGCAGAGTTAGATAGATTGTGATAGACAAGGGAATCGAGGGTTAATTGGGGTGGGGGAGAGAGGAAAGTAAAGTTGAGACTGCAGCCAAATCAACCATGATCCTGCCCAATGGCGGAGCAGGCTCCAAGGTCCTGAAACTTACCTTCCTATGTTCCAGGACCAATAAAGTTAACCCCAGTGTCCTGACCAATATCTTGCTCTCAACCTGCATAACCATAACAGTTTATCTGGATATTACACTACTGTTTAAGGGATCTTGCTGTGCATACTGCTGTGTTTTTGACATTACAATAGTAACAGGAGCTGTTGAGCACAGGGCTAAATTGCTGGCTTTGAAAGCAGACCAAGGCAGGCCAGCAGCACGTTTCAATTCCCGTAACAGCCTCCCCGAACAGGCGCCGGAATGTGGTGACTAGGGGCTTTTCACAGTAACTTCATTTGAAGCCTACTTGTGACAATAAGCGATTTTCATTTCATTTCAACTCCTCTTCAAAAATACTTAATTATCTGTAAGGAGCTTTGGGGGGGTCCGTGAAAGGATGTTTAGCAATGCAAGGCTTTTCCTTTCTGGCGCAGGCTGCTGGGTAGAAGCAGATCCTAGAACCCTGATTAATTGTTTTCTCTTCTCTCCTCCTTCCACAGGTTCTGAGAACTTGTCTCACAGAGCAGGCCTCAATGTTTTTAGGTCTGTAAAGCAGTGCACCCTAGTCCAATAGGGCGATGTGCAAGAAGCTGTCTAGGTGCAGTTGCACTAATGTCAGACTGATGCAGTCAGTATGGTATTTGTGGCAGTAGAATGAGCTCTTATACCAACAGGTGGCGATATTGAGATTCCATACTAAACATGGCAGAGAGACATTGGCTGTGGGGAATAAAGATCACCAGGAGCATGTATTCAAAGATCAAAAGATCAATCATAGAAACATTTTGCTGTTTGCACCCACCCACCATCTATCAAAAAAACTCTTGCCTTAAAAAATGTAATGACCCAATCACCATTGCCTTCTGGAGAAGAGTTTCGCAGACTAACGAGCCTGGGGAAAAACAATTAAACTAATCTTTGTCTTGAAAACGAGACCACTTATTCCTAAATTGCATCTCCCACTTCTCAGAATCTTACATGTTTCAATCAGATCACCTCTCGTTTCTCTAAATTCCAATGGATATAGGCCCAACCTGTTCAACCGTTTTTCAGAAGCTAAACCCCTCATCCCAGGAATGAGTTGAGCAAACCTTCTCTGAACTGCTATTGATGCCATTATGTAAGGAAACCAAAATTGTGCATAATAATCTACATGTGGTCCCACCAAGATTGTGTACAGCTGCAGTAAAACATGAATAGGTTGGGCATAGAGGGATATGGTCACCGGAAGGGTAGAAGGCTTTAGTTCCATTGGGCAGCATGGTTGGTACGGGCTTCGGAGGGCCGACGGGCCCTTTGCTGTGCTATAGTTTTATTTGTTCTTATCCCTGCTTTCATATTCCTTCCCCCGACAATAAAGGCTGACATTCCATTTGCCTCCCTAATTACTTGCTGTACCTGCATTCTATTAGTGATTCGTGTACCAGACACCTAAATCCCTCTCTCTGAGTTTTGTAATCTCACACCAATTAATAGTATACTCTTCTATTCTTCCTGTAAAAGTGGACAAGTTCACATTTTCCCATATTAAATTCCCATCTGCCAAATTTTTGCCCATTCACTATATCACTTCACAGACTCTCCTCTTGGCAATTTACTTTCTGACTTCTCTTGGTGCCGTTGGCAAATTTAGCTGCCGTACATTCCGTCCCTTCATCCAAGTCATTAAAAAGACCGTAAGTAGTTATGGCCTTGGCACTGATCCCTGTGGCACTCCACTAGTTACAACCCCCAAAAAAAACCTACTTATCCCTACTTGCTGCTTCCTGTTAGTTGACCAATCCCTTATCCATGCTAAGATGTTACCCCCTGCACCATGGAATCTTGCCTTTAATGTGACACCTTGTCTAATGCCTTCTGGAAATCCAAGGACAACGTATCTACAAGTTCCTCTTTAACCACCTTGCTTATTACTTCCTCAAAAAATTCTAATAAATTGGGTGAACACAATTTCCTTTCACAAAGCCATGTTGACTTTGCCTGATCAAACTATGATTTTCTAAGTATCCTGCTATAACCGCCTGAGTATTGGACTTTAGCAACTTCCCAATAACTTAACTTGTTTGGGGAAACGTTACTGGAAACTTTCCACCTAGACCCATCTAGCATCACACTGCATGAATTCACACCTTAGAATATTTACTGATGCTGTAAAACAGCAAGAGATTTTGCCTGGAGCTTTAAACCTCAACACCTTCGCTGTGAGACATGTAGCAGGGTAGTGGACAGAGTATAGATAAGGAAGCTATGGTATGTTAGGAAGGGTGTATGTATTTATCCTTGTGATTTCTCGTGTTTTGAGAGTCTAACATGAGGCACATGTTGCTAATTGAGGAAATGTTTTCTGAGTCAATCTACATTAAGGAACAACATTGAGAATAATGGTGTTGTGCCATGAAACTGTGGATTCGGGAATCTAAGTGGTGCCTGTTACCATCAGACAAGATGTGAAGCGATTCTTCATTTACTGATTATCACTTTCTCTTAACTCATTAGCAGCTGAACCATGAAGTTTGATATGTGACCTAACAATGAGTTTATTTCACCAGAGTGAACTCCACGTATCAAAGTTATTTCATCATCCTAATATATTGCCATACAAAGCCACCCTGATAGCCAACAATGAGGTGTGGGTCGTGACTCCATTCATGGCCTACGGTGAGTGTGGTGTGTCTAATACTTTGGACAGCACTGTGTAACAAAGCCAAATTGAACTTGTTCTCATTTTCTTTCAAAAATAATTTTTTATTAAGTTTTTCATAGAATATCAATAGCAAAATGAAAAAGGAACCCAACAGGGTTAAGTACAAAACACAGTCTAGAAAAGCAACCCTCCATACCCCCCTACATAAATAATAAATTCACATTAACACCCCGACTTAACACAACAGGTGTATATACCCTCTCAGACCCTCCAGTGTAAATAACAAAAACGAAAATAAAGTAAACCCCCCAGAGTTGCTGCTGCCATCGACCAATGTCTACCGTTCTGCCAGGAAGTCTAAGAACGGTTGCCACTGCCTAAAGAACCCTTGTACCGACCATCTCAAGGCGAATTTCATCCTCTCCAACTTAATAAATCCCGCCATATCGTTGATCCAGGATTCCACGCTTGGGGGCCTCGCATCCTTCCACTGAAGAAGAATCCTTCGCTGGGCTACCAGGGTCACAAAGGCCAGAATACCAGCCTCTTTCGCCTCCTGCACTCCTGGCTCCTCTGCGACCCCTAATATTGCGAGCCCCCAGCCCGGTTTGACCCTGGATCCTACCAACCTCGACACCGTCCTTGCTACGCCCTTCCAAAATTCCTCTAGCGCTGGGCACGCCCAGAACATATGGGTGTGATTTGCTGGGCTCCCTGAACACCTAACACACCTGTCCTCGCCCCCAAAGAACCGGCTCATTCTTGTCCCTGTCATGTGTGCCCTGTGCAGCACCTTAAACTGTATGAGGCTGAGCCTCGCGCACGATGAGGAATGTTCACCCTCCCTAGGGCATCTGCCCACGTCCCTTCCTCAATCTCCTCTCCCAACTCCTCCTCCCACTTACCGTTCACCTCCACCACCGAGGCCTCCTCCTCCTCCTGCATCACCTGGTAAGTTTCCGAGATCTTCCACACTCCCACCCACCCCCCTGAGAGCACCCTGTCCTGTACTGTGTGTGACAGCAGCCATGGGAATTCCACCACCTGCCGCCTGGCAAACGCCCTTACCTGTAAGTACCTGAAGGTGTTCCCCGGGGGGGAGCCCGTACTTCTCCTCCAGCTCACCCAGGCTCGCGAACTTCCCATCCACAAACAGGTCCCCCAACCTTCGTATCCCTGCCCTGTGCCACCCCGAAAACTCTCCATCTGTTCTCCCTGGGGTGAACCGGTGGTTCCCCCGTATTGGGGTCCACACCGAGGCCCCAACTTCCCCCCTGTGCCGCCTCCATTGCCCCCAGATTTTGAGGGCAGCTGCCACCACCGGGCTCTGTTCTCCCTGGGGCCAGCGCCCCCAGACTCGTACCCCACAAGGCGCTGTCTCCAGCCTCTTCCATGCAGCCTCCTCCCTCTCCATCACCCACTTGCGCACCATCGTCGCATTGGCGGCCCAGTAGTACCCACCGAGGTTGGGCAATGCCAGTCCCCCCTATCTCTACTCCGCTCCAGGAACACCCTTCTCACCCTCTGAGTTCCTCGCGCCCACACAAACCCCATTATACTCCTGTTGATCAGCCTAAAGAAGGCCTTCGGGATAAACACGGGGAGGCACTGGAACAGGAACAAAAACCTTGGGAGCACCGTCATTTTGACTGACTGCACCCTACCCTATGATACCCGCCAAGGACAGCGGCAACGCGTCCCACCTCTTGAACTCCTCCTCCATTTGCTCCACCAGCCTTGTGAAATTAAGCCTATGCAGGGCACCCCAGCTCCTGGCCACCTGGACCCCCAGATACCTGAAGCTCCTCTCCGTCCTTTTTAGTGCAAGCTCGCCAATCCTCCTCTCCTGGTCCCCTGGGTGAACCATGAACAGCTCTCTCTTCCCCATGTTGAGCGTGTACCCTGAAAAATCCCTAAATTCCCTAAGGATCCTCATTACCACCGGCATTCCCCCCACCGGGTCCGCCACATATAGCAGCAAGTCGTCCGCATAGAGCGACACCCTATGCTCCTCCCCACCCCGCACCAACCCCCTCCAGTTCCTCGACTCCCTCAGTGCCATAGCCAGGGGTTCAATCGCCAGTGCGAAGGGCAGGGGACACCCCTGCCTCGTCCCTCGGTGCAACCGAAAGTACTCTGACTTCCTCCTGTTTGTGGCCACACTTGCCATCGGGACCTCATACAACAGCCTAACCCACCTGACAAACCCCTCCCCAAACCCTAACCTCTTCAGCACCTCCCACAGATACCCCCACTCTACCCTATCGAAGGCTTTCTCAGCGTCCATCGCCACCACTATCTCCGCCTCCCCCTCCCTCGCCGGCATCATGATAACGTTCAAAAGCCTCCGCACATTCGCGTATAACTGCCTCCCCTTCACGAACCCCGTCTGGTCTTCGTGGATGATCTGCGGCACACAATCCTCAATCCTCGTGGCTAAGACCTTCGCCAGCATCTTGGCAGCTACGTTCAGCAGCGAAATCAGCCTGTAAGACCCACACTGCAGGGGATCCTTGTCCCGCTTCAAGATCAAGGAGATCAGTGCCCGGGACATCGTCGGGGGCAAACCCACCCCACCCTCCCTTGCCTCATTGAAGGTCCTAACTAGAAACGGGTCCATATATTTTTTATAGAATTCGACCGGGAAACTGTCCGGCCCTGGTGCCTTCCCCGCCTGCATGCTTCCTATCCCTTTGATCAGCTCCTCCAACCCAATCGGGGCCCCCAATCCCGCCACCAGTCCCTCCTCAACCTTCGGAAACCTCAATTGGTCCAGGAAACGGCCCATCCCTCCCTCCTCCCGTGGGGGCTCGGACCAGTACAATTCCTCATAAAAGTCCCTGAAGACCCCATTGATGCCAACCCCACTCCGCACCACACTCCCTCCCCTGTCCTTAACTCCCCCGATCTCCCTAGCTGCGTCCCGCTTCCGAAGCTGATGTGCCAGCATCCGGCTTGCCTTTTCCCCATACTCGTAAATCGCCCCCTGGGCCTTCCTCCACTGCACCTCCGCCTTCTTGGTGGTCACCAGGTCGAATTCGGCCTGGAGGCTGCGCCTCTTCCTCAACAATCCTTCCTCGGGCACCTCCGCATACCTCCTGTCAATCCTCACCATCTCCCCCACCAGCCTCTCTCTCTTTCCCCCCCCCCCCCCCCGCTCCCTCTTCTCCTTGTGGGCCCTAATGGCGATCAGCTCTCCCCTAACCACCGCCTTCAGCGCCTCCCATACCATCCCCACTCGGACCCCCCCCCCCCCCCCCCCCCCCCGTTATGGTTGGCTTCCAGGTACCTCTCTATACTTCCTCGGACCCGCACGCTTACCTCCTCATCCGCCAACAGCCCCAACTCCAAGCGCCACAACGGACGCTGGTCCCTCACCTCCCCCAGCTCTAAGTCCACCCAATGCGGGACGTGGTCCGAAATGGCTATTGCCGAATACTCGGTATCCTCTACTCTCGCTATCAGCGCCCTACTCAAAATGAAAAAGTCGATTCGAGAATAAGCCTTCTGGACATGTGAGAAGAATGAAAATTTCCTAGCCCCCGGCCTTGCAAATCTCCAAGGGTCCACCCCTCCCATTTGGTCCATAAATCCCCTCACACTCTAGCCGCCGCCGGCTTCCTACCCGTCCTAGACCTGGAGCGATCCAGTGCCGGATCCAGCACCGTGTTAAAGTCGCCCCCCACTTCCAAGTCTGGGATCCGACCCAACATGCGCCGCATAAAACCCGCATTGTCCCAGTTCGGGACATACACATTGACCAGTACCACCCTCTCTCCCTGCAACTTACCACTTACTATTACGTACCTACCACCACTGTCTGCCACAATGCTCGACGCCTTGAATGACACCTTTCCCACCAAGTTCGCCACCCCTCGATTTTTGGCATCCAGCCCCGAATGAAACACCTGACCTACCTACCTACCCACCCGTCCCCTCACCCCCGACTCGGGGCTCCCACTCCCCCGCGGGGCCCCATCTCACCGCCGGCCATCCACACCTGTTCCATTTGCTTACGTGTCTTGCTTATCCAAGAGCCCCCCCGACCAACCCAACCAAAACAGTGCCCAACCCGCCCCAACCCCCTCACCGACCAGAAAGAGAAAAACACAAAGAAAAAGAAACCAAGAGCAGAGGACCCCCCCTCAAAAAGTTACATATCAACCGCAGTCCCCAAACGCCCATCCCGACTCTCCATCTGTGTCCAACTTCTCGGCCTGAACAAAGGCCCATGCCTCCTCCGGAGACTCAAAATAATGGTGCCGATCCTTGTAGGTGACCCACAGTCGCGCCGGCTGCAACAGGCCAAACTTCACCCCCTTCCTGTGCAGCATCGCCTTCGCTCGATTGTACCCGGCCCTCCTCTTCGCCACCTCCGCACTCCAGTCCTGGTATATCCGAACCTCTGCGTTCTCCCACCTGCTGCTCCTCTCCTCCTTGGCCCACCTGAGCACACACTCCCAATCAGCGAACCGATGAAACCGCATCAGCACCGCCCGCGGAGGCTTGTTAGCCTTGGGCCTCCTCGCCAGCACTCTATGGGCCCCTTCCAGCTCCAGGGGCCCCTGGAAGGACCCCGCTCCCATCAGCGAGTTCAACATGGTGACCACATAGGCCCCCACGTCCAGCCCCTCCGGGAGGCCCAGAATCCGCAGATTCTTCCGCCTCGGCCGATTCGCCATCTCCTCGAACCGCTCCTGCCATTTCTTGAGGAGCGACTCATGCGCCTCCACCTTTACCGCCAGGTCTAAGATCTCGTCCTCGTTGGCGGAGATCTTTTATCGGGCCTCGCGGATCGCCACCCCCTGGGCCGTCTGTGTCTCCAGCAGCTTATCAATAGCAGCCTTCATTGGCTCAAGCAGGTCCGCTTTAATCTCTCTGAAGCAGCGCTGGATACTTTCCTGTTGCTCCTGCGCCCACTGCATCCACGCTGCCTGGTCTCCGCCAACACCATTTTGTTCTTCTTCCCTCACACTTTCTTTGGGTTCACCACCACCTTTTTAGTCGCCCCGCTCCTGGTAAAAGCCATATACCATCGGGGAATTGTTGTAATCTCCTTCCCACACCGGGAAACGTAGAAAAAGTGCCGTTGGGGGCCCTGAAAAGAGTCCAAAAGTCAGTTTTTGCGGGAGCCGCCGAATGTGCGTCTCGGCTCCGCATAGCCGCAACCGGAAGTCCCCCTTGTTCTCATTTTCAAAGGACAACTTTGAAAACGTTTTTTTTCACGTTACTGACTCCTCTGTCCATTACTATTCCTTGAGCAATAAGGAAGACTGGAGATATTAACATTGCATCATTACAGCCCAGATTACAGTCTGAAGAGGTGCAGAATAATATGCCATCACTATGACACAACACCAGGTATAGAATTATCGTATTGACCAGATTGGGGTCTAATTACTGTCTGGAAACTGGGACATTGATCCTGGTGACAACTTTAGCTCAATGATGGGATAAAAGATATCTCTTTCTGACTGACTTTAAGGGTCATGCACTTTACATAAAATTCCTGTAGTGCGGAAGGAAGTCATTCGACCCATTAGTCTGCACCGACCTTCCAAAAGAACACCCTACCTCGGCCCACTCCCCCGCCCTATCTTTGTAAGAAACCCACACCGACACGGATAAAGTACAACCTCCACACAGACGGTCATCCAAGGCCAGAATTGAACCCTGGCTCTGTGAGGCAGTAGTGCTAATCACTGCCACCAAGCTGCCTATGAAAGAATTTTGGGCAATTTCAGTCCCATTTCTAAAGAATATGAACTCTCAGTATAACATTTCTTCTAATTCACCATGAAATTGAATGTCTGACCCAGCGCTGTACTTGTACTGGGAATGTTTGATGGGCAACAGTGTAGATGCATCAGTGTAGACTCTTTACCCAACCCCATGCAGTACCTGTCCAGGAAGTGTTTGATGGAGAAAATGGAGGGAGCTTTACTCTGTCTAACCCCATACTGTACCTGCCTGGCAAGTGTTTGACGGGGACAGTGCAGAGGGAGTTTTACTCTGTATCTAACCCTATCCAGGCAGCATTGTAGCACAGTGGTTAGCACTGTTGCTTCACAGCGCCAAGGTCCCAGGTTTGATTCCCGGCTTGGGTCACTGTCTGTGCGGAGTCTGCACGTTCTCCCCGTGTCTGCGTCTGTTTCCTCCCACAAGTCCCGAAAGAGTGCTGTTAGGTCATTTGGACGTTCTGAATTCTCCCTCTGTGTACACGAACAGGCGCCGGAATGTGGCGACTGAGGGCTTTTCACAGTAACTTCAGTGTTAATGTAAGCCTACTTGTGACAATAAAGGTTATTATTATCCTGTATCTGTTTGATGGGACTGGTAACCAGAAATGCGATACCAGCATTTTCTACCAAGTGTTTTTTTTTACACACGAGGGGCTTTTATAAATGTACCAGAACTGGAAGAAAATCTTCTAAAATTCTCACTGAATCTATAAAGGTAAATTGGCAAAAGTGAGGACGATTGTATAAAACTGAAATTATTGGACACTGAATAATTAATGAATCAAGGCACCAGTTTGGTACGAGGGGTTACGACAGATTTTTACCCCTGTCTCAGATGGGTCACTTTACGTTTTCAATTTGAATAGCTTTTAATGATTTTATATGGTCAAATTGACAGGTTCTGCTAAAGATCTGATGAACACCCATTTTACTGATGGACTAAATGAACAAACAATCGCTTACATCCTGCAGGGAGTGCTAAAGGCCTTGGTTTATATTCATAGAATGGGATACGTACACAGGTAATGTACCGTTAGCTCAGATTACAGAAAATGAAGTAGATATGTCAACATTGGAAACGGTTTTTGACAACTCCATCCATACCTTCATAATTTTAAACATCTGTCAAATAGTCCTTTAATCTCATCTGCTCTAATCAATACAGCCCCAATTTTCCTTTTCTTATTTGTATTTCTGCATATCAGGAAACACAATCTGTGTTGCACTCTCTCTATTGCAGACACCTTTCTTACTTTGTGCGGGGCTTTGGGCTTCACATTGTGATCTTATCAAGAATTTGCATTGTTTCCCCATTTGTGTATTCTACCTTTCGCACCACCCAATGTTTCATAGTATTTAATGGTCTTGTCTGCTTACGGTGCTGTTCTTTAAGTCTTGTAAACCTGAATTGACTAATCCATGTGCTGTTCCACATCGCCCAGCCTCCCCTGTTATCCCAGCTGCTATTCTTCAGGCTTCTGAGTGTCAAGTGTTCCATGTGCCCTCCATTTTCGGTGGCTAAGCAACCAGCCATCATATTCTGCTTCCAGAATTCTCTGTCGCTACCCTTTCATCTTTCTTAATTTTCTTCAAAAGCTTACTTAAACCTGACTGTCAACTTCCCTTTCACTCACCATTGTTTGTTTTGTTCCCAATCTGTCCAAATTGCCCTGTAAAGCACTTTGGGACTTCTGTATTACAAGCACTGTATACATGCAAGTTGTTGTGTCATCTGGCCTGCAGAGTGAGATTGTTGGCTCAGGCATGCTGGAAGAATGGCAAATCACACCATGGCAATGATTCAATTCCCATAACAAATTAATCCAGTGGGTATAGTGTTTCCCCCCCCCCCCCCCCCCTGTGGAATGCTAAACCTCCCTAACTGGGGGTACCTCCAAAGACTGGCACAAACCATAACAAAACACTATCATGGCTGTTTGTCTGCCATTTTCCTGTGGGCTACAATCTCAGGGATCTGGCTGACATGTAGATTATCAGGGTATTTCCAAGCTGCACCAAGTCTACAAACTATCCTATCAGTTAGTAGAACATGTATATACTACCCCATCCATTGACTGAGTGATGGATCTCCCAGGTCTTTCTGGGTTTTTTCCCCCCTCTTGTTGATGGGGCTTTTAGCTGCAAACATATTTGAAGGACACAAGTGAACCAGTTACAATAATGCAGCAGGTTCTCAGAACTTGTTCTGGTGTCAAGCCAAATCTACCTAGATATATAGAACTGCTTCCTGATTTGGTGTGATTGTTTGTATCAACAGACTGACTTAAAAGACTAAATCTGGTCAGAATTTGATAAAGTTTCCAAGCGTTTGATAAAGTTTTGCATGGCAGGTTGATGGAAAAAGTGAAGTCGTATGGGGTTCAGGGTGTATTAGCTAGATGGATAAAGAACTGGCTGGGCAACAGGAGACAGAGAGTAGTGGTGGAAGGGAGTGTCTCAAAACGGAGAAAGGTGACTAGTGGTGTTCCACAGGGATCCGTGCTCGGACCACTGTTGTTTGTGATATACATAAATGATCTGGACAAAGGTATAGGTGGTCTGATTAGCAAGTTTGCAGATGATGCTAAGATTGGTGGAGTTGCAGATAGCGAGGAGGACTGTCAGAGAATACAGCAAAATATAGATAGATTGGAGAGTCGGGCGGAGAAATGGCAGATGGAGTTCAATCCAGGCAAATGCGAGGTGATGCATTTTGGAAGATCTAATTCAAGAGCGGACTATACGGTCAATGGAAGAGTCCTGAGGAAAATTGATGTGCAGAGAGATCTGGGAGTTCAGGTCCATTGTACCCTGAAGTTGGCAACGCAAGTCGATAGTGGTCAAGAAGGCATACAGCATGCTTGCATTCATCAGACGGGGTGTTGAGTACAAGAGTCAGCAGGTCATGTTACAGTTGTATAGGAGTTTGGTTAGGCCACATTTGGAATACTGCGTGCAGTTCTGGTCGCCACATTACCAGAAGGATGTGGATGCTTTAGTGAGGGTGCAGAGGAGTTTAACCAGGATGGTGCCTGGTATGGAGGGTGCTAGCTATGAAGAAAGGTTGAGTAGATTAGGATTGTTTTCGTTGGAAAGACCTGATTGAGGTCTACAAAATTGAGGTATGGACAGGGTGGATAGCAACAAGCTTTTTCCAAGAGTGGGGGTGTCAATTACAAGGGGTCACGATTTCAAGGTGAGAGGGGGAAAGTTTAAGGGAGATGTGCGTGGAAAGTTTTTACGCAGAGGGTGGTAGGTGCCTGGAACGCCTTGCCAGCGGAGGTGGTAGAGGCGGGCACGATAGCATCATTTAAGATGCATCTAGATAGATATATGAACGGGCGGGGAACAGAGGGAAGTAGATCCTGGGAAAATAGAAGACGGGTTTAGATAAAGGATCTGGATCGGCGCAGACTGGGAGGGCCGAAGGGCCTGTTCCTGTGCTGTAATTTTCTTTGTTCTTAGAATATTGTACCGACAAGCTTATTGGAAGAGTATTTAACTTGGAGACTCTTGCAGTTACAGGCAGCATAGTTAATTATTTTATCAGGCTTTGGGTGATACTAATAATGTTGGATGTATTGCCCATCCCAAGATGCTTCTGCGAATGTGGTTATGGCTGTTTCATGTAGTGGTTATTTATCAGCACTGTTTACAATAATGCACCAGACTCTCAGAATTTGTTTTGGTGCCAGTAAGGTTTGTCTTGTCTCGCTCATAGATAAGTCAGTCCGGTTGAATGAATGCAAGCAAAGTTCATTTCTTAAAAACACATTTTGGTAATTTCACACGAAAATAACTGGAAAATGCTTTTTCCGTGTCTCTCAAAATGTCCTTGAAGCACCAACAAGTGGAAACAAAAACTTCAAGATAAAAGTAACTTCAGATTTACAAAATTAAATCATTTCAACAAAGGTGTTTGTTGATATGTTTATTCTCCAACGCCTGTAATTGTCTCTGCTAATCAGTTAGACGGATCGCATTCTTCAGGGAATCCTTATCTGGGTTTAGCCCCTTACTTAATTTCATTGGTTCTAATTCTCAGCTGAGACCCCTTTGATTCGTTCAGAAAACTGTCAGTCACTTAATAGGCGATTGGTTTATTAGATATTAATCAATGACTGCAAATTGATTAACTGTCCCATGACTTTTGTCCCACGCTCAAACTCCCTACGTCACGTCTGGTCTCAGCTGTGATATTGTTTCAATATTGTTTCAATCTTGTAGAATGTATCTTCCATATCAGAACCTGTAGTACATGATTCGTAACATTTGAGACAGCCACGGACAATATTCAGACAATTATAACTTATTCATATTTCTGCAAATTCAATAATTTTCAAGAATCATTTTAGCTAATATTTTAAAGACCCCCCCCCCCCCCGAATCCAACAGGGCCAAACCAAAAATGTCTACATTTATAGAACTAGGTTTCCCAACTTGGTATGATTGCTCCACGTTGATGGTCCATGTTAATTGTATCAAATGAAGTTAATTCCTTCTCTCTGAATAAATCTATCCCCCAAGTAAAGTCTGGCTTTGGATTCTTCTTTCAGCATCAAGAGTATAACAGCCCAGTCACATAATCATTGCACTGCCAAACAGCTTCTGAAGTTGCATAATAACTTGCCACCTCTCAGAACTCCTGTATACTATAAACAGCATTCTCCTTCCTACTGTGTGGTGCCAGATAAATCAGCAAAGCAATAATTTAGTCTGTTTTGGATAGTGCTGTATGCTAACTAGATTATACTTCCCTTGTGTTCCCCATTAATTGGATAACATTGGTCTGCTGCTGTCTGAGGAGAATGGTTAAATTGAGAGATTGCATACCTTGCAGTCTGTTTTGCTGACAACTGTATGCAATTCTGAGGTTGCATTAGGAGGCAGCATCAATGCCTTGGTGGGATTCCATGACATTTGATGTTCAGCTGCCTCATTCCCCATTGGAGTTAGAGCAGCAACTATTGCTGCTCGTCTTTCACCAACATTTTCTGGAGGGCTATTTTTAGCAGCAGGTGGGAGAATTGCTGGAAGCTATTAAGACCCTGTGAAACGTGTTGGAAATAACTACAAAATGCAAGATTGCCTTTAAATGTCCTACTGCTCGACTCAGGTCTGGAGCCTATTATAACTTCACGCCTAATTTCTGCACTAAATTATTGCTTTGCTGATTTATCTGGCATCACAAAGTAAGAAGGAGAATGCTGTTTATAGTATACAGGAGTTCTGAGAGGTGGCAAGTTATTATGCAACTTCAGAAGTTTACTCTTGGAGCAGAAGTTTGAAGAACACGTGGACAAAGTGACACATAGCTAATGAGCTTGCTAGGTACATTCTGCATTATTACCCTAGGCGTAGCTGAAAGGTCATTCCAGCTTTCCCACAGCTGCTTCCAGAGAATTTTTCAATCCAGTTCCAATTGATTCACATTATTTGTGAGGCTGCCACAAAGAGAGTGAACCTGATATTTTAGTGTCTGGATTTGATTGCTGCACTACTGTCATATCTTTTTCTTAAAACAGTAAAAAATATATCCAAGACCAAACGGTACAAACACTAATTTTGTGTTGGAGAAACTGGGTACCCTCCCCTCAGTCACAATGTATGGGGAGGGGGGGGGGGGGGGGGTGGATACTCTGATTATTAAAACAGTTCACAACACATTTTTACAAAAACAAATGGTACGAGCACTAAACTTTGCGCTGGAGAGACCAGATACCCTCGCCTCTGTACCAAAAGAAGGGAAGGGCGTGTGGTGGGGAGAGAGAGGAAAGGAGGGTGGTGGGGAGGGCCCAATAGGACACTGAAGAACCTTCAATAGTGCTGTATGCTAACTAGATTATACTTCCCTTGTGTTCCCCATTAATTGGATGACATTGATCTGCTGCTGTCTGAGGAGAATGGCTAAATTGAGAGATTGCATACCTTGCATGTCCCATTTAATATTTATTTTTCAATGAACATCACTTTAAGGAAAGCACCTGCTCATCATCCGGTTGTTTTTCATAGAATAGTACTGCGCACAAATTGGATGCCCTGTTTCCGACATTGCAACACTTCAAACATATTTAATTAGTTATAATGTGTTTTGGGAAAATGTGCTTTGGTATTAAAGTTCAGTGAAGGAAATTATGAGGGACAAATTAACAGGTAGATTGGGGAAATATATTAAAAGGTTTGATTGCACAAGCAATGGATAGTCTTCAAAGAACTATTGTATAGCGTACGGCCCTAAACATTCCTTCAGGATGTAAAAAAAAAAGAATAACCGTGGCTGACAAAGGAAGTTAAGGATTGTATAAGATTAAAATGAAGTTTGGGAAATTTTTAGAATATAGCAAAGGAAGGCCATGAATCTAGTTTTAAAAAAAACATGAAAACAGACTCCAAGCTTCTATTGCTATTTGAAAGGGAGGCATTTGGCCAAAACAAATGTAGGTCCATCACAGTCAGAGTCAGGAGAATTCATTTTTTAAAAAAATATATGTTTATTAAAGTTTTTTGACACAATTTTTCTCCCTTACAAACAATAACCCCCCCCCCGTAACAAAATAACAAGAAATCGCACAGAGCAAGATATATCCATGGTGAAATGATATGTTTATATAGCTTTATATACTGGCTCTCTCCCGCACGTGCCAGTTTCCCCAACCCTTCATGTTATCTCTTGCTCATTCCACCACCACCACCACCCCCCCCCGCCCCCCCCCCTAGGTTTCTGCTGCCGCTGACCGACCTTCCTCTAATGCTCCGCGAGATAGTCTAGGAACGGTTGCCACCGCCTGTAGAACCCCTGTGCAGACCCTCTCAAGGCAAACTTAATCCTCTCCAGCTTTATGAACCCAGCCATATCATTTATCCAGGCCTCCAGGCTGGGGGGCTTCGCCTCCTTCCACATTAGCAAGATCCTTCGCCGGGCTACTAGCGACGCAAAGGCCAGAATGCCGGCCTCTTTCACCTCCTGCACTCCAGGCTCGTCCACTACTCCAAATATTGCTAGCCCCCAGCTTGGTTTGACCCGGACTTTCACCACCTGAGATATTGCTCCCGCCACTCCTCTCCAGAATCCCTCCAGTGCCGGGCATGACCAAAACATATGGACATGGTTCGCCGGACTTCCTGAGCGCCTTCCACATCTGTCCTCCACCCCAAAGAACCTACTCAACCTCGCCCCCATCAAGTGCACTCTGTGAACCACCTTAAATTGTATCAGGCTGAGCCTGGCGCATGAGGAGGAGGAGGAATTAACCCTACCTAGGGCATCAGCCCACAGACCTTCCTCAATCTCATCCCCCAGCTCCTCCTCCCATTTACCCTTCAGCTCCTCTACCAGCGCTTCCCCCTTTTCTTTCATCTCCTGGTGTATTAGAACATAGAACAGTACAGCACAGAACAGGCCCTTTGGCCCTTGATGTTGTGCCGAGCATTGACACCTTGCCCTCCCCGACCCATCCACCCGAGATCACCCTGTCTTGAATTTCTTGTGCCGGGAGCAACGGGAATTCCCTCACCTGTCGCCTCACAAACGCCCTCACCTGCATATATCTAAAGGCATTTCCTGGGGGTATCTCAAACTTCTCCTCCAGTGCCCCTAGGCTCGCAAACGTCCCGTCAATGAACAGGTCCCCTATTCTTCTAATCCCCGCCCGATGCCAGCTCTGAAACCCCCCCCGTCCATCTTCCCCGGGACAAACCAGTAGTTACCCCTGATCGGGGACCACACCGAGGCTCCCATTGCACCCCTGTGCCATCTCCACTGGCCCCAGATCCTTAGCTTTGCTGCCACCACCGGGCTTGTGGTGTACCTTGTCGGCGAGAGCGACAGCGGTGCCGTCACCAACGCCCCCAGGCTCGTTCCTTTACAGGACGCCATCTCCATCCTCTTCCATGCCGCCCCCTCTCTCTACATCACCCACTTGCGGATCATCACCACATTTGCTGCCCAGTAGTAGCTCCCTAGGTTTGGCAGCGCCAACCCTCCTCGGTCCCTACTGCATTCCAGGAACCCTCACCTTACCCTCGGGGTCCTATTCGCCCACACAAACCCCATAATACTCCTACCTACTCTCTTAAAAAAGCCCTTGGTGATCACGATGGGAAGGCACAAACAGAAACCTCGGAAAGACCACCATTTTGACCGACTGCACTCTACCCGCTAGCGAGAGCGGTAACATGTCCCACCTTTTGAAGTCCTCCTCCATTTGTCCCACCAACCTCGTCAGATTCAGTTTATGTAGGGCCCCCCCAACTCCTGCCTATATGGATCCCCAGATACCGAAAGCTCCCCTCCGCCCTCCTCAGCAGTAGGTCCCCTATCCCTCTTTCTTGGTCCCCTGCCTGTAATACAAAGAGCTCACTCTTCCCTACATTGAGCTTATAGCCCGAAAACTCCCCAAACTCCCTCAAAGTCTGCATGACCTCCACCATCCCCTCCACCATTTGGGGCAGCACGGTAGCATTGTGGATAGCACAATTGCTTCACAGCTCCAGGGTCCCAAGTTCGATTCTGGCTTGGGTCACTTTCTGTGCGGAGTCTGCACATCCTCCCCGTGTGTGCGTGGGTTTCCTCCGGGTGCTCCGGTTTCCTCCCACAGTCCAAAGATGTGCAGGTTAGGTGGATTGGCCATGATAAATTGCCCTTAGGTTAGGTGGGGTTACTGGGTTATGGGGATAGGGTGGAGGTGTTGACCTTTGGTAGGGTGCTCTTTCCAAGATCCGGTGCAGACTCGATGGGCCAAATGGCCTCCTTCTGCACTGTAAATTCTATGATCCCCTCCATTGGATCCGCCACGTACAGCAACAGGTCATCCACATAAAGCGACACCCGATGCTCTTCTCCCCTCGAACCACCCCCCTCCATTTATTAGACTCCCTCAGTGACATGGCCAAGGGTTCGATCGCCAATGCAAACAACAGTGGGGACAGGGGGCACCCCTGCCTCGTCCCTCAGTACAGCCGAAAGTACTCCGACCTCCGCCAGTTCGTCACTACGTTCACCACCGGGGCTCTAAAGGAGCTTAACCCAACTGATAAACCCTCCCCCGAACCCAAATCTACGCAGCACTTCCCAGAGGTACTCCCACTCTACTTGGTCAAAGGCCTTCTCCGCGTCCATAGTTGCCACTATCTCCGCCTCTCCCTCCTCCGATGGCATCATTATCACGTTTAAGAGCCACCGCACATTAGTGTTTAATTGCCTGCCCTTTACGAATCCCGTCTGGTCCTCGTGGATCACCCCCGGGACACAGTCCTCGATCCTCGTGGCCAGCACTTTTGCCTGCAACTTAGCATCCACATTAAGGAGCGAGATCGGCCTGTACGATCCACATTGCAGTGGGTCCTTGTCTCGCTTTAGGATCAAAGAAATTGTCGCTTCCGACATTGTCGGGGGCAGGGTCCCCTCCTCTCTTGCCTCATTAAAGGTTCTCACTAGTAGTGGGGCCAACAGGTCTACGTACTTCCTGTAGAACTCCACCGGGAACCCGTCCGGTCCCGGGGCCTTCCCCGCCTGCATACTCCCCAAACCCTTGCTCAGCTCCTCCAACCCAATTGGTGCCCCCAAACCAGCCACCTCTTGCTCTTCCACCCTCTGGAATCTCAATTGGTCTAGGAATCGTCTCATCCCCTCTTCCCCCGCTGGGGGCTACCCCCCCCCCCCCCGCGCCTTCCTCCACCGTGCCTCCGCCTTCCCTGTGGTCAACAGGTCAAACTCTGTCTGGAGCCGTCGTCTTTCCCCAAGTAATCTCTCCTCCGGGGCCTCTGCGTATCTCCTGTCCACTCTCAAAATCTCCCCCATTAACCTCTCCCTGTCCATGCCCTCTGTCTTCTCCCTATGAGCCCTGATGGAGATTAACTCTCCCCTGATCACCGCCTCCCATACCACCCCCACCCGCACCTCCCCGTTGTCGTTGGCCTCCAAGTACCTTTCGATGCACCCCCTCACCTTCCCACACACCACCACATCTGCCAGCAGCCCCACATCCAGCCGCCACAGTGGGCCTTGGTCCCTCTCCTCTCCCAGCTCCAGTTCCACCCAGTGCGGGACGTGATCCGAAACGGCTATGGCCGAATATTCCGTCCCCTCCAACCTCGGGATGAGCGCCCTGCCCAGAACAAAAAAATCTATCCGGGAGTAGGCTTTGTGCTCATGGGAGAAAAAAGAACATTCCCTGGCCTGCGGCCTTGCAAACCTCCATGGGTCCACTCCCCCCATCTGATCCATAAACCCCCTAAGCACCTTGGCCGCCGCCGGCCTCTTTCCAGTCCTTGATCTGGAGCGGTCCAGTGCTGGATCCAACACTGTATTGAAGTCCCCTCCCATTATCAGGCCTCCTACCCCCAGGTCCGGGATGCGCCCCAACATGCGCTTCATGAATCCAGCATCATCCCAGTTCGGGGCGTATACATTTACCAACACCACCCACGCCCCTTGCAACCTACCGCTCACCATCACATATCGCCCTCCATTATCCACTACGATAGTCTTGGTCTCCACCGCCCCCCCCCCCACACCGACTAGCCATCTCCTTTTCTAGGCCAGTCCCCTGTCCCCGCCTCCGTACCCCTCCAGTCCCCCAGCCGGGGGACCCCTGCCCCGACCACCTCTTCTATGTCCCATTCCCTTTCGGCCAGTGCAGCAGCAACCCTTTTTCCGCCAGACCCCTGTCTAGCTTTTTTGCCCACATCACTCCCATAAGTCAGCTGACTCCTGCTGACCCCGGCTTCCCCCGCCGTCCCATTGACCTCCCCGTGTGGGAGTGTCCCAATCCGTATGCGTTCCTTTGTTCCCCTTCCCGCCTTTCTTCCCGCGCATGAGAAAAACCCCGCGCTTTCCAAAGCCTACCCCGCCCCCTCTGGCGCAGCTCCTGACAAGGAGCGGCCTTGTCTCTCTCCCCCAGCCCATGTAACATTTCCTACGTGTGATTGACCCCCTATATGCAACAACCATCACTCATCAACCCTCAAACACCCCCCCCCCACCCTCACAAACCCTCAGTTAGAGTCCAACTTTTCGGTTTGTATGAAGGTCCACGCCTCTTCAGGCGTTTCAAAATAATAGTGTTGGTCCTTGTATGTGACCCACAGTCGTGCTGGCTGCAGCATTCCGAATTTCACTCCTTTCCGGTGCAACACCGCTTTGGCCCGGTTGAAACCCGCTCTCCGCTTTGCAACCTCCGTGCTCCAGTCCAGGTATATTCGGATCTCTGCATTGTCCCACTTACCGCTCCGCTCCTTCTTGGTCCATCTCAGGACCCTCTCTCTGTCCGTGAACCGGTGAAGTCTCACCACCATCGCCCTTGGCGGCTCATTTGCCTTGGGCCTCCTCGCCAGCACCCGGTGTGCCCCGTCCAGCTCCAGCGACCTCAAAGGGGCCTCCGCGCCCATCATCGCCCCGACATCGTGCTCGCGTATGCCCCGGCATCGGCCCCTCCACTCCTTCAGGGAGACCCAGGATCCGCAGATTCTTTCTCCTCGACCTGTTCTCCAGGTCTTCGTGTCTTCCCGCCCACCTCTTGTGCAGCGCCTCGTGCTGCTCCACTCTCACCGCCAGACCCAAGATCTCGTCCTCATTCTCACTGACTCTTTTCTGTACCTCCTGGATCTTTACCTCGTGAGCCTTCTGGGTCATCCCTAGTCCTTCAATTGCCGACAGCATAGGCGCCAGCATCTCCTTCCGCAGCTCCTCGAAGCAGCGCTTGATGAACTCCTGCAGCTCCGGCCCGCACTCCGCTTTGTCCCCGGCCGCCGCCATTTTGTTTATTTTCCCTCGCTTCTCCCGCTGCTCCAATGCCGCTTTTCTGCCCGTTTCACTTCTGGTCCGGTCCATAAAAGTTGGAGGGGGACCTCTCTCTTCCCTTCCCCCATGGGTTGTCTTCGAAAAAAATTACGTTGGGGCTACTCTAACGAGCCCGAAAGTCCGTAATAGCGGGAGCTGCCAAATCGTGCGGCTTAGCTCCACATAGCCGCAACCGGAAGTCGTCAGGAGAATTCATAATGGGGAATTATTTTGGTTGGGAAAATAGAGAAATCGCAGAGAAGCTAAATGATTACTTTTTGTCTGTTTTCACTAAGGAAGATGCAGGAACTTTCCCAGATATAGAGATCCAAAGGACATGGGAGAATGTAGAGTTGAAGGAAATTGCAAGTAAGAAGATTGTATTGGAGAAATTAATGGGTCTGAAAGATGGTAACTTCCCGAGACCTGATGTTATGCATCACAGAGTGTTGAAAGAGGTTGCTATGGAGATGATGGATGCACTGATGAAAATTCTACTGATTCTGGAATGGTTCTTGAAGGTTGGACAGTAACAAATGCCACCCCAAAGGGAGGGAGAGTGAAAACTGGGAACTGCAAACCTGTTGGGAAAATGCTGGAATCTATTCTAAAGGATGTGATAAATGGACACTTGGACAATCATGTTCAGATTGGACTAAATCCGCATGGATTTACAAATGGGAAATCACGTTTGATGAACTTGTTGGAGTTTCTTGTTGATGTTACTAGCAAAATTGATAAAGAGTCGGTGGACGCATGATGATGCAGCAAACTATTAGGAAGGCCTTTATTGCAAGAGGATTTCAGTACAGGAGTAGTGAGATCTTGCTACAATTGTACAGAAGCTTATTTAGACCTTACCTGGAATACTGTGTGCAATTTTGATCCCCCTCCCTCAGAAAGGGTTTTATTGCCGTAGAGGGGGTGCAACAAAGAGATGGTGGGATTATCTAATGAAGAGAGACTGGGCAAACTGGGCCGGTATTCTCTGTGGTTTTGAAGAACGAGAGGTCATCTAGAGGTGGCGCAGTGGTTATCATTGTTGCCTCACAGCGCCAGGGGCACGGGTTCAATTCCGGCCTTGGGTGACTGTAGAGTTTGCACATTCTCCCCATGTCTGTGCCGGTTTCCTCCGAGTCCAAAGATGTGCAGGTTAGGTGCATTGGTCATGCTAAAATTTCCTCATAAGTGCCCAAAAGGTTAGGTGAGGTTACAGGGATGGGAGGTGGACCTAGGTCGGGTGTCTTTCGGGGGGGTCAGTGCAGATGGGCCGAAAGGCCTCCTGCACTGTAGGGAATCTATGATCTCATCAAAATCTACAAAATACTTCAAGGAATAGACAGGGCAGATGTAGGTATGATCTTCCTTCTGGTGGGAAGTCTAGAACCAGGAGATACAATTTCAAACAGGGGAGGCCACTTAGGACCGAGATGAGGAAAAACTTCCTTACACAGGAATATGAATCTTTGGAATTCTCTGCCCCAAACGTATGAGGAAGCTCAGTCATTGAATATATTTAAAGCAGAGATTGATAGAAAGGGTTATGGAGATAGTGGGTGTACAAGGATCGTATTAAATGATGGAGCAGGTTCGATGGGCTGAATGACTTACTCCTGTTCCCATGTTCATTTGACCTCTAGATTTAGGGTGCTATAGAAATGCAGTTGTTTTTTTTTTTTTCTTATTGCCCTCCTTCAAATGATATGCAAACTATATGCACCACAATCCCATCCGACCATCCCCTCAAACATTTGAAGTTGGTAAGTACAGTTTGTAAAATTTTAGCTCAAATTGAGGGATGGGCAATAAATGCTAGCTAACCAGTGACGCCCACATCCCATAAATGAATTTTAAAAAGCACAATGATCCAAGTGCAAAGCCATGGTAAGGAGCACCTCAATCCATCTTTCACGCCACGGAAAATTGGGAACTTATAAAAGCCTGTGGGATACAGCGAGTTGGATCCAAATTGGCTCGGTGACAGGAAGCAAAGGGCTTTGATGGATGTTTCAGAGGATGGAAAATTGTTTCTAGTGGTGTTCCACAGGGCTCTGTGGTGGGGCCCTTGAAGTTTGTTATATATATTAATGATTTGGGCTTAAATGTGGGAGGCGTGATTGGGAATTTGCAGATGCCACAAAAATTGTCCGTGTAGTTGATACTGACGAGGGTAGCTTTCGACTTAAGAATTATATCAATGGTTTAGTTGAGTGGGCAGAAAAGTGGCAAATGGATTTCGCTCCAGAGAACACTCAGGTTTTGCATTTTGGGGAGGGTAAACAAAGCAAGAGAATACTCAATAAATGGGAAGATATTGAGAGGGGTAGAGGAAGTAAGGGACCTTGGAGTCCATGTACACAATTCTTGAAGGTGGTAGGGCAGGTGGACAAGGTGACAAAGAAGGCATATGAAATGCTTTCCTTTATTGCGCAAAGTATAGAATACAAAAGCAGGATGTAATGTTGGAACTGTATAAAAAGCTGGTTAGGTCACTGGTTAATTCACCTAACTGGGGTTTTGTACACTGTGCTGGTCACGACATTACAAGATGAGCATAATTGCTCTGGAGAGTGCAGAGGAGATTTACAAGCATTTTGCCAGGGCTGGAAAATTGCAGCTATGAGGAAAGGTTATGTAAGATAGAGTTGTTTTCCTTGCACTAGAGGAGGCTGAGGGATACGTTGATTGAAGTGGACAAAATTATATGGGGCCTATATGGAGTAGACAGGGAAGATTTGTTTCCTCCTAGCCAGGGCTCAATTGCCATGGTGCACAGATTTAAGATGATTGGTAAAAGGATGAGATGGGATATTAAGAAAACGTTTTTCACCCAAAGGGTGGTAGGTGTCTAGAATTCACTGCCCAAATTGGTAGTTATGGCAGAAAATGCTCAACTCATTTAAAAGATACTTGGATCTACACCTGAAGTGCTAATAATAATAATAATCGCTTATTGTCACAAGTAGGCTTCAATAAAATTACTGTGAAAAGCCCCTAGTCACCACATTCCGGCGCCTGTTCGGGAGGCTGGTATGGGAGTTGAGCCCGCGCTGCTGGCCTTGTTCTGCATTACAAGCCAGCTATTATCTGCAGACTGAGACTAGAAAGAGTGGCTACTTTTTTTCAGTTAGCACAGATACGATGGGTTGACTGGCCTCTTTTTGATTCTAACCAATTGGGATAGGTGTGCTACTAGATATAACCTGATAAAATACTTGTTCCCTAACTATTCCCTGTGGTGATATAATAATCTTTATTGTCACAAGTAGGCTTACGTTAACACTGCAATGAAATTGCTGCGAAAATCCCCTAGACGTCTTTTCGGGTACATGGAGGAAGAATTCACAATTCACCTAACAAGCACATCTTTCGGGACTTGTAGGAGGAAACCGGAGCACCCGGAGGAAAGCCACGCAGCCATGGGATGAACGTGCAGACTCCGCACAGACAGTGACCCAAGCCGGGAATCGAACCTGGGACTCTGGTGCTGTGAAACAACAGTGCTAACCACTGTGCTATCGTGAATGAGTGGTGTTGGGGAGAATCAGAGCACAGAAGCAGAGTGTTCAGCCCATCCCGCACCCCAAAGCCCAGGCTCACTCAGATATTTGCTTCCAACGCTACAACACATGGGAATACATGATATGCATGCATATCTGTATATAACTGTACAAATGTAGAAAGCCGTTTATCAATGTATGTAATCACCGGTATGACCTCCTGCCAATGGGTGGCATCAGACATGCATCATGTGCCTGACGGGACTGGGCAGTTGGTGGTAGGACGGATAGTAGGGCAGTTGCACTTAGAGTAACTCCCCAGGAACTTGAGTAACTTTGTTTGTATATTGATTTGTTAGTTATCTTCCCATGTGTTGTTGCGCACAGTGTGTCTTTAACCCATATACGGTGGACAGATGATTGAGTCAACTTCATTTTGAATCAATAGTCTCTATTCGCATCACACAATGTTAGTTAATCAATCACTCCATCAACACAAGTTATTCTACAGAGTACTAAAAGTTCATGCTAGACCTTAAGTTTTGGGTGACTAGCAAGTACCCAGATCGATATTGGCCTTTATCTCTGTGCTGACTCCTGTAGTCCTCGATGCTTGGTCCTCGATTTGGTCTGATGCTCTGGCTCTGGTGTTCCTTCTGTTGGTGGCGTGATGATGCTCCTTGTGGTGGCTGGTGAAGTTCACTGTTGTTACGTAGCTGTTGCTGGCTGCTGCAGGAGAGATTCTAAGGTGGTGCAGCACCGTTTAATCTTCCTGGATTTCGTGCACTTTTGGGCGGACCCTGGGACATTACCAATCAATTGATCAGGGTTCGATCACCCTGATCGAAATCGGGGGCTGCCACATCGATTTTGGGGTGTGCACTCATCGGCCATGTCTGCAGGTGTTAGAGGCATGTAGGCTTTCCAAATATGAGTTGATTGACAGTGTAGTTTCATTGTCCCTGGAGATGACCTTTTTCCTGTGTATTGCAATGTCTAGGCTGCAGCTTGCTCATCCATGTTTATTTAAACTACAGCCTTCACTGGGCTACATTTCCCAGCATTCTTTGCGGACACGGTATCTAACAGTAAATCACGGTACCGATTCAACACATTTATGTTGTTTGTGTCTCTTCATCATCAGGGGAACCATGGAACACAACACTCCCCTGCAAACATTTCCTAACTCAATACTTCTGGTCTGTACATCATGAGTAAGACGGCAGTAATTTGCATGAAAATACCATCTTTAATGTGACACAGCATTCTAAGATTCCTTACATTGAGCAAAGGATTGAAGAGGCATAATTTGGGGGTGCTTGTTATTTTGTGCTTAAGCTCACTGCACTTATAAAATCATGGAATTTACAGCAAGCCTGGCTCCATGGTGGAGATTTCCAATTAGACAAACTGCCTGGCTCTGTCACGTAGCTCTGCAATTTTCTCCTTTCCAAGTATTTATCCAATTCCCTTCCAAAAGCAATTACGAGATCTATTTCCACCAATTTTTCAGTCAGTGCATTGTAGATGACCACAACCCAATAACATTAAATTTGCATGTTGGCATACCCTGGCTATCTCACAGTGCCAGGGACCCGGGTTCAATTCTGGCCTCGGGTGACTGTGATTTTCCCCGTGCCTGCGTAGGTTTTCTCCGGGTGTTCCAGTTTCCTCCCACAGTGCAAAGATGTGCAGGTTAGATGGATTGACCAAGCTAAATTACCCCGAGTGTCCAAAGATGTGCAGGTTAGATTACAAGGTTACTGGGAGAGGGTGACCTGTGTCATGGGCTCTTTCTGAGGGTTGGTGCAGACTGTTACAGGCCGTAGGGAGTCTATGATTCTATTCTGTGATTTTTTTAATTTTTTAAAAACTGTTTCCCACCTCCCCTGTCGCTGGCTTCTCAATGGCCTTAAACCTGTACCCTGTGGTTATCAACCTTTTTGCCAGTGAAAACATTTTTGTCAAAATCCTTCATAATTTTGAACACTACCATTAAATCTTTCATACTCCAAGGAGAACAACGCCAGTCTCTCCGCAAAGAGTCATAGGTTGGTACAGCACAGGAGGCCATTTGGCCCATCCAGTTTGTGTTGTATCTCATAGGAATCATGAGATCCCTACAGTGCAGAAGGAATCCATTCATCCCATCGAGTCTGCACTGACCCTCCGAAAGAGCACCCCCCCCCCCCTGCCTAAACCCAGGTCCATTCCCTATCCACCTAACCTTGGACACTAAGGGGCAATTTAGCATGACCAATCCACCTAAACAGCACATCTTTGGACTGTGGGAGGAAACTGCAGCACCCAAAGGAAACCCACACAGACACTGGGACAACGAGCAAACTCCACACAGTCACCCAAAGTCGGAATCAAACCCGGGTCCCTGGCACTGTGATGCAGCAGTGCTAGCCACCGTGCTGCCCCTAGATTGGTCTGCAGAGCAACTCAAACAATCCCATTCCCCTGTTTTATCCTTCTAACCATGTAAGTTTTTCATTTGAGTGCCCATCCACATTTGTTTTTGAGATTATTCATTGTCTCTGCTTCCACTCCCCTCAATTACACTTGCTGCAAAAAAGTTCTTGTCACATCCCCTCTGCATCCTTGACCAAAACCTTGAATATGTCGCCCCTAGGTAGCTAATGGGAACAGCTTTTCTTTGTCTACGTTTATCTAAACTTGCGATAAGCTTGTACACCTATCAGATGTCACCTCAATCTCCTTCGCTCCAAGAAGAACAATCCCAGCTTCTCGTACCTAACCTAACGTAGCTAAAATCTCTCATCCCTCTAGTCATTCTGGTAAATGTATTCTGCACCCTCTCAAGGACCTTGTGTTATGACCAGAACTGGACAATAATACTTAATATGCAGATGCTAGAATCCAAAACAAGAACCGAGGATGCTGGAAAAACTCAGCAGACCTGGCAGCATCTGTAGGGAGCAGAGTTAACGTTTTGAGCCCACTTGGCTCTTCATCAGAACTGAAGAGCGGGAGAATGTGTTGCATATCAAACTGTAGCTGGGAGAGATTGCAACGAGGTGTAGCAACTGTCAGAGCAAAAGACAAATTGCCTGATGTGGGAGGGGGTGTTTGCATTGAGGCAATACTTGTATGTTTTTTTTTAAAAGGGTGTTTAAAATGGAGGAGGATGGTCACAGTCTAAAGTTGTTGAACACAATGTTGAGTCCTGTGGGCTGTGAAGAAATTGAGTTCTTTCTGCCCTCGGTCTGGTCTCAGTCAAACCGAGTCAGATTGTAGGTATAGATTTATTTTATTTCAAATAGCTTGCAAGCTCCACTCACTGATAAAAAGGCAGGAGATCCATGTCTCTTGAAACTTCCAGAACAAGTGAGACAAAGGGAGACAACGCATGTGGTCTTTAGTTTACATTCATGCAGTATCAAGTTCCACATACACGAATACAAGATTCCGATAGGCCCTTTCCTTGACTTGGTCATATAATCTAACTACCACTGATTCTGATAGGCTTATTACACATTCCTTGCCTTCCTCTGGGCCTCTGCCTCCCAGCATCCTTTGTGCAAAGAACCAGTCCCTATAAGTCACCCCTCCCCCTCTCGCCATGCTTTGCCCAATCCCTTTGTTCACTCCCTGCAATCCGAATCAATGTCCATAATGCACTATTCTAACTGATCATCCCAGTCTAATGCTCTTTTCTTTAGTTCAATTCCTCAACCTGCCTAATCGGCAGATGGGATGTTGCTCATCCAGTTTGCATTGGGCTTCACTGGAGCGTTGCAGCAGGTCAAGGACGGACATGTGTGTATAACAATAATACGCGAGTTAAAGCCTAACCAGAACTTTACATGGTGATCCTTGGGAAACACCACAAAACTTCCTTTCGTGGCCTGGGGTGCAAACCACCTCGACCAGCAACTTATCAGATACTTTCTGATATTACATTTTTCTTTCAAACCTGTGTGCCGATTCCCACTGACTCTGTCGCTGCTTTTCACTTGGGCACTGTTCTCTCTCAGGCTCACACACTCTCATGACAGTTCATTTTACTCTGTTTCACCAAACTGTATATATTCAACCACCTTATTTCCTTCCTTCCAGGAGTGTTCAAGCAAGTCACATTCTAATATCGTCAGATGGACAGGTTTATTTATCAGGACTCCGCAGTATTTTCAGTATGATCAGCCATGGGCAGAGGCTACGGGTGATCCATGACTTCCCTAAATACAGTGTTAAAATATTACCATGGCTGAGTCCCGAGCTGCTGCAACAGGTAAGTTCACACCTGTAACCAAGCTCTTTGCATATCGGGTTGCATTTTATATTTATAATCTTGCCAGTATGGAACCAGGAAAGTGTGGCAAAATCAGTCCAGTCTGATAAATCTTTGATTTTATTATTTGCTGGTGCATTAAAATATATTTAACAAAACTGTTTGAATTAATCAACATTCAGCTGAGTAAACCAGGAAGACCTCTGATTGTTACTGGGCCAATGCCAAGGGCACGTCTACAGTGATCCTGTTGCTGGCCAGTTACAGTGATGGTGGTCTGCCTTGTGACAGAACACTAGAGCTAATGCCAAGATCCCAATAGACTTGACACTGATGTTTCCTGCTGGTTGAAAAAAAATGTTCATCTACGAACCTGTAGATTGAGAAGCAATGCTTGGGTTAATGCTCCTGCTGTTCTTAGTCAGGAGTTTGGTGCCCCTTATTCAGCTTGCGCTCAGAATCCGCCTCCTTGTACTTGGTTTCAATTGTTGATTACTGATTCTGGAAACAAAAGTGAGTGTGGACTGTTTTGCCTTAATTCAGTCTTCTGATGTGGGTGTCACTGGCAAAGTTGGTATTTTTTGGCCGTTCCTAATTGTCCTTGAGAAAGTGATAGTGAGCTATCTTCTTGAACGGCTGCAGTCCGTGCGATGTAGGTACACCACAGTGCTGTTAGGAAGATCATTCCAGGATTTTGAACGAGGAACAACGCAGGATGTATGATTACCGTTCCTTGTTGGAATGGTTTGCAGTGGAAAGTTTGTTACTGAACCAGTGGAACTCCTATTTACAATGATGAGGGGGAGGGGAAGTATCTGCCCTTAGTGTATTACTGTAGCAGGAAGGAATACTATTCGGATGCAAGAAAAAAAATTAAATCTCAAACTTGCCTCCAAACTGACCACTCGCAGGGTTAACAGATGAGATGGGGAAACATTTAAATATAATCAAGCAGAGAGCCTCACACTTGCCCTATTCGACAGGTACAACACTGGGTGGGCAGCTGGGTTTCCCAGTCGTCGGGAAAACTCGAGAAACCGCAAGAGGTGAGCAAAGCTTCAGAGCAAATGTAAAGGCTCTTGCAGCACTGCTTGTGGGTAAGGAGAAAATGGGAGTGCTTTCCCCCAGCCCACCAAACTTACCTCCTCTGCTCATACAATTGAAATGCCCATCCAGAAAATCTCCCTCCCCAAAAATTGGGGATCAGATTATGTACCCCCACTCCCCATCAACCGCCTCATGCTCCAACTAGCTGCTGCTGGCTCCTTATTTGGCCTTGTGGGTCAGCTCTGAAGTGCTCTCCAGCCAAAAGGAAGCCAAGACTGTCACTCGGACTGGTTTCTGGGTGGGAGCTTCTTCCATAAACATTGTACACTGTGGAGTCAAAATTGGAAAACCAAAGCTTCCCATCCAAATTTGCCCACCAACCTTGGTCTCAGTCCCCTCTCTGGAACCCCGTCAACCCCATCCCTGTTGTAGTCGGGGACCCTGCCCAGAATGCTCAGATAGATGGTGATTTGTTTTGAAGACCGATGGGTCTCTGTTGGAAATCATTGCACAGTAAGAAGTCTTACAACACCAGGTTAGAGTCCAACAGGTTCGTTTGAAACACTAGCTTTCGGAGCACTGCTCCTTCCTCGGGTGAATGAAGAGGTATGTTCCAGAAACATATATAGACAGATTCAAAGATGCAAGACTATGCTTAGAATGCGAGCATTTGCAGGTAATTAAGTCTTTACAGATCCAGAGATAAGCCATCCCCTATGGACAAGCCTTCCGTATACACAGAATCTGCTCCGATGAGGAGGAGCGTAACAGACATCTACAGACGCTGAAAGATGCCCTCGTACGAACGGGATATGGCGTTCGACTCATCAATCGACAGTTCCAACGCGCCACAGCAAAAAATCGCACCGACCTCCTCAGAAGATAAACACGGGACACAACCGACAGAATACCCTTCGTCGTCCAGTACTTTCCCGGAGCGGAGAAACTACGACATCTTCGCAGCCTTCAACACGTCATCGATGAAGATGAACATCTTGCCAGGTCATCCCCACACCCCCACTACTTGCCTTCAAACAACTGCGCAACCTCAAACAAACCATTGTTTGCAGCAAACTACCCAGCCTTCAGAACAGCGACCACGACCCCACACAACCCTGCCATGGCAATCTCTGCAAGACGTGCCAGATCATCGAAATGGATACCACCATTACATGTGAGAACACCACCCACCAGGTACGCGGTACATACTCGTGTGACTCGGCCAACGTTGTCTACCTCATACGCTGCAGGAAAGGATGTCCTGAAGCGTGGGACGTTGGCGAAACCATGCAGACGCTGCGACAATGAATGAACGGACATTGCGCGACAATCACCAGGCAGGAATGTTCCCTTCCAGTCGGGAACACTTCAGCAGTCAAGGGCATTCAGCCTCTGATCTCCGGGTAAGCGTTCTCCAAGGCGGCCTTCAGGACCCGTGACAACGCAGAATCGGCGAGCAGAAGCTTATAGCCAAGTTCCGCACACATGAGTGCGGCCTCAACCGGGACCTGGGATTCATGTCGCATTACATTCATCCCCCACCATCTGGACTGGGCTTGCGAAATCCTACCAACTGCCCTGGCTTGAGACAATTCACACCTCTTTAACCTGGGGTTACCCCTATCTCTGGATCTGTAAAGACTTAATTACCTGCAAATGCTCTCATTCTAAGCATTGTCTTGCATCTTTGAATCTGTCTATATATATATATATATATATGTTCCTGGAACATACCTCTTCATTCACCTGAGGAATGAGCACTGCTCCGAAAGCTAGTGTTCGAAACAAACCTGTTGGACTCTAACCTGGTGTTGTAAGACTTCTTACTGTGCTCACTCCAGTCCAACGCCGGCATCTCCACATCATGGAAATCTTTGCCACTGTGTTCACTCAGCAGGAGTCGGATCCTCATTAGATTACCGAAGGCCAGGAGGGTGGGGTAGGATCAGGGTCGGGTGATGAGAAATTGATGTACACTGGAGTCCTGCATTCTTGAATGGAGGTTGTGTGAAGTAGTGATTTATTTACTGTGTCGCAGGTTTATTTCTCAGTAAGCTGAATTAAAGGCTTTTAGTAGAGTGAACCCGATCCTATGTGAGATTCTAGCAGCTGATTATGGGTTATTTAGTCACCAAGTTCCATTTACATGGCTGTTGATCGTTGGGAAACTTTATATTAATGCCTTGTTATAATATTTACAGCTGCTAACTATGTGTATCCTGTTACCATTTGTTCCCTTCCTTCCTGTAGAATCTGCAGGGTTATGATGCCAAATCTGATATTTACAGCCTGGGAATAACGGCATGCGAACTGGCTAATGGACATGTTCCCTTTAAAAATATGCCTGCGACTCAGGTATGTGTGTTATAATGTACTCGGTGCTGCATGCCATAGGCACAGCCAACAGCATGAGGTTGGCACATCACAGGGCTCTGATAATATAATGATCAATTGATTGCGAAGAAAGATAAAGGAAGATTTAATTGGCAGGTTGAGAATTGTTGATCAATATTTGTCACTGTACGGTTCAGTTCAATCACCAAATTATCTTCCCTTTAGTTTTATAACATGCAACTTGATCTGTACTAGCCATGATGTTGCTTGTCATCACATTGTTAGTAAAGCTGACTCTGGTCAAGGCCCCAAATGGTCTGCCCCTTACTTCTAATGTTGTCCCCTGTTTCTGGAATCCCAGCTAGGGAAGACATCCATCCAGTATCTACCGTGTCTAGCCCCTTAATAGTTTTGTAAATATCTAATAGATCACTTTTCATTCTTCTAAACTCTGGAGAATAAAGGCCCAGTCTCCTCAATCTTTCATCATAAGACAGTCCCACCATCCCAGGAATCAGTCTGGTAAACTTTTGCTGCACTCCCTCTGGCAAGTTATAGGGACCAAAACTGTACTGAACACCCTGGTGTGGTCTAACGAAAGTTCTATACAATTGAAACATGACATCTTTACTCCTGTACTCAAATCCTCTTGCAATACAGGCCATCATGCCATTTGCCTTCCTAATTGCTTGCTGCACATGCATTTTAATTTTGTGACTCATGGACAAGGGCACCCAGTCTCTTTGGACATCAACACTTCCTAATTTCCCATCATTTAAGAAATACTGTGCAGTTTCATTCTTCCATCACAATTATTGACATGTTGTTCCATCTGCCATGTTCTTATCCACTTACTAAGCTTGTTCAAGTTCTCCTGAATCTTCTTTACATCTTTCTCATAACTTTTCAGTCCCATCTGGTTTTGTGTCATCAACAAACTTAGAAATATTACATTTGGCCCCCACAAATAATTGATATAGAGTGTGAATGCCTATGGTCCCAGCACTGATCCTTGCGGTACCCCACTAGTAACCTAAGAACCTGCAAAAGACCCATTCTGTTTGTAGGACCGTATTGAAAGCCTTCTGAAAAACCAAATACACCACATCGACTTGTTCCAATGGAATACTCTACTTTCCTGGAGGAGTACAGCTCCAACAACACACAAGGGCAAAACAGCCCACTTGATTGGCACCCCATCCACAATCAGTCGCTCTCGCCACCACCAACACGCAGTAACAGCAACTCACCAAGGCTCCTTGGTTATCACCTTCCAAACCCACAACTACTAACATCTAGAAAAAGAGTAGCAGACACATGGGAACACCACGACCTGGAGGTTCCCCTCCAAGTCACTCACCATTCCTTCACTGTAGCTGGGTCAAAATCCTCGGACTCCCTACCTAAGAGCACTGTAGGTGTACCTACACCTCATGGACTGCAGCAGTTCAAGAAGTCAACTCACCACCACTTTTGCAAGAGTAAGGATAGGTACAGATGCTGACCTGGACACCACCGCCCATATTCCATGAATTAAAAAGTTCTGCTCGTCACATCCTCAAAAAACACCCATCAGGTTTGTGAACATGATTTCCCCTTCATAAATCAGTGTTGACTCTGCGCAATCAGATTAGTATTTTCTAAGTGCATAGGTATCATAAACTTTATAATAGATTATAGTAGTTTCCATATAACTTTGTCAGACTAATAGGCCTGTAATTCCCTCATTTTTTTTTTTCCCCTCCTTTCTTAAATAGTGAGGTTACTTTTACTACCTTCTAAACTACAGACAATGCTCTGGAATCTGTAGAATCTTGAAAGATGACCACCAGTATATCTCTGTAGCCACCTCTTTCACCACTGGTATGTAGATCATCAGATCCCAGGGATTTATCAAATTACAGTCCAGTATTACTTGTCTAGTAATACTAATTTCTTTCAGTTCCTCATTCCCACTAGTCCCTTGATTCTCTATTTCTGGGAGGCCTTTTGTATCTTCCTCCATGATGACAGACACAAGTAATTATTTTGTTTCTCTGCCATTTCCCTACTCCCCATTTATAAATTCTTCTGTCTGTGCCTGTGATGGATTCACATTTGTCTTATTTTCTTTTTTACATATGTACAGAGGCTTTTGACAGTCTGGTTTTAGGTTTCTTGCTCGTTTACATTCATATTCAATTCTCTCTCTATCGGTTTCATGTATGTTTGAGTCTAATAATAATAATCCTTATTGTCACAAGTAGGTTTACATTAACACTGCAATGAAGTTACTGTGAAAATCCCCTAGTCGCCACACTCCGGTGCCTGTTCGGGTACATGGAGGGAGAATTCAGAATGTCCAATTCACCTCACAGCACGTCTTTCGGGATTTGTAGGAGGAAAAGGTTAAGTGGGGGTTGCTGTGTTACAGGGTATTGGTAGATGCGTGGGCTTGAGTAGGGTGCTCTTTGTAAGGGCCGGTGCAGACTCGATGGACCAAATGGCCTCCTTCTGCACTGTAGATTCTATGAAACTGGAGCACCCGGAGTAAATCTATGCAGACACTGGGAGAACGTGCAGATTCCGTACAGACAGTGACCCAAGCCATAATCGAACCTGGGACCCTGGCATTGTGAAGCAACTGTGCTAGCCACTGCTACCGTGCCACCCAGGAGGTTAACTAAGATTGTGTATGCTGTTTCCTTTGTTTGTCTCTTCTCACAGCACGGTAGCACAGTGGGTAGCACTGTTGCTTCATAGCGCCAGGAAGCCGGATTCGATTCCCGGTTTGGGTCACTGTCTGTGCGGAGTCTGCACAATCTCCCTGTGTCTGCGTCAGTTTCCTCCCACAAATCGCGATAGACGTGCTGTTAGGTGAATTGGACATTCTGAATTCTCCCTCCGTGTACCCGAACAGGCGCCAGTGTGTGGCGACTAGGGAATTTCACATTAACCTCATTGCAGTGTTAATTTAAGCCTACTTGTGACACTAATAAAGATTATTATTATTGTTGTATAGTAAAAATATCTTCTGTTTTAAGCAGTGGATTCTTGTGGCTGCATTCTTTCCGTAAATAATTGGGATTTAGGTTTTCTTTTTAACAAAAGCAGTTACTAGTTTCAAAGAAAATCATAATACCAGTCAGAGGTGTTACTGCTGATGTCCTACTTAGTGATATGGGACATTTAGTAATATTGTTTAATTTAACAAAGGTACTGTTGAATCTCTGCTGTGAGGCTACCAAAGGCCCAAGAGGCTGGCTGCAAAAGGGTGACAGTGAGTTTAAGTTGGGAAGACATTCGGTGCTGGAAATAGCAGGCCCAAATCGTCACCACCAATACAGCTGGGAAGAGAGTTGTAGGGTTACTACTTGTGAGTAACACAGCAGCTGAATGATGGGATCCAGAATGAGGCACATGATTTGTACAACTTGCAGGATGCGGAATGTCTTGGGTCAGGAAAGGAGTATTTCCGTTGTTGATGCAGAGCAGTGTCAATAACCAGCTGCCTACATGCTGTGCCACACGAGGAGGAAAGAAGATTCAGTCCAGGACTTGCAATGGGAGATCAGGAATGGAAACCAGTAGCAGGATCAATAGGAGGAACTATTATATGAAAAGCCCAGGGTCTGTGTTTATCGACCTTATTCATTTCCTGACAACTGAACGGAGGACCGAGGCACTGGGAGAGTAACTATAAAAACATTAAGATTACAAGACCTGTGTTCGGAGAGGATCAAAAAAAGGCCAAAGGATATGAAGGATAGACTTAACTATCCAGGGTGTATGTAAATGAATAAAGAAAGCAGACTTCCGGTTGCGGCTATGCGGAGCTAGGCCGCACGAATCGGCAGCTCCCGCTAAGACGGACTTTCGGGCTCGATAGAAGAGCCCCAACAGGATTTTTTACACAGCCAACCCGTGGGGAAGAGAGGAGAGAGGTCCCCCACTAACCTGTATGGACCGGACCCACAGCGAAACGGCCAAAAAAACGGCACTGGAGCAGCGGGAGAAGAAGGGTAAAATAAACAAAATGGCGGCGGCCGGGGACAAAGAAGAGATGCAAGAATTCATTAAGCGCTGCTTCGAGGAACTGCGCAAGGAGATGGTGGCGCCGATGCTGGCATTAATTGAAGGACTTGGGGAAACCCAGAAAGCCCACGAGGTGAAGATCCAGGAGATCCAGGACAAAGTGAGTGAGAATGAGGACGAGCTCTTGGGCCTGGCGGTGAGAGTGGAGCGGCACGAGGCGCTACACAAGACGTGGGCGGGAAGACTCGAAGACCTGGAGAACAGGTCGAGCAGAAACAATTTGAGGATCCTGGGTCTCCCAGAAGGAGTGGATGGGGCCGACGCCGCGGCATATGCGGGCACGATGATCGGGGCGCTGATGGGCACGGAGGCCCCCACGGGGTTGCTGGAGCTGGAAGGGGCGCACCGGGTGCTGGCGAGCAAGCCCAAAGCAAACGAGCCGCCAAGGGCAATGGTGGTGAGATTTCAACGGTTCACAGATAGAGGGTCCTGAAATGGGCCAAGAAAGAGCGGAGCAGCAAGTGGGACAATGCTGAGATTAGAATATACCTGGACTGGAGCACGGAGGTCGCTAAGCGGAGAGCGGGTTTTAACCGGGACAAAGCGGTGCTGCATCGGAAAGGAGTGAAATTTGGAATGTTGCAACCAGCGCGACTGTGGGTCACATATAACGGCCAACACTACTACTTCGAAACGCCTGAAGAGGCGTGGACCTTTATATTAACTGGAAAGCGCGGGGTTTTTCTCCCGCGCGTGGGAGCTGACTTACGGGAGTGATATGGGGGGAAGCAAAAAAGCTAGACGGGTCTAGCGGGAGGGGGGGAAAACAGGGTTGCTGCTGCACTGGCCGAAAGGGAATGGGACACAGAAGAGGTGGCCGGGACGGAGGTGAGGGAGACGCGGACACGGGACTGGCCCAGAAAATGGGACACAGAAGAAGTGGCCGGGACGGAGGTGAGGGAGATGCGGACACGGGACTGGCCCAGAAAAGGAGATGGCTCGTCGGCGCGGGGGGGGGGGCGAGAGCCCCTCCAATCCGGCTGATAACGTGGAACGCGAGGGGCCTGAACGGACCGGTGAAGAGGGCTCGAGTGTTCGCGCACTTGAAGGGACTGAAGGTAGACGTGGCTATGCTCCAAGAGACACACCTGAAGGTGTAACCAGGTTAGGTTAAGAAGAGGATGTTAAGGTTAGGTTAAGAAGAGGTTAAGAACAGGTATTTCACCCGGGACTGAACGCGAAAAACAGAGGGGTGGCAATTCTGGTGGGAAAACATGTGTCATTTGAGGCCAAGACTATCGTAGCGGACAATGGAGGGAGATACGTGATGGTGATTGGTAGGTTGCAAGGGACGTGGGTGGTGTTGGTAAATGTATACGCCCCGAACTGGGATGATGCTGGATTTATGAAGCGCATGTTGGGGCGCATCCCGGACCTGGAGGTAGGAGGCCTGATAATGGGAGGGGACTTCAACCCAGTGCTGGACCCAGCACTAGACCGCTCCAGATCAAGGACGGGAAAGAGGCCGGCGGCGGCCAGGGTGCTCAGGGGGTTTATGGACCAGATGGGGGGAGTGGACCCATGGAGGTTCACAAGACCGCAGGCCAGGGAATTTTCTTTCTTCTCCCACGTGCACAAGGCATACTCCCGGATAGACTTCTTTGTGCTGGGCAGGGCGCTCATCCCGAGGGTGGAGGGGACGGAGTATTCGGCCATAGCCGTTTCGGACCATGCCCCGCACTGGGTGGAAGTGGGGCTGGGAGAGGAGAGGGACCAACGCCCGCTGTGGCGGTTGGATGTGGGACTGTTGGCAGATGAGGTGGTGTGTGGTAAGGTAAGGGGGTGTATTGAAGGTACTTGGAGGCCAATGACAATGGGGAGGTGCGAGTGGGGGTGGTATGGGAGGTGTTGAAGGCGGTGATCAGGGCAGAGCTAATCTCCATCAGGGCTCATAGGGAGAAGACAGAGGGCATGGAAAGGGAGAGGTTAGTGGGGGAGATTCTGCAAGTGGACAGGAGATACGCAGAGGCCCCGGAGGAAAGATTACTTGGGGAAAGGCGACGGCTCCAGACTGAGTTTAACCTGTTGACCACTGGGAAGGCGGATACACAGTGGAGGAAGGCGCAGGGGGCGACCTACGAGTACGGGGAAAAAAATTGCTGGCCACGAGGATTGAGGACTGTGTCCCGGGGGTGATACATGAGGACCAGACGGGATTTGTAAAGGGCAGGCAATTAAATACGAATGTGCGACGGCTCTTAAACATGATAATGATGTCATCGGAGGAGGGAGAGGCGGAGATAGTGGCAGCCATGGACACGGAAAAGGCCTTTGACCGAGTTGAGTGGGAGTACCTCTGCGAAGTGCTGCGTAGGTTTGGGTTCGGGGGAGGGTTTATTAGCTGGGTTAAGCTCCTTTACAGCGCCCCGGTGGCGAGTGTGGTGACGAACCTGCGGAGGTCGGAGTTCTTTCGGCTGTACCGAGGAACGAGGCAGGGGTGCCCTTTGTTCCCCCTGTTGTTTGCATTGACGATCGAACCCTTGGCCATATCACTGAGGGAGTCTAATAAATGGAGAGGGGTGGTCCGCGGGGGGAAAGAGCATCGGGTGTCGCTATACGCTGACGACCTGCTGCTGTATGTGGCGGACCCAATGGAGGGGATGGTGGAGGTCATGCAAACTTTGAGGGAGTATGGGGAGTTCTCGGGCTATAAGCTCAATGTAGGGAAGCGCGAGCTTTTTGTACTACAGGCAGGGGACCAAGCAAGAGGGATAGGGGACATACCGCTGAGGGGGGCGGAGGGGGTTTTTCGGTATCTAGGGATCCAGATAGCCAGGAGCTGGGGGGCCCTACACAAACTGAATCTGATGAGGTTGGTGGACCAAATGGAGGTGGACTTCAAAAGATGGGACATGTTGCTGCTCTTGTTGGCGGGTAGAGTGCAGTCGGTAAAAATGGTGGTCCTTCCGAGGTTTTTGTTTGTGTTCCAGTGCCTCCCCATCGTGATCACCAAAGGCTTTTTCAAGAGAGTAGGGAGGAGTATTATAGGGTTTGTGTGGGCGAACAAAACCCCGAGGGTAAGGAGAGGGTACTTGGAGCGCAGTAGGGACCGAGGAGGGCTGGCGCTGCCAGACCTAGGGAGCTACTACTGGGCAGCAAACATGGCGATGATCTGAAAGTGGGTTATGGAGGGTGAGGAGGCGGCATGGAAGAGGATGGAAGAGGCGTCCTGCAAAGGAACGAGCTTGGGGGCGCTGGTGACGGCGCCATTGCCGCTCTCGCCATCAAATTACACCACGAGCCCGGTGGTGGCGGCAACGTTAAGGATCTGGGGCCAGTGGAGACGGCATAGGGGTGCAGTGGGAGCCTCGGTGTGGTCCCCGATCAGGGCTAACCACCGGTTTGTCCCGGGGAAGATGGACGGGGGTTTCCAGGGCTGGCACCGGGCGTGGATTAGAAGAATGGAGGACCTGTTCATCGACGGGACATTTGCGAGCCTAGGGGCACTGGAGGAGGTGTTTGAGCCACCCCCGGGAAATGCATTCAGATATATGCAGGTGAGGGCTTTTGTGAGGCGACAGGTCAGGGAATTCCCACTGCTCCCGACACAGGAAATTCAAGACAGGGTGATCTCGGGTGTATGGGTCGGGGAGGGCAAGGTTTCGGCAATACACCAAGAGATGAAAGAAGCGGGGGAAGCGCTAGCAGAAGAATTGAAGGGTAAATGGGAGGGGGAGTTGGGGGAGGAGATCGAGGAAGGTTTGTGGGCTGATGCCCTGAGTAGGGTCAATTCCTCCTCCTCATGTGCCAGGCTCAGTCTGATACAATTTAAGGTGGTTCACAGAGCGCACTTGACGGGGGCAAGGTTGAGTAGGTTCTTTGGGGTAGAGGACAGATGTGGAAGGTGTTCAGGGAGTCCGGCGAACCATGTCCATATGTTTTGGTCATGCCCGGCACTGGAGGGGTTCTGGAGAGGAGTGGCGGGAGCAATATCTCAGGTGGTGAAAGTCCGGGTCAAGCCAAGCTGGGGGCTAGCAATATTTGGAGTAGTGGACGAGCCGGGAGTGCAGGAGGCGAAAGAGGCCGGCATTCTGGCCTTTGCGTCCCTAGTAGCCCGGCGAAGGATCTTGCTGATGTGGAAGGAGGCGAAGCCCCCTAGCGTGGAGGCCTGGACAAACAACATGGCTGGGTTCATAAAGTTGGAAAGGATTAAGTTTCCCTTAAGGGGGTCTGCGCAGGGGTTCTACAGGCGGTGGCAACCGTTCCTAGACTACCTCGCGGAGCGTTCGAGGAAGGTCGGTCAGCAGCAGCAGCAACCCTGGGGGAGGGGGGATGGAACGAGAGATTGTTTGAGGGGACGGACGAGCGGGGGATAACATGGAGGGTGGGGGAAACTGGCACGAATGGGCGAGAGCCAGTGTATAAAGCTCTGTAAATATATCATCTTACGATGTATCTATCTTGCTCAGGGCGATTTTGCATTATTTTGTTACGGGGGGAGGGGGGGTTTACTGTTTGTAAGGGGAAAAAACTGTTTTGTTTTGTTAAAATACTTTAATAAATATATATATTTTTTTAAATAAATAAAGAAAGCACTCAAATTGATGGTTGTGCTAATTGAGAATTATGACAGCAATAATCTGAGGGGCATGGATCGTGACCGATTCAGAGGAAGAGGAAACCGCTCAGAAATTGCAGCTGGGTTTGGACAAATCCAAGTGAACCAAACCGTGGCAGCTGAAGACTAACCCAGTTGATGGACATGTAATCTCATTTGGTGGTGGATAAGTAGTTGGCTGTGAGCACTGGGCACCTGCTATAACTGCAAGATTACGGTGCTGCAAAGTGTGATTAAAATGAGCAGCTAGTTTATATTTTCACCTCTGGTTGGCAAGCACAAGATGGGCTGAATGGCCTCTTTGTGTGCCTGAACATATCTATGCTTCAAAGAGGAATTATGTCAGCTTTGAGCAACACAACGAGTGGAGGAAATGACGTGAATATGGCAAAAGAAATTCAAATGACACCAGTGCCAAGTATTGGATGTTGGTATGGTGGCACAGTGGTTAGCACGGCTGCCTCTCAGCGCCAGGGGCACTGATTCAATTCTGGCCTTGGGTCACTGACTGTGTGGAGTTTGCACGTTCTCCCCGTGTTCTCCTCTGGGTGCTCCGGCTTCCTCCCACAGTCCAAAGATGTGTAGAGTAGGTAAGGTTATGGGGTTGCGGGGAGGAGAGTGGGACTGGATGGGGTGCTTTTTCGGGGGGTTCGGTGCAGATTCGATGGGTGAGAATTTTTTTAAATTGAACAGCTTCTTCCTTGCAGACTACCTGGTATTAAGTTGATCCTTTCTCTACATCCTAGTTATGACTGTAACATTACATTCTGTACTTTCTCCTTCTTTCCCTGTGCACGGTCTGCGTTGTCTGTATAGCATGCAAGAAACAATACTTTTCACTGTATGCATGTGACAATAATAAATCAAATCCAATCAAGTAGAATGAAGGTAGTCAAAGTATTTAAAGGAGAGGGTGAGAAATTTGGAAACTAATGGTCATCTAAACACTAATGTTATAGCAGAGCAGCATTCAGCAGAGCAAACTGATCTGTGCTAAAGACAATCTACATATTGGCTATGGTCCTACAGGAAAGCTGGAGAATAAATTTAAGAGCTGAGTGGAGAGATAATTGAAGTCCAAATGTAAAGTGGGAAATAAGGGGAGATTGATGAAGGAAAAGAGAACCAATTTTAATTCTGGAGATGCTGACCTCTTGTGACATAGAAGCATAGAATCCCTGCAGTATAGAATGAGGCCATTCAACCCATCTAGTCTGCAACGATCCCCTGAAAAAGCATCCTACCTAGGCTCACTCCCCACTCTATTTCCGTAACCCCACCTAACCTGTACATCCCTGGACATGCAGTTTTATCATGTCCAATTCACCTAACCTGCCCAGCTTTGGACTGTGGGAGGAAGACTGAGCACCGGGAGGAAACCCATGCAGATACGGAGAACTTGTAAACTCCACACAGACAGTCACCCAAGGCCGGAATCGAACCCAGGTCTCTGGCGCTGTGAGGCAGCAGTGCTAACCACTGTGTCACCATGCCACCTGTATGGTCAAAGAGGAAAGGGAGGTTAGAATTGGGATGGTAGTTCGCAAGGATGGATGGTCGGATGCTGCACGAGGGGGGTGGGGATGCTGGGGAGGAGAGGGTTCTGAGGAAGGGGCAGTGACCGCAGATTTGAAGGAGACCGGGACAACACCTGGAGGGAGAATGTCAGCTACCATTAGGGCCAAGTGGACAAGTTGGGTGGTCAGCAGTTTATTGGGAATTGGATCATGGAAACAAACAATGGGTCGCGTGGACTGGATGTGCTCAGAGCGGACATAAGGGGAGATGGAAGAAAAACTGGAAAAGGATGTGAATTCAGGGCTAGGATAGGTGTTGCGGGAGGGGGCGTATTAAAGGAAGTTTGGCCAGGTGGTCGAGGGGAAGAGGCTGGGCAGAGACAACTGATCCGATTGTCTCAATCTTTGTGACAACAAGTCCATGAGCTGCTGCAAGTTGTTGTTGGGAGGTGAGACGGCGGGGACAGGGAGAGGAGTTTAACACGGTCCACGGGAAGCCGAGAGCGATTCGTACATCCTGGTAAAGTGAGCAGTTTTAGCAGATGAGAATGGGGGCCGATAGTGTTGTAGTCCAGCCAGACCTGGCAATGGATGGCTAAACTATATCCTTTCAAGTATATGTCCCTTGGACTTAAGTGAGCTAAAATGACGGTTGTGCTTGGAGATCAGCCAGGGTGAGAGAGAGTGATAGCATTATTGGAAATTCAGACATTAGAGGTGGAGGTGAGGTTGCGACTGAATAAATCTGTTTCATGGTCACCATTACTGAGACTTATTGAATTTAAATCCCACCAGGTCTGTTGGTGAGATTTAAACCCTTGTCCCCAGAGCATTAGCCTGGGCCTCTTGCCTCACTAGTCCAGTGACATTACCACAATCTATCATCGTCCCCTTTTTCCTCCTTTGTAACTAATGTTTACATTTAAGATATTTACCTCTTATTCCCATGGACCCTTTGCTCTCCTCAGATGTTGCTGGAGAAGTTGAATGGGACAGTGCCGTGCCTATTGGACACCACTACCATCCCTGCAGAGGAGCTGTTGATGACAAACTCTCAATCAGCGGTGGATTCGGGCATCGTCGAGAGTTCTGCCGCTTGTGGAACACAAACAACAAATGGGGAGCAGGTGCAGCATCCATACAACAGGACCTTCTCTGGGCTCTTCCACAATTTTGTGGAATTGTGCCTACAACGGGAGCCTGAGCAGAGGTACCAGCTTTGTCGAAGCACATCAGTGGCTACATTTCATTCGCAAAATTAGATATATGAAAAATCTTTGTGCTTATGCAGCTGATAATGCCAGGGGATGAAACCCTTTCCATTTAACTCTTGTGATATTGAGTACAGATGTTGGACATACAGAGTAAAGTTCCCTTGACTCTGCCCAACTGCAGTCTCTCTTGCAATGAAATGTCAGCCAACTGACTAATCTCCATGAATGCTCTCGGTTTGTTTTTTCTGGGCAATCATCCAAGTCTGATTCTGATGTTAACTTGGTCATATTCGAACATGGGCCACCAGTTGATTGTCACCCCCCCCTAAATCAATGTGGCACATAGCTGAGATTAGCCAATGTGACACAGGAACAAGTCTGGTCTGTATGACGCAGCTGCTCACTGCTGTTTTTGCCAACTGCACCATTAAGAAGCATTTTTTCAATCTAGCTAATCTGCATTCCCCTTACTGCAGTCGTTGCTGTCTGCTTCACCCTCACTGCAATATTGCTGCAGTCGATGCTGTCTGCATCACCCTCACTGCAGTCGTTGCTGTCTGCATCACCCTCACTGCAATATTGCTGCAATCTGTGCTGTCTGCATCACACTTGTGGTGATGTGCATCAATGTAAATGCATGTAGGCTAGCTAGACACTAGAGGGAGCACCAAAGACATCACACACACGCTCAACCAATAGATCAAGTAGATAGGACACGACCAATATACATTCACGATACACGAGGTGACACGACCACGGGGGCATTACACCAACCCATATATAAAGGACACCACACACATGATCTGCTTCTTTCCAGTGGAGACAGTCAGTGAGTAGAGATACAGGGTTGATTCAATACTACACCCACCACATGGATTGCAGCAGCTGGTTAGTCAGTTTGGGTAGTTGTAGTAGGATTAGCAGTAGTGTTGAACCCGAGTAATAGAAGTGTAAATAGTTTAATAAACGTGTTGAAGTTATCTCCACGTCTGAACCTTTCTTTGTCAAGTGCACCACAAGGAAGCCGCTTATGTTACACCTACAACATAACAAATTATGGTACCAGGACTGAACTGTTTCAATCCAGATAGCCATACCTCCGCATACAGTGACAACCAGCAACGATACCCAGGCAAGATGTTCGAGATCCGGGTTCCGCAGCAGCTCCAGTGCCACGGCGATCTCCGCGAAAACTGGCGGGCATTCCGGCAAAAGTTTGAAATCTTCCTGGTGGCAGCCAAATTAGAAGAAGTGGCCGATCCTGAAAAAACAGAGCTTCTGCTCACCGTCGCAGGTGCCAGAGCAGAAGAAATCTTTTAAAAATTCATGTTCTCCAAGGGACAAAACAGGAGCGACTTCCAGGCAGTCCTGGACAAATTCGGCAAATACTGGGAGGAAAACACACTCCAACCAGCAAGAAAAGGTAAGAGAAGCGCCAGTACTCGCCTCAAAGCCAAGATCCCGGAGCAGGGAATGATTTTGGTCGGCGGCCATCTTTCTACAGGGACTGCAGTTGCCCGAGAAGCGCACAGAACGGGAAGGTCCGTTTGCGCATGCGCAATCACGAAAACGGCCATCGGTAAAGGGACAGCAATCTGCGCATGCACAATCGCTTCCTACGCGCTACGTCACATGCGTCATTTAAAGCGGAAAGGTCCCAAATCAAAGAAAAAATATGATAAAGCCGTAAAACAGCCTTCCTTCACCTGGGATGACAGCACAATGCCTCAAATTGAACCAGGAAATGAAACTAACCTCCGAAGAACCCTGCAGCAAGCAGTTACCTACACCCAAACCGACGATTCCGACCTTGAATACTTCAATACCGACCTTTACATTTTTTCTGGACCTCGCGAGCCCAGTGCCAGCTCCGACGCAAACCGTGATGATATGGTCCTAGAAGACTACGACTCGGACGAACCTTTCACCTTGGGAGGCTACCCCAGTACCAAATCCGAACCACAACTAGACGTGTTGCACATTGGCGACCCCGTATTGAATCCGACGCAGACGTGGATTCGTTTTTTGGATTTGAGGATCTTCAGCCCAGCAGATATGACATCCCGACTCGTGAGTGCAGGATGATGCTGCAGCCTGAAACCAAGAGACATAGAGCGGTACAAGCCCACAGAGAGCAGCCTGCTGCCACACAGAGCGTGGTCCCTGCACCGCTCCGGGTTCCCAACTCTACGAAAGAAGACATGCAAGACTCCACACCACAGTCCTTGCATGAACAAGAAGTGACTCCAGTGTCACAAGCATCCACAGTGAGCTCGTGGACAGACTCCACGATAGAAGAAACGCAAGACGCCAGAGCGCAGTCCTTGTGCACACACAAGACGTGACTCCAGTGTCACAAGCCTCCACAGCGAGCTCGTGGACAGCCTCCACAATAGAAGCAACGCAAGACTCCGACGCGCAGTCCTTGCAGGAACAAGACCATGAGGGTCTAGCAACCTCCTCTGACCAACGAGCGGCAGACTATGCAAGTCTGCCATGCTCAAGTAAACAACAAGAAGACTATGACAGTCTACCACGCTCCAGTGCACAGCAGGACGACCATGACGGTCTATAATGCTACAGTGAAGAACAAAGCGACGGTGACAGTCCAAGCCCAAATGAAATACAACAGCAAGACAATGACAGTCCACCCACATTTCTTGCGCCATCAGATGAAGTCTCTGACAATTTACCCAACCCAAGTGAACAACAAGCAGCTACTGAGGATCTACCCACGGTATGTGAGACGAGTGACGACAGCATCCCACTTCCCATGCAAGATGTGCAAAGTGACGGACCTCAGCTAGTGTGTACAGAGGCTCTCGACGATCACAGTGAGACCACTGGTGACTCCGGCGACACCACGATACTTCCACCCTCATTCGCTCGAACCTCTCCACAAGTCAATGCATTCCTGCATGTTCCGACTCCAGACGTGCAGTTTCAAGACATCTCAGCTGACTCCAGTAAACCTGCTAATACTCCGGACAGGGAGCATCAACAAACCAACACTGACTCAGTTAAAACAGACCAGACTCCAGATGGGGAGCAGCCAAACGCTGACTCTGATTGACGTAAGCCGGACTTTACTCCAGCCAGGGAGTGCCGCAACCTCAGTGATGGCACACTCAGGGCGACAGCAGATGCCACAACGGCAGGAGATGGATCATTTAACAATTACACTGGGTCAGTAATAACAAGCAGCAGCTACAGTCCAAGAGGAATACACCAATATTCACCACAGCTATATCCACATTTTTTCCACACCAGCAGTGCAGCCAATGACAGCTCATGATGGACAAACCCAGTATTCAGGCATGCAGCAGCCAGCAGTCTATGCAGCATATTCTCAAACAGGCCAGCACTACGGATTGCCCACCAATGGAATCAAAACCGAAGGAGGACTACCTCAAGCGCAATCTGCACTACAGACTGGATGTCTTAGTTACAGCCCACGATTTGCTGCACCCCAGCCTGGCCAGACGGCATATTCCTATCAGATGCAAGGTTCTAGTTCCACACCATCACCAGGTATTTATGCGAGCAGCAATTCTGTTTCCAATTCGACAAGCTTCAACGGTTCTCAGCAGGATCACCCTTCCTGCACAGAACGTGGCCAGAACCAGTATGTACAGTCTTATCCAACTTCAACATATGGCACATCCATGACCTCGAATTATACCGTTGATGGTACCTCTTCAACGTCTACACCTTATCAGCTACAAGATGACATCCGACAGCACCATCACAAACATCGAAAAAAGAAAGGGACTCCAAATCAGACAGCAAAGTGATTTGACCACTTCTTGGTTCCTGTGGCGCAGGGACGTTGATGACATTCAGAAGCAAGAGAGACATTTGACCATGGTGATTGATGGTTTATGGACTCGCACAAATGATTTTGACTTATTGTTTAATCACTGTTCCCATGACTTCTATATACCTTAACGTATCTACCTGTTCGTTGTTCAATTTTCTTAAAGTGTACAGAAAATATGAACATACAAAAAGGGGGGGATGTGGTGATGTGCATCAATGTAAATGCATGTAGGCTAGCTAGACACTACAGGGAGCACCAGTGACATCTCACGCACACACTCAGCCAAGAGATCAGTTAGATAGGAGACGACCAATGGACATTCACGATACACAAGGAAGTGACACGACCACAGGAGGGCATTACACCAACCCATAGAAAAAGGACACCACACACATGATCTGCCTCTTTCCAGTGGAGACAGTCAGTGAGTAGAGATACAGGGTAGATTCAATATTACACCCACCACATGGATTGCAGCAGCTGGTTAGTCCGTCTGGCTGGCTATAGTAGGATTAGCAGTAGTGTGGAACCCGAGTAATAGAAGTGTAAATAGTTTAATAGACATGTTGAAGTTATCTCCACGTCTGAACCTTCCTTTGTCAAGTGCACCACAAGGAAGCCGCTTATGTTACACCTACAACATAACAAATCAACACTCACTGCAATATTACTGCAATCCGTGCTGTCTGCATCATCCTCACTGCAATATTGCTACAGTCGATGCTGTCTGCATCACCCTCACTGCAATATTGCTGCAGTCGATGCTGTCTGCATCACCCTCACTGCAATATTGCAGCAGTCGATGCTGTTTGCATCACCCTCACTGCAATATTGCTGCAATCCGTGCTGTCTGCATCACGCTCACTGCAATATTGCTGCAATCCGTGCTGTCTGCATCACCCTCACTGCAATATTGCTGCAATCCGTGCTGTCTGCATCACCCTCACTGCAATATTGCTGCAGTCGATGCTGTCTGCATCACGCTCACTGCAATATTGCTGCAATCCGTGCTGTCTGCATCACGCTCACTGCAATATTGCTGCAATCCGTGCTGTCTGCATCACGCTCACTGCAATATTGCTGCAATCCGTGCTGTCTGCATCACCCTCACTGCAATATTGCTGCAGTCGATGCTGTCTGCATCACCCTCACTGCAATATTGCTGCAGTCGATGCTGTCTGCATCACCCTCACTGCAATATTGCTGCAATCGTGCTGTCTGCATCACCCTCACTGCAATATTGCTGCAATCGTGCTGTCTGCATCACCCTCACTGCAATATTGCTGCAGTCGATGCTGTCTGCATCACGCTCACTGCAATATTGCTGCAATCCGTGCTGTCTGCATCACGCTCACTGCAATATTGCTGCAGTCGATGCTGTCTGCATCACGCTCACTGCAATATTGCTGCAATCCGTGCTGTCTGCATCACCCTCACTGCAATATTGCTGCAGTCGATGCTGTCTGCATCACGCTCACTGCAATATTGCTGCAATCCGTGCTGTCTGCATCACCCTCACTGCAATATTGCTGCAGTCGATGCTGTCTGCATCACCCTCACTGCAATATTGCTGCAGTCGATGCTGTCTGCATCACCCTCACTGCAATATTGCTGCAATCGTGCTGTCTGCATCACCCTCACTGCAATATTGCTGCAATCGTGCTGTCTGCATCACCCTCACTGCAATATTGCTGCAGTCGATGCTGTCTGCATCACGCTCACTGCAATATTGCTGCAATCCGTGCTGTCTGCATCACGCTCACTGCAATATTGCTGCAGTCGATGCTGTCTGCATCACGCTCACTGCAATATTGCTGCAATCCGTGCTGTCTGCATCACGCTCACTGCAATATTGCTGCAATCCGTGCTGTCTGCATCACCCTCACTGCAATATTGCTGCAATCCGTGCTGTCTGCATCACGCTCACTGCAATATTGCTGCAGTCGATGCTGTCTGCATCACGCTCACTGCAATATTGCTGCAATCCGTGCTGTCTGCATCACCCTCACTGCAATATTGCTGCAGTCGATGCTGTCTGCATCACGCTCACTGCAATATTGCTGCAATCCGTGCTGTCTGCATCACGCTCACTGCAATATTGCTGCAATCCGTGCTGTTTGCATCACGCTCACTGCAATATTGCTGCAATCCGTGCTGTCTGCATCACGTTCACTGCAATATTGCTGCAATCCGTGCTGTCTGCATCACGCTCACTGCAATATTGCTGCAATCCGTGCTGTCTGCATCACCCTCACTGCAATATTGCTACAGTCGATGCTGTTTGCATCACGCTCACTGCAATATTGCTGCAGTCGATGCTGTCTGCATCACCCTCACGGCAATATTTCTGCAATCCGTGCTGTCTGCATCACCCTCACTGCAATATTGCTGCAATCGTGCTGTCTGCATCACCCTCACTGCAATATTGCTGCAGTCGATGCTGTCTGCATCACCCTCACTGCAATATTGCTGCAGTCGATGCTGTCTGCATCACCCTCACTGCAATATTGCTGCAGTCGATGCTGTCTGCTTTACCACTCTTGGCTGACACTTGTCTTTGTGTGTTCTTTCTAGACCCTCAGCCAGTACATTACTCAACCATTCGTTTGTGAAGCAGGTATGTGCATCATGATTTATCCTTTATATATTTAGTTTCCCTGTCCCTCTGTACCTTCTCAGATCCCCAAGGTTCTGTATTTTTACAGGCAAAAGGAGAGTGGAATAACGCATTCTACAGGATGAGGCTTTTCTCCAAAGCTCACAGTTGACTGTACTCACTGCATATCATCTTGGGAAGGGAGATGGAAGTGAGATTGAGAAAGGGGTTTATAGGAAGAACCCGCAGATGGAGAGGAGATTGTGGGAGATAAGTTGAAAGAAGGGATGAGAGAGGTCAGGTCTGGAACACGCAAAATAGAGGCAAGAGTAGACCACTTGGCCCATTGAGGCTGCCCCATTCAATATGATCGTGGCTGATCTTGGGCTTCAACTTTTTTTATTTTTTAAAATATAAATTTAGAGGATCCAATTCATTTTTTCCAATTAAGGGCAATTTAGCGTGGCCAATCCACCTACCCTGCACGTCTTTGGGTTGTGGGGGCGAAACCCACGCAAACACTGGGAGAATGTGCAAACTTCACACGGACAGTGACACAGAGCCAGGATCGAACATGGGGCCTCGGCGCCGTGAGGCAGCAGTGCTAACTACTGCGCCACCGTGCTGCCCTGGGGTTTCAACTCTAACCGACTCCCTATATCCCTCGATTTCCTCGCGAGCCTAAAGATCTATCTATCCCGGCCTTCAATGTATTCACCGACGGAGCTTCAGCAACCCTCTGGTGGAGAGAATTTCTCCTCATCTCAGTCCGAAATGATCGACCCCCCTAACCCTGCGACTGTGTCCCTGTGTTTTAGATTCCTCAACCGGCAGAAACAATCCCTCAGCATCCACGTTATCATCAAGCCCTTTTTAAAATTTTGTAGGTTTCAATGAGATCGCCTCTCATTCTTCAAAACTCCAGAAAATATGAAAGGGAATTATTGCGGATGCTGGGATCTGAAACAAAAATAAAAAATACTGGACAATCTCAGCAGGCCTGACAGCATCTGTGGAGAGAGAAGGGAGCGAACGTTTTGAGTCTGGATGACATTGTCAAAGCTAGAGAGTACTGGAAATGGGGTCAGATTTCTACTGTTGTTTGGGGGGGGGGGGGGCTGCTGTGGGGCTGGATTGGTGGAGATTGGCAAAGATGTGAACAGATAGACAAAAAGAATGTAAATGTATTAAGGCTAGGAAGGGTGCTGATTGTGGCCCATAGAGTTTGGAATGTGTTAATGGCAGAACAACAGTGAGCAGTGTGTCAAAGGACAACTGGGAGCAGGGTCCAAGTGGGGTGGGGGAGGGGGTCAATGGTGGGAAAATCATATCAATGGAAGAAATTAAAATAAATTGATAGAAATAAAAATGGGGTGAAAGTGGAGGAGAGAGTTCACAGTCTGAAGTTGTTGAATTCAATGTTAAGCCCGGAAGGCTGTAACGTGCTTCATTGGAAGATTAGGTGTTTTTCCTCCAGTTTGCGCCAGACTTCACTGGAACATTGCGGCAAACCAAGGATGGACATGTGGACGTGAGAGCAGGATGGTGAGTTGAAATGGCAGCAACAGGATGGTCTGGGTCCTGGCTTGCAACGGACCAAAGGTGTTCTGCAAAGCAGGCAGTAGTCTGAGTTCAGTTTCTCCAACGTAGAACAGAGCGCATTGAGAGCAGCAAATAGACCAGGTTGAAGGAGGTGCATGTGAAGCACTACCCCACTTGAAAGTGTTTAGACCCCGAGATGGTGAGCATGGAGGAGGTAAAGGACGGGTGTTACACCTGCGATTGCATGGGAAGGTGCTGTGGGAAGACGTTGAGGTGATGGGGGAGTGGAAATGGGTATCCCGGAAGGAATGGTTCCTGCAAAATTCTGAGGGGGAGATGTTTGATGGTGGCATCATGCTGGAGTTTTGGTGGAGCTGGTGGAGGATGATTCTTTGAATGCAGAGGCTGGTGTGGTGAAAAGTGAGGAAAAGGGGTGACCCGCTATTCTGGATGAATGGGAAGGGGGTGATAGCACAGGTGCTGGAGATGGGTCGGACATGGTTGAGAGCCCTGTCGACTACAGTGGGTGGGAAGCCACAATTAAGGAAGAATGAAGACACGTCAGCAGCACCGTTTTGGAAAGTGGCATCATCGGAGCAGAGGTGATGTAGGCGAAGGAACTGGGCGAATGGGATGGAGTCCTTGCAGGATGTGGGGTGTGAAGAGGCTGTAGTCGAGGTAGCTGTGGGAGTCGGTGGGTTTGTAATGGACAGACTATCCCCAGTCCTACTCCAGCCCCAACCGCAACTCTTTTATCGGTACATTGATGACTGTTTCTGGACCTGGGCCTGGGAAAATGTATTAATTTCACTTTCAATTTCCACCCCTCTCTCCTTCACAAAATCCATCTCTGACACTTCCATTCCCTTCCTTGACCTTTCTATTTCAATTTCTGGGGCTAGGCCCACACCAGGGCCAAACACTCTTTTCAAGTGAGGTAGCGCTTCACGTGCACCTCCTTCAATCTGGTCCATTGCATTTGCTGCTCCCAATGCAGTCTACTCTACATTGGAGAGACTAAATGGAGGCTGGGTGACCGTTTTGCAGGACACCTTCGGTCCTTCCGCAAACAGGACACGGACCTTCTGTTGCTTGCCATTTTAACTCACCGTCCACATGTCCATCCTTGGCCTGTGCAGTGTCCCAGTGAAGCCCAGAGTAAACTGGAGGAACAGCATCTCGTTTTCCAATTAGGCACATTACAACCTTCTGAACTTAACATTGAGTTCAACAACTTCAGATTGTGAACTCTCTTCTCCACTTTCACCCCATTTTTATTTCTATCAATTTAATTTCAGTTCTTCTATTTGTCTGTTTTTCCCTCCCCATTGGTTTCTCACCACACTTGGGCCATCTGTTCCGACTTGCCCTTTGACACACTGCTTACCTTTGTTCCACCATTCACACATTCTTCGTGCCACTGTCAGCACCCTTCTTAGCATTGAACACCACCATTTACATTCCTTTTGTCTTTCTGTCCACAACATCTTTGTCAATCTCCACCTATCGCTGGCCCCCAACCCACAAAAGTATAAATCTGACCCTATTTCCAGTTCTCTCCAGCTTTGGCAAAGTGTCATCCAGACGTAGCTTTGGCTCCCTGCACAGATGCTGTCAGCCCTGCTGAGATTATCCAGTATTTTCTGTTTTTATTACAGAGAAGAAAAACCCAATTTACTGAGCCTCTTATCGCAGGACAACCCTCCTCATCCCAGGGAGAATTTAGTGAATCCTTACTGTATCAGCTCCAATGCAAGAATATCCTTCCTTAAATGTGGAGATGCTGGAAGTTGTGAAGGTCTCTAGTCTGTTTTAATAGTTAGTGAAATGAAGCTGGTATCGAATGTATTTCTGTTTAGATTGATAGGGACTCCAGAAACTGGGGAATGAATTTTGGAAACATTGCTAAGTGGATAGAATTTCTTTGGTGTGAATGGTGACACATTCATACCAAAACTGGAGGTTAAGACCATTTTGGACTTTTTTTACTGTTAAGTTATTACAAATGTTGGCCTTGCCAGTGACACACTCCTCCCATGAAAGAATGAAAATGGGTTTTCTACATGGAGGGGTTGCTGCTCTGGTTTTACAGTTTGTCAGCTCCCCATTCTGTCCATTCCACTCCTCCTGAGCTGTGACCAATCACTGATTCTTTCTTCTTTTCTTCAAGCTGAAGCGTCGAGTGGTGGAGGTGCTTCCCGACCTGCTCCGACCCGTCACCCCTATGACCGGCATGGAAGGAACTCACCCACACGAGTTGCGAGGAATGGCCGGACTGGCGTCCAGCCTAGAGCAGCTGGATGTGGAGGATTGGGACTTTTGAAAGCGGAGCTCATGCAGCAGTTGCACGATGCTGATGATCTTTATTTGTATTTTTTGTACATAAAAAGCCAACTTCATTGATCTACAAATGTTAGCTGGGATCCAGCGACCTGTGGTACTGATGGAAGCTGAATAATGTGCGTGCCCATCAAACCAGCTCAGGTGGATCAGGGACCACTGACTGAACATTGTTGCTCAACTTGGAACTTAGCATTTCAGATCAAAATCTTTACCCTTTTACTGTAACTGTACCAGCAGCTAGTGAATCATGAGTGCAGCAGCAGTGTACTTACACCACTCGTGAGTACACAGATATTGTCACCCACCCACACTCCTTGTGAGTACAGACAGTGTCTTCACACTTCACTGCTTGTGAGTACAGAGTCACCGTACTCTAAACCTTTGTCACAGTGGAGGGGGTGAAGCGTACGCTGATAATATTTTACTACCTTCTTACATAAAATCCCTTTATACCTGAATTGTTATTTATTCAGATTCAGTCAACATTAAAGTTACATTTGGATATAAATCTGTGGCACCCTTGTACACTGGATAAGTCCCAGATGCAAAAGGAAACCTGATTCTGAATTTTCCAATTCAACATTCTGTCCAGGTTAATTCTTTTTCATTGCACAGTGGAGCGACATCGGGGAGTGGGGGGGGGGGGGGCATTTTCCAGTCAGTTGCTGCCTCTGATTGATGAGTCAGGAGAACATGGGCTGGGCTTGAGTGTGAGATCCATGTTGAGGTTGGGCTCTATATGGATCCCATCAGAGCTAGAACAGGAGCAGTTTGCAGGATCTCTTCTAATAGGACCTGGACTCAGCTGAGCCGCAGTGCAGAATTCGAAATTTCACTCCACGGAGAAACCGAGCATTTTTGAGTGATGCCCCAAACCAAGATCCTCCAGTGGATCTGAGCTGCGTCTAACCTTGTACGAGCAAACTTGCCAGATAGTCACAAGCCTGTGGGATCCACTGAGGTGGTCACTTTCTGATGGCTTCTTTTTGAAAAAGTAGGTTTCCCAACTCTTCCATGATTGTCCCGAAGTGAGTATTTTAATCACCTGAGCAGTGCCGTCAGCAACCCAGCAGAACGATAATGTGACAATAAAAGTGTGGTTTTTCATTTTCTATTAACATTTTTGTTTATTGTTTTTAAGAAAGAGAGTTCGGGTTTTCTATCCCAGTCAAAGATATTTATTCAGTTTCTGACCACAGCAGCAATCATCGTCGCTCCCAATATACAACTTTTTGTGACGCTACTCTTTGTGAAATTGCCAGACTAAAGCTTCTTGCATCCCATCTATGGGACTATGACAGTTGGAGGGAAGCGGGTGATGGAATGATCTACCTGGCACCTCATTCGTAGCAAATCTGGTCTTATCTAGTATTGCCATCAAAGAGTCTACAGAAATACAAATGCAGATGACACAATTACCTGGTGTAGGACAGAAGAGAATGTTATTGCTGCATCTCCACGTTCAAATATTGTGCAAGTAGATAACAGGGCAATTTGTTCAGAGCAATCTCATCAAGGAGATCAGCCCTGTAATTGCTTGAAAGAAGTGCAGATCAAATAGCAGCTCCCAATGCAGCTATTGATTTTTATCGGTATATTTTACCACAACTGTTTTTAAATCAAATCTCATCAGTAAAATCACTCTTGACACTAAACCAACAGTGTTGAAAATGTTGACTTGACACGGGGATGGCAAGCTTTCCCCTCCGTTCAAAGTCATGAATATAAGCTCTGCTTGACTGACCTGAGCACATAATCTAGGCTAATACTTCAGTACAGTGCTGAGGTGGTGCTGCAGGGTTGAGTGGCCCTCTTTTAGATGAGATATATTATTGTTGGGGTGAATTACAAAAGAAGCTGTGCCTCCTATCGAACGACGTTACCCTGAGGGCTGGCGGGCAATCGGCCCTGCGCCAAAACTTGTTACTGTTTTCAGTTGTTACAAGATCTTGCTGTATACAAATTGGCTGCAACATTTGCCTCTGACTGCCTCCGATGCAATTTCAAATTCTAAGAAAGCGAAAGGTATTACAGGATATGCAAGTTGTTGTTTTTTTTGGTGCTTAGGCCAGAAGGAAGATTCTTGGAAGTTGGAATGGTTTGCACTGAAAAAAATAAAAGTTCTGTGAGGCTGGTTTTCAGCCCCTCAACCACACAATACTTTGGGTGCAGGTTATAGAAACCACCTGAGTTCACTGTCACAAGTAAAAACAAATTTAGGATATGCCAATTCCTACCAGATTCAAACCCAATACCTCCACCTCCTCCTCAACTTTGGTTTACATCAATCTCAAAAACTTGGAAAAACTGACATAATCCCAGAACATTTACAGTTTGAAACATAAATTAAAACTGAGAAACAATCTCAAATAAAAAGAAACACGTGCATTTTTATAGCACTTTTCACAACCTGAGGATATCACGGTGGCCTTTACAACCAAACAAACACTTGAAACTGTTCTAACGTAGGAAACACAGCTGCCAATTTGTGCAAGTAAGCTTCTACAAACAGCAATGGGATAATGACTGGATCATCTGTGATGTTGACCGAGGGATGAAGCTTGGATGAAAAACAGCAGTTCTTCAAAATAGTGCAAGATTTTGCTCCCACGCAATTGACAGTCACTAAGCAATCGTTTTAACACATCATCCAACATACAGTGGGTGGGAACTTCTGTGCCCCTCCCCTCAGGCCGGGCAATGTGTTGCGCAGCAGCTGATCCCGCTGCTGTCAATGGGGTTTCCCATTCTAGGCAGCCCCCACCACTGGGAAACCCATGGCGGGGTTTCCCTTCTGTAGGATTAGAAGATCCTGCCGGGGAGAACAGCTGGGAAACCCACAGCACAATTGGAAGCTCCCGCCAGCAAAAACGACTGGAAAATTCCAGCCAGTATCTCCACAGAGCAGCACTCCCTCAGTACCACTGGAGTGTCAGCCTTAATCTTTAGCTCAACTTTCTGGTGTTGGACTTGAACCAACAACATTCTGACTTGCAAACAAGGGTGCATACACTGAGCCATGGCTGACACCTATATTTTTGTTGAAGGGCAGTGCTTTTCAGTACCTGTATAAGTAAATTTCCTAATTGTTACAAACAAATGTTAACCAGAGAATGAGAAATTAATATCGAAAAGAGAGTGAAAAATGGATAAAAGGGAAAGAGGCAGGGAAAATGACAAGGGCTAAAACAATGTGGCAGAGATACAGAAGGTAGTGAAAAGAATAGGTGCAAAAGAGTGGTAAATGGACAGATAGTGAGTGGTTGATGGAAATAGAGGATAGTTAGATTAAAGAAAAAGACCAGCGAAATGAGAAATAGACACATCTTGGAAAGAAGGCAAGAACAAGAGGCTTTGTTTACACCCAGTAACCTATCCATAGTGACCATCGGTCTGGTGGAAGGGATACTACAAAGAGGACTTTTTTGTTCTTGGGATGTGAGAAAAGAAAGACTGCATTTGTATATCACCTTTTTCCAACCTCAGCATGATCCAATCCATTTTACAGCCAATGGAAGTTTTAGAAGTATAGTCACTGTTGCGGGAATAACAGCACCAATTTGCACACAGCAAGATTCCACAATTGGCAGTGTGATAATGACCAGATAGGAGTAGACCATTCAGCCCCTCGCCCCTGCTCTGATATTCATTTTCATTGTGACTGATTTTCTATTTAATACCATTTTCCCACATTATCCCCCATACCGCTTGATATCTGTTATCTTTAATATTATTATCTTTAATATCGTGAAGACTTCAATATACCTAATGACAGTCTACTGGGGTAAAGAAGTCCTATGATTCAACACCCTCTTATTAGAACATAGAACATACAGTGTAGAAGGAGGCCATTCGGCCCATCGAGTCTGCACCGACCCTCACTTCCACCCTATCCCCGTAACCGAATAACCCCTCCTAACCTTTTTGGTCACCAAGGGCAATTTATCATGGCCAATCCACCTAACCTGCACGTCTTTGGACTGTGGGAGGAAACCGGAGCATCAGGAGGAAACCCACGCAGACACGGGGAGAACGTGCAGACTCCACACAGACAGTGACCCAGCAGGGAATCGAACCTGGGACCCTGGTGCTGTGAAGCCACAGTGCTATCCACTTGTGCTACCATGCTGCCCTTATTCTGAGACTTCGCCCCCTAATTCCAGAACGGAACCGGCCCATGCCAAGGGAAGCATCCTTCCTGCATCAACCCTGTCGAACCCTCTAAGAATTTTGTCACTCCAATGAGATTACCCCTCATTCTTCTAAACTCGAGAGATTACAGGCCCAGTCTCCTCAATCTCCCCTCATTCCACCATGCCAGGAATTAGTCTGGTGAACCTGCATCGCACTCTCTCTCCGGTATGGATATCCTTCCTTAACCAATTCTAAAGATTCACCACCCTCTTGAGTGAATAAGTTGCTCCTCAACTTGATCCTAAATGGTCTGCCCCTTATTCTGAGACTGTGTTCCCTGGTTTCAGATTCCCAGCCGGGAAAGACATCCTTTCTGCACCTACCGTGTCTTTCCCCTTAATAGTTTTGTAAATTTCAATGAGATCACCTTTCATTCTTCTAAACTGTGGAGAATACAAGCCCAGTCTCCTCCATCTCCTCTCATCGGGCAGTCCCACCATCCCAGGGATTAGTCTAGTGAACCTACATTGAACTCCCTCTCTGGCATGTATATCCTTCATTAGGTGAGGAGATGAAAACTGTACATCGTACCCCAGGTGCAGTCTCACCAAGGCTCTGTACAACTGCATCAAGTTTCTTATTTCTGTATTCAAATTCTCTTGCAATAAAGGTGAACATACAACTTGCCTTCTTAATTGTTTGTTGAACGTGCATATTTGCTTTAAATTATTTATGAACAAGGACACCCAGGTCCCTTTGGACGCCAACACTACCCAATCTCTCACTGTTTAGGAAGTACTCTAACATTCTTGGTTTTCCTCCCTCAGTGGTTAACTTCACATTTTTTCACAATATATTCCATCTATTACGTTCTTGCCCACTCACTTGGCCTGTGTCTAATTCCCCTTGAAACCTCTTTGCATCTTCCTCACAATTGACATTCCCAGCTACTTTTGTGTCAACACCAAACCTGGAGATATTGCATTTGATTTTTGACATAGACTGTGAATAGATGGGGCCCCAAGCACTGTTCGCTGCATATGTTGGTGTGATGGTGGCTGAAGGATAAGTATGGCCAGGAGGTAGGTTGGTCTATAATCAGACTGCATGCCGCAGGCTTTACTTGTATTTCAAGTTTAACCCTGAGTTTCAGGACCTTAAGAAATCCAACAGTTAAAGGGAGATGATGATTGCTGCATGGAAGAGATGAGTGACTTCCCAGCACTGCTTGTGGGCTGGGAGGAACAGGAGTGCTTCACCACCTCACCTATGCTAACCTGTTTGCTTTCCTCAGCATTTTGAACTACCCCAGGATTGCCAAACTCTCCCCAAATCAATAGCCTCCCCTCTCAACATTACAGACTTCCCCCACCCTGGTACTCAGACTCCTCCCAGGATTATCAAACCTTCCCCATGATCTCCAACCTCCTGTTCAGCATTGTGGGTCTCACATGGTTCTTGGAGCCCTCATGAACCATGCTACAGGCTCCCATGATCATCTGCAGCCTGATCAAGAGCATCCCCAACTGACAGGAAGTCTAACCTATCAAACAGCTCAGCATATAATCACCAATCACTTGATTAGATTCCAGCCCATTAACCATTTATGGGTCTCCGTTACTCTATGTGAATAATCAGATTTCTGCAGTCTGCTCTGTGGGGTGTGTGTGTTCGGTATTTGCAGATTTACTGTGCACTGAGTTGACAGACCGACATGACAGTGGGGGAGGGGCAGTGACCACACTCTGATGAGGAGCAGGTAGTGTTACAGGACACGCTGTACACCATGACATGGAGGAAACCTGCACTCTTTAGCGCCTACCATTCTATTCCGAGACTGGGCACATTGCTGTGATTTGGGTATATACTTGGAGAGCTGTAGGGGTGGATTCTTCAACACCGGTAGCAGGTTTCCTGATCCAGCGGAGAATTGGGCTAAAAGGGCGCCGATCTCATACTGATGCTCTGGTTGCCCGCCACCGGTAGCAGTGAGCTAAGCGCCCTGAATTGGTGGGTGGATGCAAATGGGTCATTTGAACCCATTTGCATCCTATTAGTGAGTGGGAAGCACAATTTTCCATGCTTCCTTTCGAACAACGGCAGTTGAGGAGTGACCTGATAGAGGACTACAAGATTATGAGAGGCATGGATAGGATAGGATTCTGCAACAACGGATGAACGGACATCGCGCGACAATCACCAGGCAGGAATGTTCTCTTTGAGTCAGGGAACACTTTAGCAGTCAAGGGCATTCAGTCTCTGATCTTCGGGTAAGCGTTGACCAAGGCGACCTTCAGGACGCGCAACAACGTAGAATCACGAGCATAAATTGATAGCCAAGTTCTTCACACATGAATATAACCTCAACTGGGATCTTGGATTCATGTCTCACTACATTTAACCTCCCACCATCTGGCCTGGGCTTGTGAAATCCTACCAACTGTCCTAGAATCATTGACTTTACAGTGCAGAAGGAGGCCAATCGGCCCATCGAGTCTGCACCTTGGAAAGAGCACCCTATTTAAACCCACACCGCCACCATACCCCAGTAACCCCACCTAACCTTTTTGGACACTAGGGGCAATTTATATGACCAATCCACCTTACCTACACATCTTTGGACTGTGGGAGGAAACTGGAGTAAACCCACGCAGAAACAGGGAGAACATGTAGGCTCTACATAGATAGTGACCCAAGCTGGGAATCGAACCTGGGACCCTGGAGCTATGAAGCAACAATGCTAACCACTGTGCTACCATGCCATCCTGACTTGAGACAATTCATATCTCTTTAACCTGTGATTATCCCTCTCTCCAGTCGCACCGTCTGGACCTGTAAAGACTTAATTACCTGCAAACACTTGCATTCAAAATATCATCTGGCATCATTAGCTTTGTCTATATATGCTGTGTTTGTGCAACCTACCTCTTCACTCACCTGATGAAGGAACATAGAACATAGAAAAATACAGCACAGAACAGGCCCTTCAGCCCACGATGTTGAGCCAAATCTTTGTCCTAGATTAATCATAGATTATCATAGAACTTACAGTGCAGAAAGAGGCCATTCGGCCCATCGAATCTGCAACGGCTCTTGGAAAGAGCACCCTACCCAAGGTCAACACCTTTACCCTATCCCCATAACCCCACCCAACACTGAGGGCAATTTTGGACACTAAGGGGAATTTATCATGGCCAATCCACCTAACCTGCATATTTTTGGACTGTGGGAGGAAACTGGAGCACCCGGAGGAAACCCACACACACACTGGGAGGATGTGCAGACTCCGCACAGACAGTGACCCAAGCCGGAATCGAACCTGGGACCCTGGAGCTGTGAAGCAATTGCGCTATCCACAATGCTACCATGCTGCCCTGAAGAACAAATTAATCTGCACTATATTTTTCTACCGTAATCCATGTAACTATCCAATAGCTGCTTGAAGGTCCCTAATGTTTCTGACTCAACTACTTCCACAGGCAGTGCATTCCATGCCCCCACTACTCTCTGGGTAAAGAACCTACCTCTGATATCCCTCCTATATCTTCCACCATTCACCTTAAATTTATGTCCCCTTGTAATAGTTTGTTTCACCCAGGGGGAAAGTCTCTGACTGTCTACTCTATCTATTCCCCTGATCATCTTATGAACCTCTATCAAGTCGCCCTCATCCTTCTCCGTTCTAATGAGAAAAGGCCTAGCACCCTCAACCTTTCCTCGTAAGACCTACTCTCCATTCCAGGCAACATCCTGGTAAATCTCCTTTGCACCTTTTCCAAAGCTTCCACATCCTTCCTAAAATGAGGCGACCAGAACTGTACACAGTACTCCAAATGTGGCCTTACCAAGGTTTTGTACAGCTGCATCATCACCTCACGGCTCTTAAATTCAATCGCTCTGTTAATGAACGCTAGCACACCATAGGCCTTCTTCACAGCTCTATCTACTTGAGTGGCAACTTTCAAAGATGTATGAACATAGGCCCCAAGATCTCTCTGCTCCTCCACATTGCCAATAACCCTACCGTTAACCCTGTATTCCGCATTCATATTTGTCCTTCCAAAATGGACAACCTCACACTTTTCAGGGTTAAACTCCATCTGCCACTTCTCAGCCCAGCTCTGCATCCTATCTATGTCTCTTTGCAGCCGACAACAGCCCTCCTCACTATCCACAACTCCACCAATCTTCGTGTCGTCTGCAAATTTACTGACTCACCCTTCAACTCCCTCATCCAAGTCATTAATGAAAATCACAAACAGCAGAGGACCCAGAACTGATCCCTGTGGTACACCACTGGTAACTGGGATCCAGGCTGAATATTTGCCATCCACCACCACTCTCTGACTTCTATCGGTTGGCCAGTTCGTTATCCAACTGGCCAAATTTCCCACTCTCGTGGGAAGCCTACCATGGGAAACCTTATCAAATGCCTTACTAAAATCCATGTACACTACATCCACTGCTTTACCTTCATCCACGTGCTTGGTCACCTCCTCAAAGAATTCAATAAGACTTGTGAGGCAAGACCTACCCCTCACAAATCCATGCTGACTATCCCTAATTAGGCAGTGTCTTTCCAGATGCTCAGAAATCCTATCCCTCAGTACCCTTTCCGTTACTTTGCCTACCACCGAAGTAAAACTAACTGGCCTGTAATTCCCAGGGTTATCCGTATTCCCTTTTTTGAACAGGCACGACATTCGCCACTCTCCAATCCCCTGGTACCACCCCTGTTGACAGTGAGAACGAAAAGATCATTGCCAACGGCTCTGCAATTTCATCTCTTTCTTCCCATAGAATCCTTGGATATATCCCGTCAGGCCCGGGGGACTTGTCTATCCTCAAGTTTTTCAAAATGCCCAGCACATCTTCCTTCCGAACAAGTATTTCCTCAAGCTTACCAGTCTGTTTCACACTGTCCTCTCCAACAATATCGCCCCTCTCATTTGTAAATACTGAACAAAAGCACTCGTTCAAGACCTCTCCTATCTCTTCAGACTCAATACACAATCTCCCGCTACTGTCCTTGATCGGACCTACCCTCGCTCTAGTCATTCTCATATTTCTCACATATGTGTAAAAGGCCTTGGAGTTTTCCTTGATCCTACCCACCAAAGATTGTTCATGCCCTCTCTTAGCTCTCCTAATCCCTTTCTTCAGTTCCCTCCAGGCTATCTTGTATCCCTCCAGCGCCCTGTATGAACCTTGTTTCCTCAGCCTTACATAGGTCTCCTTCTTCCTCTTAACAAGACATTCAACCTCTCTTGCCAACCATGGTTCCCTCACTCGACCATCTGCCTGACAGGGACATACATATCAAGGACACTAAGGTAGCCGATATTCAGGATGCCAAAGCGTGTAATGAGGCAGTGGGGAAGGGAACACTGACAAAGGAGAGTACTTGCAGGCACGGAGATGGGTTGAAGTGTGTATACTTCAACGCAAGAAGCATCAGGAATAAGGTGGGTGAACTTAAGGCATGGATTGGTACTTGGGACTACGATGTGGTGGCCATCACGGAAACTTGGATAGAAGAGGGGCAGAAATGGTTGTTGGAGGTCCCTGGTTATAGATGTTTCAATAAGATTAGGGAGGGTGGTAAAAGAGGTGGGGGCGTGGCATTGTTAATTAGAGATAGTATAACAGCTGCAGAAAGGCAGTTCGAGGAGTATCACCCTAATGAGGTAGTATGGGTTGAAGTCAGAAATAGGAAAGGAGCAGTCACCTTGTTAGGAGTTTTCTATAGGCCCCCCAATAGTAGCAGAGATGTGGAGGAACAGATTGGGAAACAGATTTTGGAAAGGTGCAGAAGTCACAGGGTAGTAGTCATGGGTGACTTTAACTTCCCAAATATTGAGTGGAAACTCTTTAGATCAAATAGTTTGGATGGGGTGGTGTTTGTGCAGTGTGTCCAGGAAGCTTTTCTAACACAGTATGTAGATTGTCCGACCAGAGGAGGGGCCATATTGGATTTAGTACTTGGTAATGAACCAGGGCAAGTGATAGATTTGTTAGTGGGGGAGCATTTTGGAGATAGTGACCACAATTCTGTGACTTTCACTTTAGTAATGGAGAGGGATAGGTGCGTGCAACAGGGCAAGGTTTACAATTGGGGGAAGGGTAAATACGATGTTGTCAGACAAGAATTGAAGTGCATAAGTTGGGAACATAGGCTGTCAGGGAAGGACACAAGTGAAATGTGGAACTTGTTCAAGGAACAGGTACTACGTGTCCTTGATATGTATGTCCCTGTCAGGCAGGTAAGAGATGGTCGAGAGAGGGAACCATGGTTGACAAGAGAGGTTGAATGTCTTGTTAAGAGGAAAAAGGAGACTTATGTAAGGCTGAGGAAGCAAGGTTCAGACAGGGCATTGGAGGGATACAAGATAGCCAGGAGGGAACTGAAGAAAGGGATTAGGAGAGCTAAGAGAGGGCATGAACAATCTTTGGCGGGTAGGATCAAGGAAAACCCCAAGGCCTTTTACACATATGTGAGAAATATGAGAATGACTAGAGCGAGGGTAGGTCCGATCAAGGACAGTAGCGGGAGATTGTGTATTGAGTCTGAAGAGATAGGAGAGGTCTTGAACGAGTACTTTTCTTCTGTATTTACAAATGAGAGGGGCGATATTGTTGGAGAGGACAGTGTGAAACAGACTGGTAAGCTCGAGGAAATACTTGTTAGGAAGGAAGATGTGTTGGGCATTTTGAAAAACTTGAGGATAGACAAGTCCCCCGGGCCTGACGGGATATATCCAAGGATTCTATGGGAAGCAAGAGGTGAAATTGCAGAGCCGTTGGCAATGATCTTTTCGTCCTCACTGTCAACAGGGGTGGTACCAGGGGATTGGAGAGTGGCGAATGTCGTGCCCCTGTTCAAAAAAGGGACTAGGGATAACCCTGGGAATTACAGGCCAGTTAGTCTTACTTCGGTGGTAGGCAAAGTAATGGAAAGGGTACTGAAGGATAGGGTTTCTGAGCATCTGGAAAGACACTGCTTGATTAGGGATAGTCAGCACGGATTTGTGAGGGGTAGGTCTTGCCTTACAAATCTTATTGAATTCTTTGAGGAGGTGACCAAGCATGTGGATGAAGGTAAAGCAGTGGATGTAGTGTACATGGATTTTAGTAAGACATTTGATAAGGTTCCCCATGGTAGGCTTCTGCAGAAAGTAAGGAGGCATGGGATAGTGGGAAATTTGGCCAGTTGGATAACGAACTGGCTAACCGATAGAAGTCAGAGAGTGGTGGTGGATGGCAAATATTCAGCCTGGATCCCAGTTACCAGTGGCGTACCGCAGGGATCAGTTCTGGGTCCTCTGCTGTTTGTGATTTTCATTAATGACTTGGATGAGGGAGTTGAAGGGTGGGTCAGTAAATTTGCAGACGATACGAAGATTGGTGGTGTTGTGGATAGTAAGGAGGGCTGTTGTCGGCTGCAAAGAGACATAGATAGGATGCAGAGCTGGGCTGAGAAGTGGCAGATGGAGTTTAACCCTGAAAAGTGTGAGGTTGTCCATTTTGGAAGGACAAATATGAATGCGGAATACAGGGTTAACGGTAGAGTTCTTGGCAATGTGGAGGAGCAGAGAGATCTTGGGGTCTAGGTTCATACATCTTTGAAAGTTGCCACTCAAGTGGATAGAGCTGTGAAGAAGGCCTATGGTGTGCTCGCGCTCAATAACAGAGGGATTGAATTTAAGAGCCGTGAGGTGATGATGCAGCTGTACAAAACTTTGGTAAGGCCACATTTGGAGTACTGTGTACAGTTCTGGTCACCTCATTTTAGGAAAGTTGTGGAAGCTTTGGAAAAGATGCAAAGAAGATTTATCAGGATGTTACCTGGAATGGAGAGTAGGTCTTACGAGGAAAGGTTGAGGGTGCTAGGCCTTTTCTCATTAGAGCGGAGAAGGATGAGGGGCAACTTGATAGAGGTTTATAAGATGATCAGGGGAATAGATAGAGTAGACAGTCAGAGACTTTTTCCCCGGGTGGAACAAACCATTACAAGGGGACATAAATTTAAGGTGAAAGGTGGAAGATATAGGAGGGCTATCAGAGGTAGGTTCTTTACCCAGAGAGTAGTGGGGACATGGAATGCACTGCCTGTGGAAATAGTTGAGTCGGAAACATTAGGGACCTTCAAGCAGCTATTGGATAGGTACATGGATTACGGTAAAATGATATAGTGTAGATTGATTTGTTCTTAAGGGCAGCACGGTAGCATTGTGGATAGCACAATTGCTTCACAGCTCCAGGGTCCCAGGTTCGATTCCGGCTTGGGTCACTGTCTGTGCGGAGTCTGCACGTCCTCCCCGTGTCTGCGTGGGTTTCCTCCGGGTGCTCCGGTTTCCTCCCACAGTCCAAAGATGTGCAGGGTGGGTGGATTGGCCATGATAAATTGCCCTTCGTGTCCAAAATTGCCCTTGGTGTTGGGTGGAGGTGTTGAGTTTGGGTCGGTGCTCTTTCCAAGAGCCGGTGCAGACTCAGGGGGCCGAATGGCCTCCTTCTGCACTGTAAATTCAATGATAATCTATGATTAATCTAGGACAAAGGTTCGGCACAACATCGTGGGCCGAAGGGCCTGTTCTGTGCTGTATTTTCTATGTTCTATGTTCTATGACACGTAGTACCTGTTCCTTGAACAACTTCCACATTTCACTTGTGTCCTTCCCTGACAGCCTATATTCCCAAATTATGCACTTCAATTCTTGTCTGACAACATTGTATTTACCCTTCCCCCAATTGTAAACCTTGCCCTGTTGCACGCACCTATCCCTCTCCATTGCTAAAGTGAAAGTCACAGAATTGTGGTCATTATCTCCAAAATGCTCCCCCACTAACAAATCTATCACTTGCCGTGGTTCATTACCAAGTACCAAATCCAATATGGCCTCCCCTCTGGTCGGACAATCTACATACTGTGTTAGAAAAGCTTCCTGGACACACTGCACAAACACCACCCCATCCAAAATATTTGATCTAAAGAGTTTCCACTCAATGTTTGGGAAGTTGAAGTCACCCATGATTACTACCCTGTGACTTCTGAACCTTTCCAAAGTCTGTTTCCCAAACTGTTCCTCCACATCTCTGCTACTATTGGGGGGGGCCTATAGAAAACTCCCAACAAGGTGATTGCTCCTTTCCTATTTCTGACTTCAACCCATACTACCTCAGTAGGCAGATACTCCTCGAACTGCCTTTCTGCAGCTGTTATACTATCTATAATTAACAATGCCACCCCCAACCTCTTTTACCACCCTCCCTAATCTTACTGAAACATCTATAACCAGGGACCTCCAACAACCATTTCTGCCCCTCTTCTATCCAAGTTTCCGTGATGGCCACCACATCGTAGTCCCAAGTACCGATCCATGCCTTAAGTTCACCCACCTGGGGCGAGATTTCATAGATTCATAGAATTTACAGTGCAGAAGGAGGCCATTTGGCCCATCGAGACTGCACCGGCTCTTGGAAAGAGTCAACACCTCCAAGGTCAACACCTCCACCCTATCCCCATAACCCAGTAACCCCACCCAACACTAAGGGCAATTTTGGACACTAAGGGCAATTTACCATGGCCAATCCACCTAACCTGCACATCTTTGGACTGTGGGAGGAAACCGGAGCACTCGGAGGAAACCCACGCACACACGGGGAGGATGTGCAGATTCCGCACAGACAGTGGCCCAAACCGGAATCGAACCTGGGACCTTGGAGCTGTGAAGCAATTGTGCTATCCACAATGCTACTGTGCTGCCCTAGATTCTCCGACCCCCCGCCAGGTCAGAGAATCGCCGGGGGCTAGCATGAATACCTCCCCCGCCGGTTGCCGAATTCTCCGGCACCGGACATTCGGCGGGGGTGGGAATCACGCCGCGCCGGTTGGTGCCCCCCCCCCCGCGATTCTCCGGCCCGGATGGGCCGAAGTCCCGCTGCTAGAATGCCTGTCCTGCCGGCGTAGATTAAACCACCTACCTTACCGGCGGGACAAGGCGGCGCGGGCGGGCTCCGGGGTCCTGGGGGGGGGGCGCGGGGCGATCTGGCCCCAGGGGGGGTGCCCCCACGGTGGCCTGGCCCGCGATCGGGGCCCACCGATCCGCGGGCGGGCCTGTGCCGTAGGGGCACTCTTTTCCTTCCGCCTTTGCCACAGTCTCCAGCATGGCGGAGGCGGAAGAGACTCCCTCCACAGCGCATGCGCGGGGATACCGTGAGCGGCCGCTAACGCTCCCGCGCATACGCCGCCTGGCAATGTCATTTCCGTGCCAGCTGGCGGGGCACTTCTGCCAGCTGGCGGGGCGGAAATCAGTCCGGCGCGGGCCTAGCCCCTCAAGGTTAGGTCTCGGCCCCCCAAGATGCGGAGGATTCCGCACCTTTGGGGCGGCGCAATGCCCGACTGATTTGCGCCGTTTTTGGCGCCGATCGGCGGACATCGCACTGATACCGGAGAATTTCGCTCCTGATTCCTGATGCTTCTTGCGTTGAAGTATACACACTTCAACCCATCTCCGTGCCTGCAAGTACTCTCCTTTGCCAGTGTTCCCTTCCCTACTGCCTCACTACACGCTTTGGCGTCCTGAATATCGGCTACCTTAGTTGCTGGACTACAAATCCGGTTCCCATTCCCCAGCCAAATTAGTTTAAACCCTTCCGAAGAGTACTAGAAAACCTCCCTCCCAGGATATTGGTGCCCCTCTGGTTCAGATGCAACCCGGCCTGCTTGTACAGGTCCCACCTTCCCCAGAATGCGCTCCAATTATCCAAATATCTGAAGCCCTCCCTCCTACACCATTCCTGCAGCCACGTGTTCAGCTGCACTCTCTCCCTATTCCTAGCCTCGCTATCACGTGGCACCGGCAACAAACCAGAGATGACAACTCTGTCTGTCCTGGCTTTTAACTTCCAGCCTAACTCCCTAAACTCGTTTATTACCTCCACACCCCTTTTCCTACCTATGTCGTTGGTACCAATGTGCACCACGACTTCTGGCTGCTCCCCCTCCCCCTTAAGGATCCTGAAGACACGATCCGAGACATCCCTGGCCCTGGCACCCGGGAGGCAACATACCTTCCGGGAGTCTCGCTCGCGACCACAGAATCTCCTATCTATTCCCCTAACCATTGAGTCTCCTATCACTATTGCTTTTCTATTCTCCCCCCTTCCCTTCTGGGCCCCAGAGCCAGACTCAGTGCCAGAGACCTGGCCGCTAGGGCCTTCCCCTGGTAGGTCATCACCCCCAACAGCATCCAAAATGGTATACATGTTTTGAAGGGGAATGGCAACGAGAAACCCTGTACTGTCTGCCTGTTTGTTTTCTTTCCCCTGACTGTAACCCAGCTACTCTTGTCCTGTACCTTGGGTGTGGTTACCCCCCTGTAACTCTTCTCTATCACCCTCTCTGCCTCCCGGATGATCTGAAGTTCATCCAGTTGGGTGCACTTCCCGCAGGTATAGTCAGTGGGGACACCGGTGGTATCCCTCACCACCCACATCCTACAGGAGGAGCATGCAACTGGCCTAGCCTCCACCCCCTCTTACCTTACAGAATATAGCTGCCCTGTGGACCAACTGGACCTCCGCCCTCCGACTCTGCTCCCAGTCAGCTGCACTCTCTGTAAACTCCTGGCTCCCTTCTTGCTCTTTGCGGAAATGTAGGAAATGAAATGAAAGGAGCGCCTTACTCCCTCCTCGCCTAACTCCCTCAGTCACCAAACTCTCACTATAGCACTCAAATGCACCAAATTCAGCACTCCCTCAGTCACCAAACTCTCACTATAGCACTCAAATGCACCAAATTCAGCACTCCCTCAGTCACCAAACTCTCACTATAGCACTCAAATGCATCAAATTCAGCACTCAGTGCAAACAAAAGGAGCTACACTCCGAAAGCTTGTGATTCCAAATAACCTGTTGAACTTTAACCTGGGGTTGTAAGAGTTCTTACAGTAATAAAACTGTCAGTCACTTGCTAATGCAATGTATTGCTGTGTGAAATTGAATGGAACATCTACATTTCAAAGGCTGTCAAGGGATTTCAAGCCCTTTGAGGTGTTTTGGACCTCTGGGGACGTTTCTGATACTTGTAACAGCTGCTGCTTTGAATAATTCTATCTGAGGCAGCAGATCTTAGGAAAGCGTAAGTGAAAATGAAGTGATTTTTCAACCTACTGCCAGACTGCTTTTCAGCTTTTAGGCAGGGTCTCTGATGGGGAGTGTCATGATATTTAGATCAGCATATCATGGTGCAATCAAACACACACTGATGGACATACAGTAGGACCAACCAACACACACACAACATCGCAGCCAATCACGCACTCTAAAAACAGGGGACACTACAGTTCCCGCTCATTCCTGCAGCAGCCAGCTCAGAGCACCGAGCTCAGAGCCTACCACTCAGACATTAACCACATGCTGAGTGCCTCACCCAGATAGTAATAGGACAGGGTCCACAGATTAGCTGGTAATGCACGTACCCAAGTTAGCAGTGTGCTGTTATAGTTAAGTATTAAATAAAATTGAGTTACACCATCTCCAGCCGTGTTGGATCGTTTGGACACCAGAACACCCAACACGACAGGGAGGTCTGATGGGGGTGCTGCGGGTGATCTGATTGTGGGGGGGGTGGTCACTCCCATGCATGGTGTGGGGGAGTGATCCATAATTCTTGTGCTGGTGGTGGTGGTGAGGGGGAGGATTTGCATTGTGGCGGAGGGCCAAACACTGAACCTTGTTATCGGGCTCAAAATGCTGACTCAAGAACGGGATTCTGCCAGAATTCCCGAGCTCCCTGCCATGCATAAATTTGCATGGAAAGGGGAGGGAATCACTTCTGGGTGCCGTAGTTAGCGCCAGCGCAGTCCAGAAGCAAGAACCTGGTCTGCCGAATGAAGAATCCAGCCCATAATTTGCAGTGTTATGGGGGAAATACTGGGCTGGAGGTCCAAATTAGAGATTTTTTTCAGACACTGATCAGAGGCATAGTCTGCTGCAAGATCGCACACTGTGCTGTGAGATTGTGTGTCCTCGGCCAGTCTGTGGCGTGATGTCAATGTTGCTGCTCAGCAGATTCCAAGAGTTTATCAAAACCCTTGAGGAATGAATTCTGTTACTGTCAGCTTTGCCAACGCAGCTGACCTTTCTAAAATAACTCAACTTTCTTAATAACCTATTGATGTATCAGGGGTCACACAGGTCCTTTCAGAATGATCCAATAACATTAAAGGTTCATCCAGTAAAATACAGCCTGGTTAGATACACAGTAAAGCTTCCCCTACACTGTCCCCATCAAACACTCCTAGGACAGGTACAGCACGAGGTTAGATACAGAGTTAAGCTCCCCTACACTGTCTCCATCAAACACTCCCAGGACAGGTACAGCACGGGGTTAGATACAGAGTAAATCTCCCCTACACTGTCCCCATCAAACACTCCCAGGACATGTACAGCACGGAGTTAGATACAGAGTAAAACTCCCCCTACACTGTCTCCATCAAACACTCCCAATGCAGGTAAACCACAAGGTTAGATACAGTGGGTTGGATTCCCCGCACCCCGCCACTGAAATTGCGTTCGGTGGTGGGGCTGAGAATCCAGTTTCCTGCATGAAATCGGGACCAGCGCCGGTTCGACGATTCTGCGCCCCCCCCCCCCCCCTCCCCCCCCGCAAAAGCGGCGTACTCGGCGTACTGAGGCCATTGCCAGAGGCCTGCCCAACTATTCTCCGCCCTGACCGGCCGAATTCCTGACGGCGTATTTCTAATCTGGTCCCAGCCATTCAGGAATCTCGCGTGGCGGCTGCGGACTCAGTCCGCGGCCGCCAGAGCTGGGGGTGGGCCGATTGGAGGGCAGGGGGGTCCTCATTTGCGACTGGGGTACTTTTGTGCAGGCACTCCGGGGCGGGCGAGCTTCCGAGCAGGGGTACTATTTCTGCGGTCCAGGTCCGCGGTCTGAGTCCGCCATGGAGGCCGCCGCTGTGCGCATAAACGGCCTCTGACTTGGAAGTGCAGTGGGGCCGTATCGGCAGGTGGAGCTGTGAGCTTCATGACAGCTGCCTGCTAGCCCCCTGCAAGGTAGTGAATCTGTGGCCTTTTGACGCCAGTTTTTCTGGCGTAAAGGACCACAGTTTTCATAACGGCATGGGGACGTAGTCCCTGATACAGAGAATCCACCCTAATATCTGGATCAGTGCAACTCCAACATCACTCAAGAAACTTGAAACATGCCACGAGCTAGTCAGAGTAGGAATGTCAGGATAGATAGGATGAATGCGTGGCTCGAGAGATGGTGCAAGAGTGAGGGATTCAAATTCCTGGGGCATTGGAGCCGGTTCTGGGGGAGGTGGGACCAGTACAAACCGGACGGTCTGCACCTGGGCAGGACTGGAACCGATGTCCTGGGGGGGTGTTTTCTAGTGCTGTTAGGAAGGATTTAAACTAATGTGGCAGGGGAATGGGATCCGATGCAGGAAGTCGGAGGGCAGTAAAATGGGTCCAGAAACAAAAAGCAGTAAGGTGGAATGTGTAAGGCAGAGAAGCCATAGTCAAAAATCAAAAAGGGCCACAGTACAGGGACTGAAGAAACTGTGAAAGGTGAGGTGGCCAAGGCAGGGTGTTGTACTTAAATGCGCGCAGTATACGGAACAAGGTAAATGAACTTGTTGCGCACATTGAAATTGGCCGGTACGATGTTGTGGGCATTACAGAGACATAGCTGCAAGGGGATCAGAGCTGGGATCTAAATATCCAAGAATATATGTCCTATCGAAAGGACAGGCAGATGGGCAAAGGGGGCGGGGTTGCATTGTTAGTAAGGAATGAAGTTAAATCGATAGCATCCATGGCTGACGAGGGATGTCAAGGACAGCATACAAGCGAAAGAAAAAGCATACAGAGGATTGGGAAGCCTTTAAAAGTGAGCAGAGGACAACTAAAAAAGCAATAAGGGAGGAGAAGGTGAAGTATGACTAGCTAGTAATCTAAAGGAAGATAGGAAGAGATTTTTACAATATATAAAAGGTAAGAGAGAGGCAAAAATAGACATTGGACCGCTAGAAAATGTGGCTGGAGAAGTAATAATAGGAAACAAAGAAATGGCAGACGAACTGAATAGTTACTTTGCATCAGTCTTCACGGTAGAAGACACCAGTGGGATGCCAGAGCTCCAGGAGAACCAGGGGCAGAGGTGAGTGCAGTGACCACTACTAAGGAGAAGGTTCTGGGGAAACTGAAAGGTCTGAAGGTGGATACGTCACCTGTACAGGATGGACTACACCCTTGGGTCATAAAAGAAATAGCTAAGGAAATTGTGGAGGACTGGAAGGTGGCGAATGTAACACCGCTGTTTAAGAAGGGAGAAAGGCAGAAGACGGGAAATTATAGGCCGGTTAGCCTGACTTCGGTCATTGGTAAGATTTTAGAGTCCGTTATTAAAGATGAGATCGCGAAGCACTTGGAAGTGCATGGTAAAATGGGACTGAGTCAGCACGGCTTTGTCAAAGGGTGGTTGTGTCTGACAAATCTCTTAGAGTTCTTTGAGGAGGTAAAAAGGAAGTTAGACAAAGGTGAACCAGTGGATGTGATTTATTTAGATTTCCAGAAGGCCTTTGACAAGGTGCTGCATAGGAGGCTGTTAAATAAGTTAAGAGCTCATGGTGTTCAGGGTAAGATCCTGGCATGGATAGAGGATTGGACGACTGGCATAAGGCAGAGAGTGGGAATAAAGGGGTCTTTTTCAGGATGGCAGCTGATGACTAGTGGTGTGACTCAGGGGTCTGTGCTGGGACCACAACTTTTTACAATACACATTAATGATCTGGAAGAAGCTACTGAAGGCACTGTTGCTAAGTTTGCAGATGATACAAAGATCTGTAGAGGGACAGGTAGTATTGAGGAAGCAAGGGGGCTGCAGAAGGACTTGGACAAGCTAGGAGAGTGGGCAATGAAATGGCAAATGAAATACAATGTGAAAAAGTGTGAGGTTATGCACTTTGGAAGGAGGAATCTAGGCATAGACTATTTTCTAAATGGGGAAATGCTCAGGAAGGCAGAAGCACAATGGGACTTGGGAGACCTTGTTCACGATTCTCAGTCCGCAGTTAAGAAGGCAAATGCAATGTTAGCATTCATGTCAAGAGGGCTGGAATATAAGACCAGGGATGTACTTCAGAGGCTGTGTAAGGCTCTGGTCAGACTCCATTTGGAGTATTGTGAGCAGTTTAGGGCCCCGTATCTAAGGAAGGATGTGCTGGCCTTGGAAAGGGTCCAGAGGAGGTTCACGAGAAAGATCCCTGGAATGAAGAGCTTGTCGTATGAGGAACGGTTGAGGACTCTGGGTCTGTACTCGTTGGAGTTTAGAAGGATGATGGGGGATCTTATTGAAACTTACAGGATACTGCGAGGCCTGGGTAGAGTGGACGTGGAGAGGATGTTTCCAATTGTCGGAAAAACTAGAAGCAGAGGACACCATCTCAGACTAAAGGGACGATCCTTGAAAACAGAGATGAGGAGGAATTTCTTCAGCCAGAGGATGATGAATCTGTGGAACTCTTTGCCGTAGAAGGCTGTGGAAGGCAAATCACCGAGTGTCTTTAAGACAGAGATAGATAGGTTCTTGATTAATAAGGGGATCAGAGGTTATGGGGAGAAGGCAGGAGAATGGTGTTGAGAAAAATATCAGCCATGATTGAATGGCAGAGCAGACTCGATGGGTCAAGTGTCCTAATTCTGCTCCTTTGTCTTATGGTCTTATGAAACCATTGTTACGACCCCAGTTGTGTTAGCTAATTCATTTTCCTCCCTTTTTGAAATACTTGGCGTATCTGACAAACCTTGAAATGTAAAATTTTTCACTATGCTTTCAATAATTTCAGATTTCCTCACTCTTGCACGTCATCCCAACTCCATTCAATTCAATTAACTGGTACTTGGTTACTGAGATACCCTCAATTACAACTCGAGAGAGATGGTTGGTAATACAAAGGCTTTAATTAGCAGAGAACCAGACAGCTGCCAAGAAGTGTGCTCACTGCACACTGCCCACTGAACATTACCTTATATATGGCTCCCTGGGGGGGCGGAGCTGGAGGCGGAGTCCCCCAGGGTTCCAAACCCGGTCTTAAAGGGATCATGACATTAAAGGTACAGTTATCATTCATCACAGTTACTTTCTGTAAACCTTCAAAGTTCTACATTCCAACTTTCAGAAAGTCTTAGCAACTTCCAATGCCATTTTGGACTCTTAACCTGCAAAATATACCTCACAGTAATTCCAATTCTTTTATCCAGTATCCCATTTACTCCTTTTAAGGATTCACAGGTCCCAACATTTTTTTTTAAAATCCCAGATAAAATTTTACTATTCAGTCTCCTGTAACTTCCTTTCCACATTTCAAAATTTTGCAACGAATCATAACTAATCAGTATCCAAGAACCATTCCTCCATGTTTTGAAATCCCGCAAGAGACCCCACTTTTTTTACGATCCCAGTTGGCGTTATTTTTTTTCATAGAATTTACAGTGCAGAAGGAGGCCATTCGGCCCATCGAGTCTGCACCGGCTCTTGGAAAGAGCGCTCTACCCAAGGTCAACACCCCCACCCTATCCCCATAACCCAGTAAACCCCACCCAACACTAAGGGCAATTTTGGACACTAAGGGCAATTTTGGACACTAAGGGCAATTTACCATGGCCAATCCACCTAGCCTGCACATCTTTGGACTGTGGGAGGAAACCGGAGCACTCGGAGGAAACCCACGCACACACGGGGAGGGTGTGCAGACTCCGCACAGACAGAGACCCAAGCCGGAATCGAACCTGGGACCCTGGCGCTGTGAAGCAATTGTGCTATCCACAATGCTACCGTGCTGCCCACGTTATAGCTGGACGGGAGATCCCAGGATGGTATCCTGGCTCAAAAAGCTGTAACTTTTACTTGTTTTTAAATTAAAATAATGAGGATCAGACTCACAGGGCCGCTAATTAGATTTAACAACACAAAAAAAAACATTTATTAAACATGAAAAAATTGGATTTGATACAATACTCCTTTACTCCCCCCTTAGCTTAACAGTTACATGCAGATTTAACATTAATATGGATTACCAAGTACATCTGAAGAAACAACGGTCTCATTAACATACAAAGTGCCTTTAAACACACAAGATGACTGTGATAAGACACACTCCTCTCTGAACCCAAGTGAATGTCTGTGAATTTCTCCTCAAAACCCCCCAGGTGATTCGTACACCATAAGCCACCTTGTCTCATTGAACTCCGGCTTCCACACGAGAGATTTCAAATTCCCCTTTCAAAAGTCACATTTTCAAATCTTTTATATTATGCTTTTCCTCCGCTGCTCACATCAAGTTTTCACTTTCAGATTTTGCACCTCTTACCATCAGATTTCATAGAACATAGAACATAGAACAGTACAACACAGTAGAGGCTGTTTGGCCCATGATGTTGTGCCGACCATTTATCCTAATCTAAGATCAATCTAACCTACACCCCTTCAATTTACTGCTGTCCATGTGCCTGTCTAAGAGTCGCTTAAATGTTCCTAATGACTCTGACTCCACCACCTCTGCTGACAGTGCATTCCACACACCCACCACTCTGTGTAAAGAACCGACCTCTGTCATCTCACCTATACCTTCCTCCAAACACCTTAAAATTATGTCCCCTCGTGACAGCTATTTCCACCCTGGGGAAAAGTCTCTGGCTATCCATTCTATCCATGCCTCTCATAACCTTGTACATCTCTTCCTTCTTCGCTCCAGTGAGAAAAGCTTTATTTTGAAAATAGCCTATCCCTCCATTTCTCCTTCGAAAGTGCATAGCCTCACATTTTTCCACATTGTATTCCATCTGCCACTTCTTTGCCCACTCTCCTAGCCTGTCCAAGTCCTTCGGCAGCCCGCCTGCTTCCTCAATACTACCTGTCCCTCAACAGATCTTTGTATCATCTGCAAACTTAGCAACAGTGCCTTCAGTTCCTTCTTCCAGATCATTAATGTATATTGTGAAAAGTTGTGGTCCCAGCACAGACCCCTGAGGCACACCACTAGTCACCGGCTGTCATCCTGAAAAAGACCCCTTTATCCCCACTCTCTGCCTTCTGCCAGTCAGTCAATCCTCTACCCGTGCCAGGATCTTAGCCTTTTTTTAAATAAACATTTTATTGAGGTATTCATAGTTTTAATTAATAGAAGAAACAATGTACATACAAATATAAAAATATGCAAAAGCCATCTTCCTCCTTCACAGATCCCACCTTTTCTAACACCCTACTCTAAACTAAACAAAACCCCAACGCCCCCCCCCCCCCTTATGCTGACGGTTAATTTTCCACAAAGAAGTCGACGAACGGCTGCCACCTCCGGACGAACCCTAACATTGACCCTCTCAGGGCGAACTTGATTTTCTCCAGACAGAGAAAGCTAGCCATGTCAGTTAGCCAGGTCCCCGTCTTCGGGGGCTTTGAGTCCCTCCAAGCTAATAATATCCGTCTCCGGGCTACCAGAGAGGCAAAGGCCAGAACGTCTGCATCTTTCTCCTCCTGGATTCCCGGGCCTTCCGACACTCCGAAAATCGGTGACTCGGTGCCACCCTTGTTTTCAACACCTTGGACATGACATCTGCAAACCCCTGACAGAATCCCCTAAGCTTTGGGCATGCCCAGAACATATGGACATGGTTCGCTGGTCCTCCCACACACCTTGCGCACCTATCTTCTACCCCAAAGAACCTGCTCATCTGGGCCACTGTCATATGAGCCCGGTGAACGACCTTAAACTTATCAGGCTGAGCCTGGCACAGGATGTGGACGCATTGACACTGCTCAACGCGTCCGCCCAGAGACCGTCCTCGATCTCTCGTCCTATCTCCTCTTCCTATTTGAGTCTCAGTTCCTCGGTCTGCGTTTCCACTGACCCCATGAGATCCTTATAAATGTCCCAAACCCCCCCCTCTCCCACTCACATTCTGGAAACTACCCTGTCCTGTTTCCCCCTTGGTGGTAGGAGCGGGAAGGTTGAGACCAGCCTCCAGGTACCTAAACCCATTCCCTCACGTCAATTCAAATTTCTCCTCAACTCTGTCAGGCTGGGAAAGCCCACCTCTATAAACATATCTCCCATCCTCTCGATCCCTGCTCTCTGCCATCTCCGGAACCCTCTATCTAGCCCCCTCAGGGCAAACCGGTGATTATTGCAGATTGGAGACCAGACTGATGCTCCCCCTGCTCCCTCATGTCTCCTCCATTGCCCCAGACTCTCGTGTTGGCGGGAACGGCAGAGGCGCCGTTCTCAACGCCCCCAAACTAGTGCCCTTGCATGGTGCCGCCTCTACTCGCTCCCACATCGACCCCCCCCCACCACCCATTTCCTAATCATGGCTATATTCGCCGCCCAGTAATAATTACTAAAGTTCGGCAGCGCCAACCCACCCTCCCCCCAGCTGTGCTCCAGCATCCTCCTTTTTACTCGCAGAGTCTTACCCGCCCATACAAAGCCCGAGATCACCTTGTTGACCCGTTTAAAAAAGGACCATGGAACAAAGATGGGGAGACACAAACACAAACAGGAATCTCGGGAGTACCATCATTTTCACTGTTTGTACCCTCCCTTCCAGTGACATCAGGGGCACGTCCCACCTTCGAAAATCCTCCTTCATTTGGTCTACTAGTCGGGCCAGATTTAGCTTGTGCAGCCGTTCCCATTCCCGCGCCACCTGGATGCCTAGGTACCAAAAGCTTCCCCCTACCACCCTAAACGGCAGCTCCCTCAATCGCCACTCCTGCCCCCTTGCCTGGATCGCGAACATCTCACTTTCCCCCATGTTCAACCCGAAAACCGGCCAAACTCCCCCAGAATCCTCAAAATTACTTCCATCACTTCCAGTGGGTCCGACACATATAAGAGCAGGACGTCTGCATATAGCGAGACTCTGTGATCCACTCCCCCCGGACCAGCCCTTCCAGCCCCTTGAGGCTCTCAATGCAATTGCCAGCAGCTCTATGGCCAGCGCAAACAGCAGTGGGGAAAGAGGGCGTCCCTGCCTCGTCCCCCGGTGCAACCTAAAATAGCCCGATGTCAACCTGTTCATCCGTACACTCGCCATGGAAGCCTGATACAGCAGTCTGACTCAGTCGATGAAGCCCCGTCCAAATCCAAATCGCCCCAGTACCTCCCACAGATATTCCCATTCCACCCGATCAAATGCCTTCTCTGCGTCCATTGCGACCACTACCTCTAAGTCCCTACCCTCTGGGGACATCATGATCACATTCAGCAGCCTTCTTACGTTGGCCGCCAACTGCCTCCCCTTAACAAATCCCATCTGGTCCTCCCCAATCACGTCCGGAACGCAGTCTTCAATCCTAGAGGACAAGATCTTAGCCAACAGTTTGGCATCCACATTTAGCAGGGAGATCGGTCTGTGGAACCCGCACAACTCCGGGTCCTTATCCCGCTTCAGGATCAATGAGATCGTGGCCTGTGACATCGTCGGGGGAAGCCTCCCTCTCTCCCTTGCCTCATTAAATGTCCCCATCAGCAGTGACCCCAGTATCCCTGAGAACTATTTGTAAAACTCCACTGGGTACCCATCCGGTCCGGGGCTTTACCCGACTGCATGGCCTTCAGCCCTTCTGCTATCTCTTCCAACCCGATCGGGGCCCCGAGCCCTTCTACCGACTCTTCGTCAACCTTTGGGAACCTCAGCCTCCCTAAGAATTGCCTCATCCCCTCCGACCCAGCTGGGGGTTCCGACTCATACAGCGTGCTGTAGAATTCCGTAAACGCCTTATTGACCCCAGCTGAATCTCTGACCAGGTTCCCATCCATGCCCCTTACTTTCCCTATCGCCCTGGCTGCCTGCCGCTTTCTAAGCTGCTGCGCAGGCATTCTACTGGCTTTCTCCCCATATTCATGAATCGCCTCATCGCCTTCCTCAGCTGCTCCACCGCCTTCCCTGTAGTTAACAAGCCTAACTCCGTCTGTAGCCTCCGTCGTTCCCTTAGAATCCCTACCTCTGGGGCCTTCGCATAACTCCTGTCGACCTCTAGTATTTCCCTAATCAGTCTGTCTGTCTCTGCTCTGTCTACCTTCTCCCTGTGGGCCCGTATCGAGATCAGCTCCCCTCTAACCACCGCATTCAACGCCTCCCAGACCACTGCAGCCAAAACTTCCCCCGTGTCGTTGACTTCCAGATAGTTCTGGATACATTGTCAGCCGCCCACACACCTCTTAATCCGCTAAAAGTCCCACGTCCAGCCTCCAGTGCGGGCGTTGGCCACCCCCCTTGCTCACCTGTAGGTCAACCCAGTGCGGGGCATGATCCGAGATCGTGATCACTGAATACTCAGTGTCCACTACCCCCGTCAGTAACGCCCTGTTCAGGATAAAAAAGTCAATCCGGAGTACACTTTACGCACGTGCGAGTTGAAGGAGAACTCCTTCACTCTCGGCCGCCCAAATCTCACCGCCCCCTCCCATCTGCTCCATAAACCCCTTTAGCTCCTTTGCCATTGCTGGCACCCTGCCTGTCCTTGAGCTAGTCCAGTCTAACCCTGGGTTACTGACTGTGTTGAAGTCCCTCCCCCATGACCAGCTTATGCGAATCCAGGTCCGGGATCTTCCCCAACATCCTCCTTATGAACTCCACATCATCCCAATTTGGCGCATAGACATTCACGAGTACCACCGGCAACCCCTCCAGCTTCCCACTGACCATGATGTACCGACCCCCCACATCCGCAACTATTCTTCCCGCATTGAATGACACTCAATTGTTGATCAGAATCGCGACCCTTATAGTCTTAAAGTCCAGCCCCGAGTAAAAAACCTGTCCGACCCATCCCTTCCTTAATCTGACCTGATCAGTTACTCTAAGGTGCGTCTCCTGCAACATTACCAGTCCGCCTTCAGTCCCCTCAAATGTGCGAACACGCGTGCCCTCTTAACCGGGCCATTTAGCCCTCTTACGTTCCATGTGATCAGCCTGGAGGGGCGGGGGCCTTCCGGTGGTACTCCGGACCACCCACGTGCTCTCATCCCACGTACTCCCCGCATTGGAGATCTCTACTGCCTCCCGAATATACACAAGGCCAACACACCAGGCCGTCCTATCGTTTCAGGCAATGGGACCCTGTGTGAGAACCTCTCTGGCTGCATCGAGGGCATCTTGAAACCCATCATACAAGGTACGCCAAGCTTCGGTCGCGACACGACGGACTTCCTACAGAAACTCAGCACCCATGGACCAGTTGAACCAGGAACATTCCTCGTCACAATGGACGGCTCGGCACTCTACACCAGCATCCCCCATGACGACGGCATTGCTGCAACAGCCTCAGTACTCAACACCGACAACTGCCAATCTCCAGACGCAATTCTGCAACTCATCCGCTTCATTCTGGATCACAACGTCTTCACCTTCGACAACAAGTTCTTCATCCAGACGCACGGAACAGCCATGGGGACCAAATTCGCACCCCAATATGCCAACATCTTCATGCACAAGTTTGAACAAGACCTACTCACCGCACAGAACCTTCAACCGACATTATACACCAGATACATCGATGACATTTTTTTCCTTTGGACCCACGGCGAAGAATCACTGAAACGACTACACGATGACATCAGTAAGTTCCATCCAACCATCAGACTTACCATGGACTACTCGCCAAAATCAGTTGCATTCTTGGACACACTCGTCTCCATCAAGGACGGTCACCTCAACACTTCGCTTTACCGCAAACCCACGGATAAACTCACGATGCTCCACTGCTCCAGCTTCCACCCTAAACACATTAAAGAAGCCATCCCCTATGGACAAGCTCTCCGTATACACAGGATCTGTTCAGACGAGGAGGAGCGTAACAGACATCTACAGACATTGAAAGATGCCCTCGTACGAACGGGATATGGCGCTCGACTCATCGATCGACAGTTCCAATGCGCCACAGCAAAAAGCCGCACCGACCTCCTCAGAAGACAAACATGGGACAAAACCGACAGAATACCCTTCGTCGTCCAGTACTTTCCCGGAGCAGAGAAACTACGACATCTTCTTCACAGCCTTCAACACGTCATCGATGACGATGAACATCTTGCCAAGGTCATCCCCACATCCCCACTACTTGCCTTCAAACAACCGCGCAACCTCAAACAAACCATTATTTGCAGCAAACTACCCAGTCTTCAGAACAGTGACCACGACACCACACAACCCTGCCATGGCAATCTCTGCAAGACGTGCCAGATCATCGACATGGATACCACTATTACACGTGAGAACACCACCCACCAGGTACGCGGTACATACTCGTGCGACTCAGCCAGCGTTGTCTACCTCATACGCTGCAGGAAAGGATGTTCCGAAGCGTGGTACATTGGAGAGACCGTGCAGAATCTGCGACAACGAATGGACGGACATCGTGCGACAATCACCAGGCAGGAATGTTCCCTTCCAGTCGGGGAACAATTCAGCAGTCAAGGGCATTCAGCCTCTGATCTCCGTATAAGCGTTCTCCAAGGCGGCCTTCAGGACGCGCGACAACGCAGAATCGCCGAGCAGAAGCTTATAGCCAAGTTCCGCACACGAGTGCGGCCTCAACCGGGACCTGGGATTCATGTCGCATTACATTCATCCCCCACCATCTGGCCTGCGAAATCCTACCAACTGTCCTGGCTTGATACAATTCACACCTCTTTAACCTGGGGTTACCCCATCTCTGGATCTGTAAAGATTTAATCACCTGCTAATGGTCGCATTCCTAGCATTGTCTGGCATCTTTGAATCTGTCTATATATATGTTTCTGGAACATACCTCTTCATTCACCTGAGGAAGGAGCAGCGCTCCGAAAGCTAGTGACATCGAAACAAACCTGTTGGACTTTAACCTGGTGTTGTAAGACTTCTTACTGTGCTCACCCCAGTCCAACACCGGCATCTCCACATCAAAGAAAAGTACAGCACAGGAACAGGCCCTTCGGCCCTCCAAGCCTGCGCCGACCATGCTGCCCATCTAAACTAAAATCTTCTACACTTCCGGGATCCGTATCCCACTATTCCCATCCTATTCACATATTTGTCAAGATGCCCCTTAAACGTCACGATCGTCCCTGCTTCCAGCACCTCCTCCGGCAGCGAGTTCCAGGCACCCACTACCGTCTGTGTAAAAAACTTGCCTCGTACATCTACATTAAACCTTGCCCCCCGCACCTTAAACCTATGCCCCTAGTAATTGACCCCTTTACCCTGGGGAAAAGCCGCTGATTATCCACTCTGTCTATGCTCCTCATAATTTAGTAGATCTCTATGAGGTCGCCCCTCAACCTCCTTCGACTCAAAGTAGAAATGTTGCTCTTTGTGAGTGACCCAAAGCCGGGTACAGCAGTCCGAACTTAACCTTCTTCATGAAAAGGGTCGATTTTATCTGGTTGAACCCCACTCTTCTCCTGGCCACGTCCGCGCACAGATCCTGATATAAACGCAGGACGCTGTTCTCTGATTTACAGCTCCGTGTCTGCCTGGCCCACCGTAGGATGCACTCCTTGTCCAGGTACCTGTGGAATCTCGCCACCATTGCTATCGGGGGGGGTCACCTACATGCGGCTTCCTCGCTTGCACTCTGTGCGCCCTGTCCACCTCCAAGGGTCGGGTGAATGTCCCCTCCCCCAGTAACTTCTCGAACATACTCGCTATGTATGCCCCTGCGCCCGTCCTTCGGCTCCTTCCGGGAGACCCACGATTCTCAGGTTCTGCCGGAGGGACGTGTTCTCTAGATCCTCCACCTCCTCCTGAAGCCTTTTCTGTTGGTCCCCACCTCCAACTCCACTGCAGCTTGTGTTGCCCTTTTTAATACTGAGTGGAATATTATCCCACCAGCTTCACCAATAATGTTGCCAATTAATAATGATGATATTGCTTTTCTGAGTCGCCAGGTATCAGATGATACCAAGGTTCAACCGGATATTGATCAAAGACCCAACAACCAGTCAGTTAGTTCAAGTTCAAGAATAGTTTATTTGCACACAAGATTAACTCACACATGCAACATAAAAACACTACAAGCTAAATTATACCTAACACTACAACAACCTGTACTTAACTTTCAGGCACCCAGCTTTGGCAGAGGAACAAGGCCTTTGTTCGGATCTGGAGTGGCTGGGTCTGGAGAGGTAACTTTGGTTCTGCTGGGCTCATCCGCCTGGTAGCGATCGTTGATCTTGAACTTGCTTCTGGTCGTGGTGCTGCAGTTGGCTTCAGGTACAGGCCGGGCCGAAGAGTGCCGGTGTGCCAGGGCCAAAAGAGATCGAACACATGGCAGTGTCTCTCTTTATCCTTTGGGGTTTTGCGCTCTTTTGGGCGGTCCTTAGCTTTGGACCCAATAATTCAGCAGGCTTTGATTACTGCCTTCGATTTGAGCCAATAAAGGGGCGGGTGCCTTGACTGCTGGGCGTGTCCTGCGTGGTTATTGACCTTGGCTGTTTGGGCTTTCTGGGTGAAGGGAGTGGCGCCAATGTGTCTGGAATTGTATCTGATACCTGAGTACCAGTCCTGGGGAAATGGGCCATCAGAATGCAAATCGGCTGGGGGTTTCGATACTGTCTGGTTCTCTGTTAGCAAATATACATTTAGGCTCTGAGCCTGCCTGAATCTTGTATTGGCCATATTTCCCTTGAGTCTTTGCAAGTATCCATGTTTCCTTTGTAAGTGGCCATCCCAGATGGCTACAGTCTGTCCTCTCGATCCTAAACGCGAAGCGTGGTGGGTCACAATACTGATCCTTCATCGGTTCTTTGGTGTGCCGGGTACCCTTAATCAAGGACAGGTTCTATACTACTCTGCCCTACGTATTGGAGCATTTACCTAAGTTTTTAATACATCACACATTTATAAATTCTAAGGGGGCACGATAACATTTCATCATTCATTTAACTTCTTTACACAAGGGGAACCTCTAACTGTCCTTACCTAAACTACACTTATGCTGCTAGCTAATAACCAAAAAGAACTTATATTACAGTACAAAAATCTGAAATAATGGCAGCATCACATTCCTTAACTTATTACATTTACCGAAACGCGAACTTTATTTATCAGAAAAGGGTTCAAAAGAGTGTGGGGTCTGTTGAAGTCCAACAAAGGGGGCTCGGAGTGTATATATCGGGGATGGGAGGCTCTCGTTCGCCATTTTCGAAGTCTAAGTGTCTGAACGACACTGCAGAGTATTGCAATAACTAATAGGGCTTCTACCGTGTATGAGAGGGAATACCATTTTACGATATTTTCGCACCATATGGGGATATCAGTGTTTATTTTCATGGGAGGTGTGGTGTGCGGGCTAGGGGTATCGTGTGGTATGGTTGTGTTTGGAGCCAGTGTGGTGTGGGTTACAGGGGCCGTCGACGCGCGGAACTGTAGTGATCCAATGATGCTGATAATGGAGGTCATCAGTTCTGTCTTCATCTTGTCTTTTTGTTCCTTGTATCCTCGTATATTCCTGGGGGTGCAAGCATAATATCTGTTATTACCTTTGTTTAATATCTCGTTTGTCTGTCTGTTTTTTCTTAATATCAATTTCCGGTTAGAATTGTCACCATGTGTGACTCCCTCATTTTTTTTTAAACCGAAAAGAACATTCTATTAAAGTGCAAGGAATTCTCGCAGCTTGTGGTCGATGCGTTGAGTGGGGGGACATTTTCTCCGTCCAGCACTGAGGTCGTTTGTGTAATAGCAGCAAATTTTGTTTCAACCAAGTGTGTTGAACATGTAAATAGCAGTTGGGGGTAGCGACCGAAGTTGAGTGCAGAGACTGTGGCAAAGAGGATTCTTTAAACCACACGCAAAAAAAAACCAGATCAAGGGAAACAAAGACCTGCCAGAGACAGGAAAGAGTTTTTAAAAACTTTTCCAAATCAGCGATGGGAACATGGGGTCCGTATGAGCCGCGGCAGGGCAAGAATGGGTGGAATTCCCGGGTAGGGCGGTGATCAGTGCCGCTGCTCCACTACCCGAGCTTGGCTGACCGAATACATAAGGGGTCCCGAGGCAGGGCGGGGATTAGTGTCGTTACTCCACTGCCTGGGTGACCTTACACGAATGGAAAGAATTTGAAAAAATATGGACTTCAACAAATTTAGTGGACGGGCGACATTAATGAAACATCTGAGATCATAAGAATAAAGTGACAAGAAATTCCAGAAATAAAGGCAGGCAGGCTCCATCAGAAAATAGGACACCGTAAATCTCAATCGGTTCCTGACTCTCATCATCTGGACACGTCAGGGTTCCATTTCAAAAAGCGTCATAAAAGGGTTACCACAACGGGAGTCAGACTCTGAGTCATCAACATCTCCCGGTTGCCAAACTCGTGTCTGGCGTTTTCGTGCCGTGGCCGCGTGGGCCGTCGTGGGATCTGAATCGTTGTTCTGTATCAATCAACAAGAGTTATCGTGGTGCCAATGGGGAATTCTTTGGTCAGAAGGGTCGGTAGCTGCAAAGGGCAAATTTCTATCATCGGGCGGTGTCGATGGCTCTGGTTGTGGCAATGAAAGGAGGTATGAGGGGCCAAACGTATCTTGGTTGGGGTTCCTGGGGCTGGAGGGACTGGGGCCTGGGCGGTTGTGCCATTGGTGTTGATTTTAAGTAAGTCTGGAGCGCTGTCGCTAGCGTCCGAATCAAGTTTAGAACATAGGACATTGAACATAGAACATTACAGCGCAGTACAGGCCCTTCGGCCCTCGATGTTGCGCCGACCTGTGAAACCACTCTAAAGCCCATCTACACTATTCCCTTATCGTCCATATGTCTATCCAATGACCATTTGAATGCCCTTAGTGTTGGCGAGTCCACTACTGTTGCAGGTGGAAAGTCGATCCTGGGGGCGGAGACAAGGTCGGGTCTGTGGACGTGCTGTCCTGGCTGGGGGAGGGTCAGACTAGGTTGTCAGTGGGCGGGGCGTAGTCGTCTGCTATTGCCAGGGAGACGTGGTGTGAGTGGCTGCACTGGGTTCCATAAACCTCAAGTTGCTTGATACGAAACCATCCTGACTTTCCATTAGGGTACGTTATTTTATATACCGAGGGGCTTACTCTATCTGAAATCGAGTAGGGTCCTGCAAATTTAGGGGAGAGGGCTGAACTGGGGTTATATAGGGAAACCATCACCTGCTGACTGACTGGAGACTCTACTGCATGTACTGTTTTATCAAAGCAGGCCTTACTCGGCTTTTTCTGAGCGCCTAGTCAGACAGCTGCAGCGAGCTGGGCTGCCTTAACATTTTCCATTACCTGTTGGACTGTTTTTTCCTGAGTGAGGGCGGTGACTGTGGGGCTGGCCAAATCAAGTCCTAATAAATATTCAGTTCCTTTCATGGGTCATCCGGTCATAAGGGTGTGGGGGATGAAACCTGTGGAACTTGACACCGTGTTCCTAATAAACATAGGTGTAAATGGGAGAACTGTGTTCCATGTAGTGTTGTGCTGTTGCACCATTTTCCTGATAGTCGTTTTTCGGGTTGTGTTCATGCATTCCACAATGCCGCTGGATTGTGGGTGAAAGGCAATATGGAATTTTTGTTTTCTCCCAAAAATCGTCAAAACGTTCTGCATCACTCTTCCTGTCAAATGCGAACCTTGGTCCGATTCAAAGAACAAAGAACAAAGAACAAAGAAATGTACAGCACAGGAACAGGCCCTTCGGCCCTCCAAGCCCGTGCCGACCATGCTGCCCGACTAAGCTACAATCATCTACACTTCCTGGGTCCGTATCCCTCTATTCCCATCCTATTCATGTATTTGTCAAGATGCCCCTTAAATGTCACTATCGTCCCTGCTTCCACCACCTCCTCCGGTAGCGAGTTCCAGGCACCCACTACCCTCTGCGTAAAAAACTTGCCTCGTACATCTACTCTAAACCTTGCCCCTCTCACCTTATACCTATGCCCCCTAGTAATTGACCCCTCTACCCTGGGGAAAAGCCTCTGACTATCCACTCTGTCTATGCCCCTCATAATTTTGTAGACCTCTATCAGGTCTCCCCTCAACCTCCTTCGTTCCAGTGAGAACAAACCGAGTTTATTCAACCGCTCCTCATAGCTAATGCCCTCCATACCAGGCAACATTCTGGTAAATCTCTTCTGCACCCTCTCTAAAGCCTCCACATCCTTCTGGTAGTGTGGCGACCAGAATTGAACACTATACTCCAAGTGTGGCCTAACTAAGATTCTATACAGCTGCAACATGACTTGCCAATTCTTATACTCAATGCCCCGGCCAATGAAGGCAAGCATGCCGTATGCCTTCTTGACTAACTTCTCCACCTGTGTTGCCCCTTTCAATGACCTGTGGACCTGTACTCCTAGATCTCTTTGACTTTCAATACTCTTGAGGGTTCTACCATTCACTGTATATCCCCTACCTGCATTAGACCTCCCAAAATGCATTACCTCACATTTGTCCGGATTAAACTCCATCTGCCATCTCTCCACCCAAGTCTCCAAACAATCTAAATCCTGCTGTATCCTCTGACAGTCCTCATCGCTATCCGCAATTCCACCAACCTTTGTGTCGTCTGCAAACTTACTAATCAGACCAGTTACATTTTCCTCCAAATCATTTATATATACTACAAAGAGCAAAGGTCCCAGCACTGATCCCTGTGGAACACCACTGGTCACAGCCCTCCAATTAGAAAAGCATCCTTCCATTGCTACTCTCTGCCTTCTATGACCTAGCCAGTTCTGTATCCACCTTGCCAGCTCACCCCTGATCCCGTGTGACTTCACCTTTTGTACTAGTCTACTATGAGGGACCTTGTCAAAGGCCTTACTGAAGTCCATATAGACAACATCCACTGCCCTACCTGCATCAATCATCTTAGTGACCTCCTCGAAAAACTCTATCAAGTTAGTGAGACACGACCTCCCCTTCAGAAAACCATGCTGCCTCTCACTAATACGTCCATTTGCTTCCAAATGGGAGTAGATCCTGTCTCGAAGAATTGTGTCCAGTAATTTCCCTCCCACTGAAGTAAGGCTCACCGGCCTGTAGTTCCCTGGATTGTCCTTGCTACCCTTCTTAAACAGAGGAACAACATTGGCTATTCTCCAGTCCTCCGGGACATCCCCTGAAGACAGTGAGGATCCAAATATTTCTGTCAAGGCCTCAGCAATTTCCTCTCCAGCCTCCTTCAGTATTCTGGGGTAGATCCCATCAGGCCCTGGGGACTTATCTACCTTAATATTTTTTAAGACACCCAACACCTCGTCTTTTTGGATCTCAATGTGACCCAGGCTATCTACACACCCTTCTCCAGACTCAACATTTACCAATTTCTTCTCTTTGGTGAATACTGATGCAAAGTATTCATTTAGTACCTCGCCCATTTCCTCTGGCTCCACACATAGATTCGCTTGCCTATCCTTCAGTGGGCCAACCCTTTCCCTGGCTACCCTCTTGCTTTTTATGTATGTGTAAAAAGCCTTGGGATTTTCCTTAACCCTATTTGCCAATGACTTTTCGTGACCCCTTCTAGCCCTCCTGACTCCTTGCTTAAGTTCCTTCCTACTTTCCTTATATTCCACGCAGGCTTCGTCTATTCCCAGCCTTTTAGCCCTGACAAATGCCTCCTTTTTCTTTTTGACGAGGCCTACAATATCTCTCGTTATCCAAGGTTCCCGAAAATTGCCGTATTTATCCTTCTTCCTCACAGGAACATGCCGGTCCTGAATTCCTTTCAACTGACACTTGAAAGCCTCCCACATGTCAGATGTTGATTTGCCCTCAAACATCCGCCCCCAATCTATGTTCTTCAGTTCCCGCCTAATATTGTTATAATTAGCCTTCCCCCAATTTAGCACATTCATCCTAGGACCACTCTTATCCTTGTCCACCAGTACTTTAAAACTTACTGAATTGTGGTCGCTGTTACCGAAATGCTCCCTACTGAAACATCTACCACCTGGCCGGGCTCATTCCCCAATACCAGGTCCAGTACCGCCCCTTCCCTAGTTGGACTGTCTACATATTGTTTTAAGAAGCCCTCCTGGATGCTCCTTACAAACTCTGCCCCGTCTAAGCCCCTGGCACTAAGTGAGTCCCAGTCAATATATTGGGGAAGTTGAAGTCTCCCATCACCACAACCCTGTTGTTTTTACTCTTTTCCAAAATCTGTCTACCTATCTGCTCCTCTATCTCCCGCTGGCTGTTGGGAGGCCTGTAGTAAACCCCCGACATTGTGACTGCACCCTTCTTATTCCTGATCTCTACCCATATAGCCTCACTGCCCTCTGAGGTGTCCTCCCGCAGTACAGCTGTGATATTCTCCCGAACCAGTAGCGCAACTCCGCCTCCCTATTTCATCCCCCTCTATCCCGCCTGAAACATCTAAATCCTGGAACGTTTAGCTGCCAATCCTGCCCTTCCCTCAACCAGGTCTCTGTAATGGCAACAACATCATAGTTCCAAGTACGAATCCAAGCTCTAAGTTCATCTGCCTTACCCGTAATACTTCTTGCATTAAAACATATGCACTTCAGGCCACCAGACATAGAACATAGAACATAGAACAATACAGCGCAGTACAGGCCCTTCGGCCCACGCTGTTGCACCGAAACAAAAGCCATCTAACCTACACTATGCCATTATCATCCATATGTTTATCCAATAAACTTTTAAATGCCCTCAATGTTGGCGAGTTCACTACTGTAGCAGGTAGGGCATTCCACGGCCTCACTACTCTTTGCGTAAAGAACCTACCTCTGACCTCTGTCCTATATCTATTACCCCTCAGTTTAAAGTTATGTCCCCTCGTGCCAGCCATATCCATCCGCGGGAGAAGGCTCTCACTGTCCACCCTATCCAACCCCCTGATCATTTTGTATGCCTCTATTAAGTCTCCTCTTAACCTTCTTCTCTCCAACGAAAACAACCTCAAGTCCATCAGCCTTTCCTCATAAGATTTTCCCTCCATACCAGGCAACATCCTGGTAAATCTCCTCTGCACCCGCTCCAAAGCCTCCACGTCCTTCCTATAATGCGGTGACCAGAACTGTACGCAATACTCCAAATGCGGCCGTACCAGAGTTCTGTACAGCTGCAACATGACCTCCCGACTCCGGAACTCAATCCCTCTACCAATAAAGGCCAACACTCCATAGGCCTTCTTCACAACCCTATCAACCTGGGTGGCAACTTTCAGGGATCTATGTACATGGACACCTAGATCCCTCTGCTCATCCACACTTTCAAGAACTTTACCATTAGCCAAATATTCCGCATTCCTGTTATTCCTTCCAAAGTGAATCACCTCACACTTCTCTACATTAAACTCCATTTGCCACCTCTCAGCCCAGCTCTGCAGCTTATCTATATCCTTCTGTAACCTGCTACATCCTTCCACACTATCGACAACACCACCGACTTTAGTATCGTCTGCAAATTTACTCACCCACCCTTCTGCGCCTTCCTCTAGGTCATTGATAAAAATGACAAACAGCAACGGCCCCAGAACAGATCCTTGTGGTACTCCACTTGTGACTGTACTCCATTCTGAACATTTCCCATCAACCACCACCCTCTGTCTTCTTTCAGCTAGCCAATTTCTGATCCACATCTCTAAATCACCCTCAATCCCCAGCCTCCGTATTTTTTGCAATAGCCTACCGTGGGGAACCTTATCAAACGCTTTGCTGAAATCCATATACACCACATCAACTGCTCTACCCTCGTCTACCTGTTCAGTCACCTTCTCAAAGAACTCAATAAGGTTTGTGAGGCATGACCTACCCTTCACAAAGCCATGCTGACTATCCCTGATCATATTATTCCTATCTAGATGATTATAAATCTTGTCTCTTATAATCCCCTCCAAGACTTTACCCACTACAGACGTGAGGCTCACCGGTCTATAGTTGCCGGGGTTGTCTCTGCTCCCCTTTTTGAACAAAGGGACCACATTTGCTGTCCTCCAGTCCTCTGGCACTATTCCTGTAGCCAATGATGACATAAAAATCAAAGCCAAATGTCCAGCAATCTCTTCCCTGACCTCCCATAGAATCCTAGGATAAATCCCATCAGGTCCCGGGGACTTATCTATTTTCAGCCTGTCCAGAATTGCCAACACCTCTTCCCTACGTACCTCAATGCCATCTATTCTATTAGCCTGGGGCTCAGCATTCTCCTCCACAACATTATCTTTTTCCTGAGTGAATACTGACGAAAAATATTCATTTAGTATCTCGCCTATCTCTTCAGACTCCACACACAATTTCCCATCCCTGTCCTTGACTGGTCCTACTCTTTCCCTAGTCATTCGCTTATTCCTGACATACCTATAGAAAGCTTTTGGGTTTTCCTTGATCCTTCCTGCCAAATACTTCTCATGTCCCCTCCTTGCTCGTCTTAGCTCTCTCTTTAGATCCTTCCTCGCTACCTTGTAACTATCCATCGCCCCAACCGAAACTTCACACTTCATCTTCACATAGGCCTCCTTCTTCCTCTTAACAAGAGATTCCACTTCCTTGGTAAACCACGGTTCCCTCGCTCGACGCCTTCCTCCCTGTCTGACCGGTACATACTTATCAAGAACACGCAGTAGCTGATCCTTGAACAAGCCCCACTTATCCAGTGTGCCCAACACTTGCAGCCTACTTCTCCACCTTATCCCCCCCAAGTCACGTCTAATGGCATCATAATTGCCCTTCCCCCAGCTATAACTCTTGCCCTGCGGTGTATACTTATCCCTTTCCATCATTAACGTAAACGTCACCGAATTGTGGTCACTGTCCCCAAAGTGCTCTCCTACCTCCAAATCCAACACCTGGCCTGGTTCATTACCCAAAACCAAATCCAACGTGGCCTCGCCTCTTGTTGGCCTGTCAACATATTGTTTCAGGAAACCCTCCTGCACACACTGTACAAAAAACGACCCATCTATTGTACTCGAACTATATCTTTTCCAGTCAATATTTGGAAAGTTAAAGTCTCCCATAATAACTACCCTGTTACTTTCGCTCATATCCAGAATCAGCTTCGCCATCCTTTCCTCTACATCCCTAGAACTATTAGGAGGCCTATAAAAAACTCCCAACAGGGTGACCTCTCCTTTCCTGTTTCGATTTCCAGTCGATTCCCCCCCCTCAGCCCATACTACCTCGGAAGAAGAGTCCCCATCTAGCATCCTCTCCGCCACCGTAATACTGCTCTTGACTAGCAGCGCCACACCTCCCCCTCTTTTGCCTCCTTCTCTGAGCTGACTAAAACACCTAAACCCCGGAACCTGCAACATCCATTCCTGTCCCTGCTCTATCCATGTCTCCGAAATGGCCACAACATCGAAGTCCCAGGTACCAACCCACGCTGCCAGTTCCCCTACCTTGTTTCGTATACTCCTGGCATTGAAGTAGACACACTTCAAACCACCTACCTGAACGCTGGCCCCCTCCTGCGACGTCAAATCTGTGCTCCTGACCTCTATACTCTCATTCTCCCTTACCCTAAAACTACAATCCAGGTTCCCATGCCCCTGCTGCATTAGTTTAAACCCCCCCAAAGAGCACTAACAAATCTCCCCCCCAGGATATTTGTGCCCCTCAGGTTCAGATGTAGACCATCCTGTCTGTAGAGGTCCCACCTTCCCCAGAAAGAGCCCCAGTTATCCAAAAATCTGAATCCCTCCCGCCTGCACCATCCCTGTAGCCACGTGTTTAAATGCTCTCTCTCCCTATTCCTCATCTCACTATCACGTGGCACGGGCAACAACCCAGAGATAACAACTCTGTTTGTTCTAGTTCTGAGCTTCCATCCTAGCTCCCTGAAAGCCTGCCTGACATCCTTGTCCCCTTTCCTACCTATGTCATTGGTGCCAATGTGGACCACGACTTGGGGCTGCTCCCCCTCCCCCTAAGGACCCGGAAAACACGATCCGAGACATCACGTACCCTTGCACCTGGGAGGCAACATACCAAACGTGAGTCTCTCACGCTCCCACAAAATCTCCTATCTGTGCCCCTGACTATAGAGTCCCCAATTACTAATGCTCTGCTCCTCTCCCCCCTTCCCTTCTGAGCAACAGGGACAGACTCCGTGCCAGAGGCCCGTACCCCATGGCTTACCCCTGGTAAGTCCCCCCCCCCACAAGTATCCAAAGCGGTATACTTGTTTCTCAGGGGAACGACCGCAGGGGATCCCTGCACTGACTGCTTTTTCCCAGTCCCTCTTACAGTTACCCACCTATCTCCAATCTTTGGTGTAACTAATTCCCTGAAGCTGCTATCTATGACCCCTTCTGCCTCCCGAATGATCCGAAGTTCTTCCAACTCCAGCTCCAGTTCCCTAACTCGGTCTTGGAGGAGCTGGAGATGGCAGCACTTCCTGCAGGTAAAATCAGCAGGGACACTAACTGCATCCCTCACCTCAAACATCCTGCAGGGGGAACATTGCACTCCCTTCCCTGCCATTCCTCTAACTTTCTACCAAGATCTGGCTAACAACTAAATTAAATTTTTATAAAAAATAATAATAATATGATAAAATATGGTACTTACCTCAGACCAATGGGTTTTATTATTAGGTTAGAGGAGGAGGGCGGGTGAATTTATTGGTGAGGGTCTTCCCAGACGTCCGCGGGTCGACTTCCTGTTCCCGCCTAAAAAACTAATTTAAAAAAAAAGAAAAATTCTCAGCTCGTGCTGAAATTGACTAACCAGCCAGCTGTTCTCACGCCGCCGAAATCGACTGGCCTGCCCCTGCAAAGACAAGTGCTTTTAAAGGTTGACTTACCTCCCAGCAACCTCCTTTCGCAATGCTCCCGCTGAAACTGACTCACCAGCTGTTCTCACGCCGCCGAAATTGACTGGCCTGCCCCTGCAAAGACAAGTGCTTTTAAAGGTTGACTTACCTCCCAGCAACCTCCTTCCGCAATGCTCCCGCTGAAACTGACTCACCAGCTGTTCTCACGCCGAAATCGACTGGCCTGCCCCTGCAAAGACAAGTGCTTTTAAAGGTTGACTTACCTCCCAGCAACCTCCTTCCGCAATGCTCCCGCTGAAACTGACTCACCAGCTGTTCTCACGCCGCCGAAATCGACTGGCCTGCCCCTGCAAAGACAAGTGCTTTTAAAGGTTGACTTACCTCCCAGCAACCTCCTTCCGCAATGCTCCCGCTGAAACTGACTCACCAGCTGTTCTCACGCCGCCGAAATCGACCCGCTGTGTTCAGCAACGTCTCCCTGTCTGCTCTGCCTCAGAGCCCCACTGTCCCTATTCCCTAGTTCTCCCTCAAGGCTCTCACCTTCTGACCTATTGCTCCCGTGCCCACCCCCCTGCCATACTAGTTTAAACCCTCCCGTGTGACACTAGCAAACCTCGCGGCCAGGTTATTTATGCCGGGGAATGCTGCAGGGGAATCCCCAGCGTGTAAATATTTGCTGTGTTAAAATCTTGGCTGTTGCCGTAGCCGTGTTTGTCCAGGAGGGAAATGCTTCCACCCATTTTGTGAAGGTGGGTCGATCACTACCAACACATATTTAAAACCATTTCTGCAGGGGGGGAGGGAGCCAATATAATCTAGCTGTAAATTCATTCAAGGGCCATTAACAGGGCGGGTGTGTCTTAACTGACCTTTACTGGAGTATCTTTCTGGGTTATTTTGAGCGCAAATTAAACAATTTTCAATATAATGAGTGACATCTGTTTTTAAATTGGGCCACCAGCACAGAGGTCTTAAGTGGGCAATGATATTGTCTATCCCCTGATGTCCGTGTCCGTCATGAAATTGACAAATAATCCTGTCCTGGGTGGGGACCACGTAAATTCCATTCTTTACTACAATTCCGTCCTGTACCGTCAGTCTGTCCTTGAATTTGTCATAGGGGGCTGGGAAGTTACCATTTAAAATTTGCTGAAGAGTGTCGTCTGCCTTTTGGGCCTGTGCTAAATCTTGGATATTGGTCTGTGAGACCTGGACCGCGTGTACTGGGGCACTCTCAGGGGTTGCCAAAAGTGACCGTGTCGTGATCCTGCCGTTGCTAGGGTGTTTGCTTTTACGTTAGTGGGTGGGGAGGAACGATGATGGCTTCTAACCTTTATTATGCCAAATTTGCGGTCTTCAGGTGTTTCAAGAATGTGCTTCCGTAATGGCGCTGAGGGTAGGGGTTTACCGTCGGCGGATATGAATCCTCTAGATTCCCACAGTGGCAGGAATTCTGTCAAACTGTTGCAGACATATAAACTGTCCGAATATATATCTGCGGGAGTTGGGAAAGAATCTGGGTGCTGTACTATGTATGCAATTGCTGCTAACTCGGCTGCCTGCGATCCTAAATGACCTGGTAATTTTAGCGATATCTCCTCTAATGCGCTTCCCTGCACGTCTTCCACATAAATACCGCATCCTGTAATCCTTTTTCCATTATCAACAGTGGAGGAGCCATCTACATAAATTTTTAAAGATTTATCCATGGGCTGGGTTCTCTGCGGTCTGATGCCTGCTTTTGTGGGTAGCGATTTAGGAATAAAGCGTCCTGTGTTGTGCCTGGCTGCGATGATTTCACACTCATGTGGGGTTCATGCATACTGCAAATTATCTGCTAAAAATGTGTGTGCCTTTGTCCTTTTTACTGTGATGTCCCTTCCTTGCAAGAGTAGGGTCCAGCGCGCTGCGCTAATTTGGCTGACTTGACCGTCCTTTAACCTACGATCTAACAGTAGTTGCGTTGGGGTGTGCTCGGTTAAAATGGTTACGGGGTTGAGGCTTGTGATGCATGCGAAGTACTGAACAGCCCAAAAAGCTGTGAGCAAGTGCCTTTCGCAGGCTGAAAATCCCTGCTCCAGTGGGCTACAGGTCCTAAATGATTGTGCCGTTCTTGGAGTAGTACGGCCGATAGGGTTCAGTCGGTGGTTGCTAATTCTATGGCGTATGGGGGGTGTGGGTCTGGTACCTGCAAAGCGGGGGCTGTACCTAGGGCGCGATTTAATGTATCAATGGCATCCATATGCAGTGGTCAGTGGGTTGGGAGGTCAGTGGGTACAGTGGTCAGTGGGTACAGTGGTCAGTGGGTACAGTGGCCAGTGGGTATGAAGGTCAGTTGGGAGGGAGGTCAGTGGGAAGGGAGGATATTGGGTAGGGAGGACAGTGCGTAGGGAGGTCAGTGGGTACAGTGGTAAGTGGGTACAGTGGTCAATGGGTACAGTGGTCAGTGGGTACAATAGTCAGAGTGTTTGGTGAGGTCAGTGGCTAGTGAGGTTAGTGGGTAGTGAGGTCAGTGGGTAAGGAGATCTGTGGGTACAGAGATTAATGGGTGCAGTGGTCAATGGGCACAGTGGTCAGTGGGGACAGTGGTCAGTGGGTTGCAAGGTTAGTGGATAGGGACGTCAGTGGGGACAGTGGTCAGTTGGTACAATAGTCAAGGGGTAGTGTGGTCAATGGGTAGGGAGGTTAGTGGGTACAGTGGTCAGTGGGTGAGAGGTTAATGGGTGCAGTTGTCAATAGGCACAGTGGTCAGTGGGTACAGTGGTCAGTGGGTAGGGATGTCAGTGGGTACAGTGGGCATTGGGTACAGTGGGCATTGGGTACAGTGGTCAGTGGGTACAGTGTTCAGTGGGTACAGTGGTCAGTGGTTACAGTGGTCAGTGGGTACAGTTGTCAGTGGGTAGGGAGGTCAGTGGGTAGAGTGGTCAGTGGGTACAGTGGTCAGTGGGTAGGGATGTCAGTGGGTACAGTGGGTATTGGGTACAGTGGTCAGTGGGTAGGGATGTCAGTGGGTACAGTGGGCATTGGGTACAGTGGTCAGTGGGTACAGTGATCAGTGGGTAGGGAGGTCAGTGGGTACAGTGGTCAGTGGGTACAGTGGTCAGTGGGTAGGAAGGTCAGTGGATATAGTGTTCAGTGGGTACAGTGGTCAGTGGGTAGGGATGTCAGTGGGTACAGTGGGCATTGGGTACAGTGGTCAGTGGGTAGGGATGTCAGTGGGTACAGTGGGCATTGGGTACAGTGGGCATTGGGTACAGTGGTCAGTGGGTACAATAGTCAGTGTGTAGGGAGGTCAGTGGCTAGTGAGGTTAGTGGGTAGTGAGGTCAGTGGGTAAGGAGATCTGTGGGCACAGAGGTTAATGGGTGCAGTGGTCAATGGGCACTGTGGTCAGTGGGGACAGTGGTCAATGCGTAGCAAGGTTAGTGGATAGGGAGGTCAGTGGGGACAGTGGTCAGTTGGTACAATAGTCAAGGGGTACAGTGGTCAGTGGGTAGAGAGGTTAATGGGTGCCGTTGTCAATAGGCACAGTGGTCAGTGGGTACAGTGGTCAGTGGGTACAATGTTCAGTGGGTACAGTGGTCAGTGGGTACAGTGGTCAGTGGGTACAGTGATCAGTGGGTAGGGAGGTCAGTGGGTACAGTGGTCAGTGGGTACAGTTGTCAGTGGGTAGGGAGGTCAATGGGTACAGTGGTCAGTGGGTACAGTGGTCAGTGGGTAGGGATGTCAGTGGGTACAGTGGGTATTGGGTACAGTGGTCAGTGGGTAGGGATGTCAGTGGGTACAGTGGGCATTGGGTACAGTGGTCAGTGGGTACAGTGATCAGTGGGTAGGGAGGTCAGTGGGTACAGCGGTCAGTGGGTAGGGATGTCAGTGGGTATTGGGTACAGTGGTCAGTGGGTAGGGATGTCAGTGGGTACAGAGGGCATTGGGTACAGTGGTCAGTGGGTAGGAATGTCAGTGGGTACAGTGGGCATTGGGTACAGTGGGCATTGGGTACAGTGGTCAGTGGGTACAGTGTTCAGTGGGTACAGTGGTCAGTGGTTACAGTGGTCAGTGGGTACAGTTGTCAGTGGGTAGGGAGGTCAGTGGGTAGAGTGGTCAGTGGGTACAGTGGTCAGTGGGTAGGGATGTCAGTGGGTACAGTGGGTATTGGGTACAGTGGTCAGTGGGTAGGGATGTCAGTGGGTACAGTGGGCATTGGGTACAGTGGTCAGTGGGTACAGTGATCAGTAGGTAGGGAGGTCAGTGGGTACAGTGGTCAGTGGGTACAGTGGTCAGTGGGTAACGAGGTCAGTGGGTACAGTGGTCAGTGGGTACAGTGGTCAGTAGTTAGGGAGTTCAGTGGATAGGGATGTCAGTGGGTACAGTGGTCAATGGTACAGTGGTCAGTGGCTACAGTGGTCAGTGGGTAAGGAGGTCAGTGGGTACAGTGGTCAGTGGGTACGGTGGTCAGTGGATAGGGAGATCAGTGGGTACAGTGGTCAGTGGGTACAGTGGTCAGTGGATAGGGAGGTCAGTGGGTACAGTGGTCAATGGGTACAGTGGTCAGAGGGTACAGTGGTCAGTGGACAGGGAGGTCAGTGGACAGGGAGGTCAGTGGGTAGGGAGGATAGTGGAAAAAATGGTCAGTGGGTAAGGAGGTCAGTGGGTACAGTGGTCAGTGGGTACAGTGGTCAGTGGGTACAGTGGTCAGTGCGTAGGAAGGTCATTGGGTACAGTGGTTAGTGGGTACAATGGTCTGTGAGTACAGTGGTCAGTGGGTAGGAAGGTCAGTGGGTACAGTGGTCAGTGGGTACAGTGGTCAGTGGGTACAGTGGTCAGTGGGTCGGGAGGTCAGTGGGTACAGTGGTCAGTGGATAGGAAGGTCAGTGGGTGCAATGGTCAGTGGGTACAGTGGTCAGTGCGTAGGAAGGTCAGTGGGTGCAATGGTCAGTGGGTACAGTGGTCAGTGGGTACAGTGGTCAGTGGGTAGGAAGGTCAGTGTGTACAGTGGTCAGTGGTTACAGTTGTCAGTGGGTATAGTGATCCGTGGGTAGGGAGGTCAGTGAGTACAGTGTTCAGTGGTTACAGTGGCCAGTGGGTAGGGAGGTCAGTGGGTACAGTGGTCAGTGGGTACAGTGCTCAGTGGTTACAGTGGTCAGTGGGTAGGGAGGTCAGTGGGAACAGTGGTCAGTGGGTACAGTGGTCAGTGTGTACAATGGTCATTGGGTACAGTGGTCAATGGGTAGGGAGGTCAGTGGGCACATTGTTCAGTGGGTACAGTGGTCAGTGGATACAGTGGTCAGTGGGTACAGTGTTCCGTGGGTAGGGAGGACAGTGGGTTCAGTGGTCAGTGGGTACAGTGGTCAGTGGGTACAGTGGTCAGTGGGTAGGGAGGTCAATGGGTACAGTGGTCAGTGGGTACAGTGGCCAGTGGGTAGGGAGGTCAGTGGGTACAGTGGTCAGTGGGTAGAGTGGTTAGTGGGTACAGTGGTTAGTGGGTAGGGAGGTCAGTGGGTACGGTGGTCAGTGGGTACAGTGTTCAGTGGGTAGGAAGGTCAGTTTGTACAGTGGTCAGTGGGTACACTGGTCAGTGGGCAGGGAGGTCAGTGGGTACAGTGGTCAGTGGGTAGAGTGGTCAGTGGGTACAGAAGTCAGTGTCAACAATGGTTAGTGGGTACAGTGGTCAGTGGGTAGGGAGGTCAGTGGGTACAGTGGTCAGTGTGCACAGTGGCCAGTGGGTAGAGAGGTCAGCGGGTACAGTGGTCAGTGGGTACAGTGGTCAGTGGGTAGGGAGGTCAGTGGGTACAGTGGCCAGTGAGTACAGTGGTCAGTGGGTAGGGAGTTCAGTGGGTACAGTGGTCAGTGGGTAGAGTGGTCAGTGGGTACAGTGGTCAGTGGGTACAGTGGTCAGTGGGTAGGAAGGTCAGTGGGTACAGTGTTCAGTGGGTACAGTGGTCAGTGAGTATAGTGGTCAGTGGGTAAGGAGGTCTGTGGGTACAGTGGTCAGTGAGAACAGTGGTCAGTGTTTACAGTGGTCAGTGGGTAGGGAGGTCAGTGGGTACAGTGGTCAGTGGTTACAGTTGTCAGTGGGTACAGTGGTCCGTGGGTAGGGAGATCAGTGCATACAGTGGTCAGTGGGTACAGTGTTCAGTGGGTATAGTGGTCAGTGAGTACAGTGGTCAGTGGGTACAGTGGTCAGTGGGTAGGGAGGTCAGTGGGTACAGTGGTCAGTGGGTAGAGTGGTTAGTGGGTACAGTGGTTAGTGGGTAGGGAGGTCAGTGGGTACGGTGGTCAGTGGGTACAGTGTTCAGTGGGTAGGAAGGTCAGTTTGTACAGTGGTCAGTGGGTACACTGGTCAGTGGGCAGGGAGGTCAGTGGGTACAGTGTTCAGTGGGTATAGTGGTCAGTGAGTACAGTGGTCAGTGGGTACAGTGGTCAGTGGGTAGGGAGGTCAGTGGGTACAGTGGTCAGTGGGTAGAGTGGTTAGTGGGTACAGTGGTTAGTGGGTAGGGAGGTCAGTGGGTACGGTGGTCAGTGGGTACAGTGTTCAGTGGGTAGGAAGGTCAGTTTGTACAGTGGTCAGTGGGTACACTGGTCAGTGGGCAGGGAGGTCAGTGGGTACAGTGGTCAGTGGGTAGAGTGGTCAGTGGGTACAGAAGTCAGTGTCAACAATGGTCAGTGGGTACAGTGGTCAGTGGGTCGGGAGGTCAGTGGGTACAGTGGTCAGTGTGCACAGTGGCCAGTGTGTAGAGAGGTCAGTGGGTACAGTGGTCAGTGGGTACAGTGGTCAGTGGGTAGGGAGGTCAGTGGGTACAGTGGTCAGTGGGTACAGTGGCCAGTGAGTACAGTGGTCAGTGGGTAGGGAGGTCAGTGGGTACAGTGATCAGTGGTTAGGGAGGTTAGTGGATACAGTGGTCAGTGGGTACAGTGGTCGGTGGGTACAGTGGTCAGTGGTTAGGGAGGTTAGTGGATACAGTGGTCAGTGGGTACAGTGGTTAGGAAGGTCAGTCGGTACAATGGTCAGTGGCTACAGTGGTCAATGGGTACAGTGTTCAGTGTGTATAGTGGCCAGTGGTTACAGTGGTCAGTGTTTACAGCGGCCAGTGGGTAGGGAGGTCAGTGGGTACAGTGGTCAGTGGGTAGGGAGGTCAGTGGGCACAGTGGCCAGTGGGTAGGGAGGTCAGAGGGTACAGTGGTCATTGGATACAGTGGTCAGTGGGTCGGGAGGTCAGTGGTTTCAGTGGTCAGTGGGTCGGGAGGTCAGTGGGTACAGTGGTCAGTGGGTCGGGAGGTCAGTGGGTACAGTGGTCAGTGGGTCGGGAGGTCAGTGGGTACAGTGGTCAGTGGGTCGGGAGGTCAGTGGGTACAGTGGTCAGTGGGTCGGGAGGTCAGTGGGTACAGTGGTCAGTGGGTCGGGAGGTCAGTGGGTACAGTGGTCAGTGGGTCGGGAGGTCAGTGGGTTCAGTGGTCAGTGGGTCGGGAGGTCAGTGGGTACAGTGGTCAGTGGGTCGGGAGGTCAGTGGGTACAGTGGTCAGTGGGTCGGGAGGTCAGTGGGTTCAGTGGTCAGTGGGTCGGGAGGTCAGTGGGTACAGTGGTCAGTGGGTCGGGAGGTCAGTGGGTTCAGTGGTCACTGTACAATGGATGAGAAAGGAAGGCCGGCATCAGATTTTATTAAGTTTCTACAAGCCTCTTCCTCGTACACCGTCCTGTAGACAGGCACCGACAGATGGGAACTCCGGCTCCAGCTTCGCCAGCCCAGGGCTGGTGTTCAGCCTCCAATGGTACTAGCTGTAAAAATGCTATTTAAAGTTTGGAGCATCATCTCTCTAATCTCTGGGGCCGTGGAGTCAAACAGATAACGGGGTTATTGCAAAGCTGTGGCGCTGTAACATTAAAGGGACCCTTTCACCACAGAAACAAAAATCTCCATGGTCCAGTATTTTCTGTTCTTTGTTTCACAATCCTTTTGTTCATTCTCAAGCACAGACCCGAGGGAGGGGAGCTTTGTCAAATCACATCTTTACAACGCTGCTGCTTTGTTTAAAGTCACTGGGAGCATCTCCTTCTTGCGGCCTCCTCTTAAAGAGTTTGTCAAATACCTTTTCAGGAGGATGGCTTCCCTTTAACTGTCTCAGCTCAGATTTCCAGAGCTGTCGGTTTCCTGGTTGCCATGCCAGCACCGGCTGATGGAAGCCGCCAGCAAAGCTCCAATATTCCCTGGAGGGATGGAGATTTCTTCCATTTATAGGCAGTAATTGCAGCTTCCTCAGCTGTCTGGTGGCTGAGGGAGGGTACTATATAATAGTGGGCTGGGGGCTGCGGATGCTCGTCCGTGCGCTGAACAGTTCCTGCAGACACCGCCCTGCCTCTCTCTAGCATGGCCCCCAAGAAAGAAGTGAAGAAGGAACCTGCCAAGGCAGCAGCAGCAGCAGCTGCAGCCCCCCCACCTCCAGAGCCCCCCAAGGAACCAGTCTTTGACCCCAAGAGTGTGATGGTAAGTAGATGAGAGAAGGTCAGCCAAGGCCAGCGTGACAATGTGAGCTATTCAATATTGGGCTGTTAATGATGGTGTGAGTTATTAAAGGAGACTGTACAAAGGGCAAATCTCGATATTGAGCAGCTGAAAGGTTTATTTTTAATGTTATGTTTATCAATAATCTGCTGGAAACGCCATTGTGGTTAGAGCTTTCATTTTCCGTCTTGACTCCAGTGTCAAAAGCTTCAATGACAATTCATTGCTGCAGTTTGCATTGGGAGAGTGGACACTATTTCTCCCATTTCCTTATCTTTGTCAGCAGAAAATTCGAGCAATCAGTATCTGTAAGAACCGTTCTCATTTCTCGTTCCTTTGTACCCCCCGCCACCTAAAGACTCTGTTTGACCCTCACAAGCCCCATGATTTCAGGAGTGTTCCCTGTAACCAGAAAACATTTATTGCTACTTGAGGAGGCAGGTGTTCTGACCTTGACTCACCGACACCCATCGCTCCAGTTTATGCTTCTGTCCATAGCCCAGGCGGTGTTGAGGGCAACTGTGTGCTTCTTACCTCCTCTCCAAAATATCATCAACTACAATCTTCTCCTGTTTAACATAATCTAATTCCTGACAAACTCGACCTTTCCTGTTTTACCAATAGCTTCAGGCGATGGGGAGCCAGCAGTCAAGCTGTTTCCCCGGGCTGCAGTCTCCTCCATTGTCTGAAGAACGGTTTCTATCTCTGCCGGCTCTGTGAGCAGAAATAGGTATTGCTGAAAAATCTGTGCAATACACATCTGTCCCTTACAACATAAGAGCTGCCACTGCAGCCCTTACACAGCATCACCCTGAGGACAGAATCGTTCCTCAGTAACAGAAGCTAAGGCAGACATACCAACAGTCTTCAGTCTAAACGACCCTTCGGCACTTCAGATCGAAACAGTGGCTCCATCAGGTTCACGCACTGCCCTCCTGTCTGTGCCCTCCTGACTGTGCCCTCCTGTCTGTGCCCTGTCTGTGCCCTCCTGTCTGTGCCCTGTCAGTGCCCTCCTGGCTGTGTCCTGGCTGTGCCTTCCTGGCTGTGCCCTCCTGTCTGTGCCCTCCTGGCTGTGTCCTGTCTGTGCCCTCCTATCTGTGCCCTGTCTGTGCCCTCCTGGCTGTGTCCTGTCTGTGCCCTCCTGGCTGTGTCCTGTCTGTGACCTCCTGTCTGTGCCCTCCTGTCTGTGTCCTCCTGTCTGTGTCCCGTCTGTGCCCTCCTGTCTGTGTCCTGTCTGTGCCCTCCTGGCTGTGTCCTGTCTGTGCCCTCCTATCTGTGCCCTGTCTGTTCCCTCCTGTCTGTCTCCTGTCTGTGTCCTCCTGTCTGTGACCTCCTGTCTGTGCCCTCCTGTCTGTGTCCTGTCTGTGCTCTCCTGTCTGTGTCCTGTCTGTGCCCTCCTGTCTGTGCCCTCCTGGCTGTGTCCTGTCTGTGCCCTCCAGTCTGTGCCCTCCTGTCTGTGCCCTCCTGTCTGTGTCCTGTCTGTGCCCTCCTGTCTGTGTCCTGTCTGTGCCCTGTCTGTGCCCACCTGGCTGTGCCCTCCTGTCTGTGTCCTGTCTGTGCCCTGTCTGTGCCCTCCTGTCTGTGCCCTCCTGTCTGTGTCCTGTCTGTGCTCTCCTGTCTGTGTCCTCCTGTCTGTGCCCTCCTGCCTGTGTCCTGTCTGTGCTCTCCTGTCTGTGTCCCGTCTGTGCTTTCCTGTCTGTTCTCTCCTGTCTGTGTCTGGTCTGTGCTCTCCTGTCTGTACTCTCCTGTCTGTGCTCTCCTGTCTGTGCCCTCCTGTCTGTGTCCTGCCTGTGCCCTCCAGTCTGTGTACTGTCTGTACTCTCCTGTCTGTCTCCTGCCTGTGCTCTCCTGTCTGTCTCCTGTCTGTGACCTCCTGTCTGTGTCCTCCTGTCTGTGTCCTCCTGTCTGCCTCCTGTCTGTGCTCTCCTGGCTGTCTCCTGTCTGTGTCCTCCTGTCTGTGTCCACCTGTCTGTATCCTGTCTGCGTCCTCCTGACTATGCCCTGTCTGTGCTCTCCTTTCTGTGTCCTCCTCTCTGTGTCCTCCTGTCTGTCTCCTGTCTGTCACCTGTCTGTGCCGTCCTGTCTGTGCCCTCCTGTCTGTGCCCTCCTGTCTGTGCCCCCTGTCTGTACTCTCCAGTCTGTGCCCTGTCTGTGCTCTCCTGTCTGTGCCATCTGTCTGTGTCCTGTCTGTGCCCTCCTGTCTGTACTCTCCTGTCTGTGTCCTGTCTGTGATCTCCTGTCTGTGCCATCTGTCTGTGTCCTGCCTGTGCCCTCCTGTCTGTGCCCTCCTGTCTGTGCCCCCTGTCTGTACTCTCCAGTCTGTGCCCTGTCTGTGCTCTCCTGTCTGTGCCATCTGTCTGTGTCCTGTCTGTGCCCTCCTGTCTGTGTCCTCCTGTCTGTGCCCTCCTGTCTGTGCCCCCCTGTCTGTACTCTCCAGTCTGTGCTCTCCTGTCTGTGCCATCTGTCTGTGTCCTGTCTGAGCTCTCCTGTCTGTGCTCTCCTGTCCAGGCCCTCTTGCCTGTGTCCTGTCTGCGCCCTCCTGTCTGCGCTCTCCTGTCTGCCCTGTCTGTGCCCTCCTGCCTGTGCTGTCCTGTCTATGTCCTCTCTGTGCTCTCCTGTGTATGCTCTCTTGTCTGCGCCCTGTCTGTGCTCTTCTGTCTGTGTCCTGTCTGCGCCCTGTCTGTGCTCTTCTGTCTGTGTCCTGTCTGTGCTCTCCTGTCTGCGCTCTCTTGTCTGTGCCCTCCTGTCTGTGCCCTGTCTGTGCCCTCCTGTCTGTGCTCCTGTCTGTGCTCTCCTGTCTGTGCTCCTGTCTGTGCTCTCCTGTCTGCGCTCTCCTGTCTGCCCTGTCTGTGCCCTCCTGCCTGTGCTGTCCTGTCTATGTCCTCTCTGTGCTCTCCTGTGTATGCTCTCTTGTCTGCGCCCTGTCTGTGCTCTTCTGTCTGTGTCCTGTCTGCGCCCTGTCTGTGCTCTTCTGTCTGTGTCCTGTCTGTGCTCTCCTGTCTGCGCTCTCTTGTCTGTGCCCTCCTGTCTGTGCCCTGTCTGTGCCCTCCTGTCTGTACTCCTGTCTGTGCTCCTGTCTGTGCTCTCCTGTCTGTACTCCTGTCTGTGCTCTCCTGTCTGTGCCCTCCTGTCTGTGCTCCTGTCTGTGCTCTCCTGTCTGTGCTCTCCTGTCTGTGCTCTCCTGTCTGTGCCCTCCTGTCTGTGCTCCTGTCTGTGCTCTCCTGTCTGTGCTCCTGTCTGTGCTCTCCTGTCTGTGCTCTCCTGTCTGTGCTCTCCTGTCTGTGCCCTCCTGTCTGTGCCCTCCTGTCTGTGCCCTGTCTGTGTCTTCCTGTCTGTGTCTTGTCTGTGCCCTCCTGTCTGTGCTCTCCTGTCTGTGCTCTCCTGGCTGTGTCCTGCCTGTGTCCTCCTGTCTGTGGCCTCCTGCCTGTGCCCTCCTGTCTGTGCCCTCCCGTCTGTGCCCTCCTGTCTGTGGTCTCCCGTCTGTGTCCTGTCTGTGCCCTCCTGTTTGTGCCCTCCTGCCTGTGTCCTCCTGTTTGTGCCCTACTGTCTGTGTCCTGTCTGTGCCCTCCTGTCTGTCTCCTGTCTGTGTCCTCCTGTCTGTGTCCTGTCTGCGCCCTTCTGTCTGTGTCCTGTCTGTGCTCTCCTGTCTGTCTCCTGTCTGCGCCCTCCTGTCTGTGTCCTCCTGTCTGTATCCTGTCTGCGTCCTCCTGACTAAGTCCTGTCTGTGCTCTCCTTTCTGTGTCCTGTCTGTCACCTGTCTGTGTCCTCCTGTCTGTGTCCTCCTGTCTGCCTCCTGTCTTTGCTCTCCTGTCTGTATCCTCCTCTCTGTGCCCTCCTGTCTGTCTCCTGTCTGTCACCTGTCTGTGTCCTCCTGTCTGTGTCCTCCTGTCTGTCTCCTGTCTGTTACCTGTCTGTGTCCTCCTGTCTGTGTCCTCCTGTCTGTCACCTGTCTGTCACCTGTCTGTGTCCTCCTGTCTGTCTCCTGTCTGTGCTCTCCTGTATGTCTCCTGTTTGTCTTCCTGTCTGTGTCCTCCTGTCTGTCTCCTGTCTGTGCTCTCCTGTATGTCTCCTGTCTGTGTCTTCCTGTCTGTGTCCTCCTGTATGTCTCCTGTCTGTGTCCTCCTGTCTGTCTCCTGTCTGTGTCCTCTTGTCTGTCTCCTGTCTGTGCTCTCCTGTATGTCTCCTGTCTGTGCTCTCCTGTATGTCTCCTGTCTGTGCTCTCCTGTATGTCTCTTGTCTGTATCCTGTCTGTGTCCTCCTGTCTGTGTCCTGTCTGTGCTCTCCTGTCTGTCTCCTGTCTGTGCTCTCCTGTATATCTCTTGTCTGTATCCTGTCTGTGTCCTCCTGTCTGTCTCCTGTCTGTGTCCTCCTGTCTGTCTCCTGTCTGTGCTCTCCTGTATGTCTCCTGTCTGTGCTCTCCTGTATGTCTCTTGTCTGTATCCTGTCTGTGTCCTCCTGTCTGTGTCCTGTCTGTGCTCTCCTGTCTGTCTACTGTCCATGACCTCCTGTCTGTGCTCTCCTGTCTGTATCCTGTCTGTGTCCTCCTGTCTGTGCCCTCCTGTCTGTGTCCTGTCTGTGTCCTCCTGTCTGTGTCCTCCTGTCTGTGTTCTCCTGTCTGTCTCCTGTCTGTGACCTCCTGTCAGTTCTCTCCTGTCTGTGTCCTGTCTGTGACCTCCTGTCTGTGCCCTCCTGTTTGTGTCCTCCTGTCTGTGCCCTCCTGTCTGTCCTGTCTGTGCCCTCCTGTCTGTGCCCTCCTGTCTGTGCCCTCCTGTCTGTGCCCTCCTGTCTGTGCTCTCCTGTCTGTGCCCTCCTGTCTGTGCCCTCCTGTCTGTGCTCTCCTGTCTGTCCTGTCTGTGCCCTCCTGTCTGTGCCCTCCTGTCTGTGCCCTCCTGTCTGTGCCCTCCTGTCTGTGCTCTCCTGTCTGTGCCCTCCTGTCTGTGCCCTCCTGTCTGTGCTCTCCTGTCTGTGCCATCTGTCTGTGTCCTGTCTGTGCCCCCCTGTCTGTACTCTCCAGTCTGTGCTCTCCTGTCTGTGCCATCTGTCTGTGTCCTGTCTGTGCTCTCCTGTCTGTACTCTCCAGTCTGTGCTCTCCTGTCTGTGCCATCTGTCTGTGTCCTGTCTGAGCTCTCCTGTCTGTGCTCTCCTGTCCAGGCCCTCTTGCCTGTGTCCTGTCTGCGCCCTCCTGTCTGCGCTCTCCTGTCTGCCCTGTCTGTGCCCTCCTGCCTGTGCTGTCCTGTCTATGTCCTCTCTGTGCTCTCCTGTGTATGCTCTCTTGTCTGCGCCCTGTCTGTGCTCTTCTGTCTGTGTCCTGTCTGCGCCCTGTCTGTGCTCTTCTGTCTGCGCCCTGTCTGTGCTCTTCTGTCTGTGTCCTGTCTGCGCTCTCTTGTCTGTGCCCTCCTGTCTGTGCCCTGTCTGTGCCCTCCTGTCTGTACTCCTGTCTGTGCTCCTGTCTGTGCTCTCCTGTCTGTACTCCTGTCTGTGCTCTCCTGTCTGTGCCCTCCTGTCTGTGCTCCTGTCTGTGCTCTCCTGTCTGTGCTCTCCTGTCTGTGCTCTCCTGTCTGTGCTCTCCTGTCTGTACTCCTGTCTGTGCTCCTGTCTGTGCTCTCCTGTCTGTACTCCTGTCTGTGCTCCTGTCTGTGCTCTCCTGTCTGTACTCCTGTCTGTGCTCTCCTGCCTGTGCTCTCCTGTCTGTGCTCTCCTGTCTGTGCTCTCCTGTCTGTACTCCTGTCTGTGCTCCTGTCTGTGCCCTCCTGTCTGTACTCCTGTCTGTGCTCCTGTCTGTGCTCTCCTGTCTGTACTCCTGTCTGTGCTCTCCTGTCTGTGCCCTCCTGTCTGTGCTCCTGTCTGTGCTCTCCTGTCTGTGCTCTCCTGTCTGTGCTCTCCTGTCTGTGCTCTCCTGTCTGTGCCCTGTCTGTGTCTTCCTGTCTGTGTCTTGTCTGTGCCCTCCTGTCTGTGCTCTCCTGTCTGTGCTCTCCTGGCTGTGTCCTGCCTGTGTCCTCATGTCTGTGGCCTCCTGCCTGTGCCCTCCTGTCTGTGCTCCTGTCTGTGCTCTCCTGTCTGTGCTCTCCTGTCTGTGCTCTCCTGTCTGTGCCCTCCTGTCTGTGCCCTGTCTGTGTCTTCCTGTCTGTGTCTTGTCTGTGCCCTCCTGTCTGTGCTCTCCTGTCTGTGCTCTCCTGGCTGTGTCCTGCCTGTGTCCTCCTGTCTGTGGCCTCCTGCCTGTGCCCTCCTGTCTGTGCCCTCCCGCCTGTGTCCTGTCTGTGCCCTCCCGTCTGTGGTCTCCCGTCTGTGTCCTGTCTGTGCCCTCCTGTTTGTGCCCTCCTGCCTGTGTCCTCCTGTTTGTGCCCTACTGTCTGTGTCCTGTCTGTGCCCTCCTGTCTGTCTCCTGTCTGTGTCCTCCTGTCTGTGTCCTGTCTGTCCCCTCCTGTCAGTGCCCTCCTGTCTGTCTCCTGTCTGCGCCCTTCTGTCTGTGTCCTGTCTGTGCTCTCCTGTCTGTGTCCTGTCTCTGTCTTCCTGTCTGTGTCCTCCTGTCTGTGTCCTTCTGTCTCCTGTCTGTGTCCTCCTGTCTGTGTCCTGTCTGTGCTCTCCTGTCTGTGTCCGGTCTGTGCCCTCCTGTCTGTGCTCCCCTGTCTGTGTCCTGTCTGTGTCCTGTCTGTGCTCTCCTGTCTGTGTCCTGTCTGTCCCCTCCTGTCAGTGCCCTCCTGTCTGTCTCCTGTCTGCGCCCTTCTGTCTGTGTCCTGTCTGTGCTCTCCTGTCTGTGTCCTGTCTCTGTCTTCCTGTCTGTGTCCTCCTGTCTGTGTCCTTCTGTCTCCTGTCTGTGCCCTCCTGTCTGTGTCCTGTCTGTGCTCTCCTGTCTGTGTCCTGTCTGTGCCCTCCTGTCTGTGTCCTGTCTGTGCCCTCCTGTCTGTGCTCCCCGGTCTGTGTCCTGTCTGTGTCCGGTCTGTGCCCTCCTGTCTGTGCTCTCCTGTCTGTGTCCGGTCTGTGCCCTCCTGTCTGTGCTCTCCTGTCTGTGTCCGGTCTGTGTCCTCCTGTCTGTGCCCTGTCTGTGCTCTCCTGTCTGTACTCCTGTCTGTGCCCTCCTGTCTGTGCCCTCCTGTCTGTGCTCCTGTCTGTGCTCTCCTGTCTGTGCTCTCCTGTCTGTGCCCTCCTGTCTGTGCTCCTGTCTGTGCTCTCCTGTCTGTGCCCTCCTGTCTGTGCTCCTGTCTGTGCTCTCCTGCCTGTGCCCTCCTGTCTGTGCTCCTGTCTGTGCCCTCCTGTCTGTGCCCTCCTGTCTGTGCTCCTGTCTGTGCTCTCCTGTCTGTGCCCTCCTGTCTGTGCCCTCCTGTCTGTGCTCCTGTCTGTGCTCTCCTGTCTGTGCTCTCCTGTCTGTGCTCTCCTGTCTGTGCCCTGTCTGTGTCTTCCTGTCTGTGTCTTGTCTGTGCACTCCTGTCTGTGCTCTCCTGTCTGTGCCCTGTCTGTGTCTTCCTGTCTGTGTCTTGTCTGTGCCCTCCTGTCTGTGCCCTCCTGTCTGTGCTCTCCTGTCTGTGTCCTCCTGTCTGTGTCCTGTCTGTGCTCTCCTGGCTGTGTCCTGTCTGTGCCCTCCTGTCTGTGCTCCTGTCTGTGCTCTCCTGTCTGTGCTCCTGTCTGTGCTCTCCTGTCTGTGCTCTCCTGTCTGTGCTCCTGTCTGTGCTCTCCTGTCTGTGCTCTCCTGTCTGTGCTCTCCTGTCTGTGCTCTCCTGTCTGTGCCCTGTCTGTGTCTTCCTGTCTGTGTCTTGTCTGTGCCCTCCTGTCTGTGCTCGCCTGTCTGTGCTCTCCTGGCTGTGTCCTGCCTGTGTCCTCATGTCTGTGGCCTCCTGCCTGTGCCCTCCTGTCTGTGCTCCTGTCTGTGCTCTCCTGTCTGTGCTCTCCTGTCTGTGCTCCTGTCTGTGCTCTCCTGTCTGTGCTCTCCTGTCTGTGCTCTCCTGTCTGTGCCCTCCTGTCTGTGCCCTGTCTGTGTCTTCCTGTCTGTGTCTTGTCTGTGCCCTCCTGTCTGTGCTCTCCTGTCTGTGCTCTCCTGGCTGTGTCCTGCCTGTGTCCTCCTGTCTGTGGCCTCCTGCCTGTGCCCTCCTGTCTGTGCCCTCCCGTCTGTGCCCTCCTGTCTGTGGTCTCCCGTCTGTGTCCTGTCTGTGCCCTCCTGTTTGTGCCCTCCTGCCTGTGTCCTCCTGTTTGTGCCCTACTGTCTGTCTCCTGTCTGTGTCCTCCTGTCTGTGTCCTGTCTGTGCTCTCCTGTCTGTGTCCTGTCTCTGTCCTCCTGTCTGTGTCCTGTCTCTGTCTCCTGTCTGTGTCCTTCTGTCTCCTGTCTGTGTCCTCCTGTCTGTGTCCTGTCTGTGCTCTCCTGTCTGTGTCCGGTCTGTGCCCTCCTGTCTGTGCTCTCCTGTCTGTGTCCTGTCTGTGTCCTGTCTGTGCTCTCCTGTCTGTGTCCTGTCTGTGCTCTCCTGTCTGTGTCCTGTCTGTGTCCTCCTGTCTGTGTCCTGTCTGTGTCCTGTCTGTGTCCTGTCTGTGCCCTCCTGTCTGTGTCCTGTCTGTGCCCTCCTGTCTGTGTCCTGTCTGTGCTCTCCTGTCTGTGCCCTCCTGTCTGTGTCCTGTCTGTGCCCTCCTGTCTGTGTCCTGTCTGTGCCCTCCTGTCTGTGTCCTGTCTGTGTCCTGTCTGTGCCCTCCTGTCTGTGTCCTGTCTGTGCCCTCCTGTCTGTGTCCTGTCTGTGTCCTGTCTGTGTCCTGTCTGTGTCCTGTCTGTGCCCTCCTGTCTGTGTCCTGTCTGTGCCCTCCTGTCTGTGTCCTGTCTGTGTCCTCCTGTCTGTGTCCTGTCTGTGTCCTCCTGTCTGTGTCCTGTCTGTGTCCTGTCTGTGTCCTGTCTGTGCCCTCCTGTCTGTGTCCTGTCTGTGTCCTGTCTGTGTCCTGTCTGTGTCCTGTCTGTGTCCTGTCTGTGTCCTGTCTGTGTCCTGTCTGTGCTCTCCTGTCTGTGCCCTCCTGTCTGTGTCCTGTCTGTGTCCTGTCTGTGTCCTCCTGTCTGTGTCCTGTCTGTGTCCTGTCTGTGCCCTCCTGTCTGTCTCCTGTCTGTGTCCTGTCTGTGTCCTCCTGTCTGTGTCCTGTCTGTGCTCTCCTGTCTGTGCCCTCCTGTCTGTGTCCTGTCTGTGTCCTGTCTGTGCCCTCCTGTCTGTCTCCTGTCTGTGTCCTGTCTGTGTCCTCCTGTCTGTGTCCTGTCTGTGTCCTGTCTGTGTCCTGTCTGTGCCCTCCTGTCTGTGTCCTGTCTGTGCTCTCCTGTCTGTGCCCTCCTGTCTGTGTCCTGTCTGTGCCCTCCTGTCTGTGTCCTGTCTGTGTCCTCCTGTCTGTGTCCTGTCTGTGCTCTCCTGTCTGTGCCCTCCTGTCTGTGTCCTGTCTGTGCTCTCCTGTCTGTGCCCTGTCTGTGTCCTGTCTGTGCTCTCCTGTCTGTGTCCTGTCTGTGTCCTCCTGTCTGTGTCCTGTCTGTGTCCTGTCTGTGTCCTGTCTGTGCCCTCCTGTCTGTGTCCTGTCTGTGCTCTCCTGTCTGTGCCCTCCTGTCTGTGTCCTGTCTGTGCCCTCCTGTCTGTGTCCTGTCTGTGTCCTCCTGTCTGTGTCCTGTCTGTGCTCTCCTGTCTGTGCTCTCCTGTCTGTGTCTTCCTGTCTGTGTCCTGTCTGTGTCCTCCTGTCTGTGTCCTGTCTGTGCTCTCCTGTCTGTGCTCTCCTGTCTGTCTGCCTCCTGTCTGTGTCCTGTCTGTGTCCTCCTGTCTGTGTCCTCCTGTCTGCCTCCTGTCTGCCTCCTGTCTGTGTCCGGTCTGTGCCCTCCTGTCTGTGTCCTGTCTGTGCTCTCCTGTCTGTGCCCTCCTGTCTGTGTCCTGTCTGTCTCCTGTCTGTGTCCTCCTGTCTGCCTCCTGTCTGTGTCCTCCTGTCTGTGTCCTGTCTGTGCTCTCCTGTCTGTGTCCTGTCTGTCTCCTGTCTGTGTCCTCCTGTCTGCCTCCTGTCTGTGTCCTCCTGTCTGTATCCTGTCTGCGTCCTCCTGACTAAGTCCTGTCTGTGCTCTCCTTTTTGTGTCCTCCTCTCTGTGTCCTCCTGTCTGTATCCTGTCTGCGTCCTCCTGACTAAGTCCTGTCTGTGCTCTCCTTTTTGTGTCCTCCTCTCTGTGTCCTCCTGTCTGTATCCTGTCTGCGTCCTCCTGACTAAGTCCTGTCTGTGCTCTCCTGTCTGTATCCTCCTCTCTGTGCCCTCCTGTCTGTCTCCTGTCTGTCACCTGTCTGTGTCCTCCTGTCTGTGTCCTCCTGTCTGTCTCCTGTCTGTGCTCTCCTGTATGTCTCCTGTCTGTGTCTTCCTGTCTGTGTCCTCCTGTCTGTCTCCTGTCTGTGCTCTCCTGTATGTCTCCTGTCTGTGCTCTCCTGTATGTCTCCTGTCTGTGTCTTCCTGTCTGTGCTCTCCTGTCTGTATCCTGTCTGTGTCCTCCTGTCTGTGTCCTCCTGTCTATGTCCTGTCTGTGCTCTCCTGTCTGTGTCCTGTCTGTGCTCTCCTGTCTGTCTCCTGTCCATGACCTCCTGTCTGTGCTCTCCTGTCTGTATCCTGTCTGTGTCCTCCTGTCTGTGCCCTCCTGTCTGTGTCCTCCTGTCTGTGTCCTCCTGTCTGTGTCCTCCTGTCTGTCTCCTGTCTGTGTTCTCCTGTCTGTCTCCTGTCTGTGACCTCCTGTCAGTGCTCTCCTGTCTGTATCCTGCCTGTGTCCTCCTGTCTATGTCCTGTCTGTGCTCTCCTGTCTGTGTCCTGTCTGTGACCTCCTGTCTGTGCCCTCCTGTCTGTCTCCTGTCTGTCTCCTGTCTGTGTCCTCCTGTCTCTGCCCTCCTGTTTGTGTCCTCCTGTCTGTGCCCTCCTGTCTGTGTCCTGTCTGTGCCCTCCTGTCTGTGTCCTGTCTGTGCCCTCCTGTCTGTGCCCTCCTGTCTGTGTCCTGTCTGTGTCCTCCTGTCTCTGCCCTCCTGTTTGTGTCCTCCTGTCTGTGCTCTCCTGTCTGTGTCCTGTCTGTGCCCTCCTGTCTGTGCCCTCCTGCCTGTGTCCTGTCTGTTTCCTCCTGTTTGTCTCCAGTCTGTGTCCTCCTGTCTGTCTCCTGTCTGTGCCCTCCTGTCTGTGTCCTGTCTGTATCCTACCGTCTGAGTTCTCCCAGTGAGCCAGAGAAGACACAGCCAGAGTGAGACAGAACCAAGAGTGAGTTTGGGAATTTGAGTCTCGGTGGGAATTCGAAGCTGGGTGGGGGGGAAGTGCTTTTTATCCCTGGTAAGTGACTGGTAAGTAGTGTTTCTTTTATTCTGTTTCTTTTCATTGGTATATTTATTTATTTTTTTCTTCGTTGTTTATTTATTTATTTAATTTGGGGGTGGTGGGGGAATTGTAATTGTTGAAGTGAACCGAAGGTTTAAGACATGGCAGGAGATGTCAGACCCGTGTCATGCTCCTCGTGTGCGATGTGGGAGCTCAGGGACACGTCCACTGTCCCTGGCTCCTTCACGTGCAAGAAGTGTGTCCAGTTGCAGCTCCTGTTAGACCGCTTGATGGCTCTGGAGCTGCGGATGGACTCACTTTGGAGCACTGAGGACGTCATGGATAGCACGTTTAGCGAGTTGGTCACACCGCAGGAGAAAGGTACTGAGGGAGATAGAAAATGGGTGACCAAAAAACAGAGCAAGAGTAGGAAGGCAGTGCAGGTGTCCTCTGCGGTCATCTCCCTGCAAAACAGATATACCGCTTTGGATACTGTTGAGGGAGATGGCTCACCAGGGGAAGGCAGCAGCAGCCAAGTTCATGGCACCGTGGCTGGCTCTGCTGCGCAGCTGGGCAGGAAGAAGAATGGCCGGGCTATAGTGATAGAGGACTCAATTGTAAGGGGAATAGACAGGAGGTTCTGCGGACGCAATCGAGACTCCAGGATGGTATGTTGCCTCCCTGGTACAAGGGTCAAGGATGTCTCGGAGCGGCTGCAGGGCATTCTGGGGGGGGAGGGTGAACAGCCAGCTGTCGTGGTGCACATAGGCACCAAAGATATAGGTAAAAAATGGGACGAGGTCCTACAAGCAGAATTTAGGGAGATAGGAGTTAAACTAAAAAGTAGGACCTCAAAGGTAGTAATCTCAGGATTGCTACCAGTGCCACGAGCTAGTCAGAGTTGGAATGTCAGGATAGAGGGGATGAATACATGGCTCGAGAGATGGTGCAAGAGGGAGAGATTCAAATTCCTGGGACATTGGAACCGGTTCTGGGGGAGGTGGGACCAGTACAAACCAGACGGTCTGCACCTGGGCAGGACTGGAACCGATGTCCCAGGGGGGTGTTTTCTGGAGCTGCTGGGGAGAGTTTAAACTAATGTGGCAGGGGGATGGGAACCGATGCAGGAAGTTGGAAGGTAGTAAAACAGGGACAGAAACAAAAGGCAGTAAGGGGGAAAGTGTAAGGCAGAGAAGCCATAGTCAAAAATCAAAAAGGGCGACAGTACAAGGTACAGTGACTGAGGGGATCTCAGTGAATAGGACCAGGAATACTAAAAGGAATAAAACGGGAAGTGAAAACATTAATGGTAAGCGACACGGCAGGTTGTTACATGAAGATATGGGTTCAACGACAAAGAAAATTAGGAGAAAGGTGAAGAGGAAATATAACTTAGGAGAGGTTACTGATCGAGGTGTTAAGATTCAGAACAGAGGTAAAAAAGCCAACATAAGTGTACTTTACCTGAATGCTCGTGGTATTCGGGATAAGGTAAATGAGTTGATGGTGCAAATCATTGTGAATGACTATCATTTAGTGGCCATTATTGAAACATGGTTAAAGGATGGTCACGACTGGGAGTTAAATATCCAAGGGTATCAAACTATTCAGAAGGACAGAGTGGATGGTAAGGGAGGTGGTGTAGCTCTGTTATTTAAGGATGACATCCGGGCAACAGTAAGGATGACATTGGTGCTATGGAGGATAAGGTTGAATCCATTTGGGTGGAAATCAGGAATAGTAAGGCAAAAAAGTCACTGATAGGAGTAGTCTATCGGCCACCAAATAGTAACATTATGGTGGGGCAGGCAATAAACAAAGAAATAACTGATGCATGTAGAAATGGTACAGCAATTATCATGGGGGATTTTAATCTACATGTTGATTGGTTTAACCAGGTCGGTCAAGGCAGCCTTGAGGAGGAGTTTATAGAATGTATCCGCGATAGTTTGCTAGAACAGTATGTAATGGAACCTACGAGGGAACAAGCGGTCCTAGATCTGTCCTGTGTAATGAGACAGGATTGATTCAGGATCTCATAGCTAGGGATCCTCTCGGAAGGAGCGATCACAATATGGTGGATTTTAAAATACAGGTGGAGGGTGAGAAGGTAAAATCAAGCACGAGTGTTTTGTGCTTAAACAAAGGAGATTACAATGGGATGAGAGAAGAACTAGCTAAGGTAGACTGGGAGCAACGACTTTATGGTGAAACAGTTGAGGAACAGTGGAGAACCTTCCAAGTGATTTTTCACAGAGCTCACCAAAGGTTTATACCAACAAAAAGGAAGGACTGTAAAAAGAAGGAAAATCGACCGTAGATATCAAAGGAAATAAGGGAGAGTATCAAATTGAAGGAAAAAACTTACAAAGTAGCAAAGATCAGTGGGAGACTAGAGGACTGGAAGAGTAAAGATAGATTATGAGAGTAAACTTGCTCAGAATATAAAAACAGATAGTAAATGTTTCTACAAATATATAAAACAAAAAAAGAGTGGCTAAGGTAAATATTGGTCCTTTAGAGGATGAGAAGGGAGATTTAATAATGGGAGATGAGGAAATGGCTGAGGAACTGAACAGGTTTTTTGGGTCGGTCTTCACAGTGGAAGACACAAATAACATGCCAGTGACTGATGGAAATGAGGCTATGACAGGTGAGGACCTTGAGAGGATTGTTATCACCAAGGAGGTAGTGATGGGCAAGCTAATGGGGCTAAAGGTAGACAAGTCTCCTGGACCTGATGGAATGCATCCCAGAGTGCTAAAAGAGATGGCTAGGGAAATTGCAAATACACTAGTGATAATTTACCAAAATTCACTCGACTCTGGGGTGGTCCCGGCGGATTGGAAATTAGCAAACGTGACAGCACTGTTTAAAAAAGGAGGTAGGCAGAAAGTGGGTAATTATAGGCCAGTGAGCTTAACTTCGGTAGTAGGGAAGATGCTGGAATCTATCATCAAGGAAGAAATAGCGAGGCATCTGGATGGAAATTGTCCCATTGGGCAGACGCAGCATGGGTTCATAAAGGGCAGGTCGTGCCTAACTAATTTAGTGGAATTTTTTGAGGACATTAACAGTGCGGTAGATAATGGGGAGCCAATGGATGTGGTATATCTGGATTTCCAGAAAGCCTTTGACAAGGTGCCACACAAAAGGTTGTTGCATAAGATAAAGATGCATGGCATTAAGGGGAAAGTAGTAGCATGGATAGAGGATTGGTTAATTAATAGAAAGCAAAGAGTGGGTAATAATGGGTGTTTCTCTGGTTGGCAATCAGTAGCTAGTGGTGTCCCTCAGGGATCAGTGTTGGGCCCACAACTGTTCACAATTTACATAGATGATTTGGAGCTGGGGACCAAGGGCAATGTGTCCAAGTTTGCAGACAACACTAAGATGAGTGGTAAAACAAAAAGTGCAGAGGATACTGGAAGTCTGCAGAGGGATTTGGATAGGTTAAGTGAATGTGCTAGGTCCTGCCAGATGGAATACAATGTTGACAAATGTGAGGTTATCCATTTTGGTAGGAATAACAGCAAAAGGGATAATTATTTAAATGATAAAATATTAAAACATGCTGCTGTGCAGAGAGACCTGGGTGTGCTAGTGCATGAGTCGCAAAATGTTGGTTTACAGGTGCAACAGGTGATTAAGAAGGTAAATGGAATTTTTCCTTCATTGCTAGAGGGATGGAGTTTAAGACTAGGGAGGTTATGCTGCAATTGTATAAGGTGTTAGTGAGGCCACACCTGGAGTATTGTGTTCAGTTTTGGTCTCCTTACTTGAGAAAGGACATACTGGCGCTGGAGGATGTGCAGAGAAGATTCACTAGGTTAATCCCAGAGCTGAAGGTGTTGGATTATGAGGAGAGGTTGTGTAGACTGGGACTGTACTCGTTGGAATTTAGAAGGATGAGGGGGGATCTTATAGAGACATATAAGATTATGAAGGGAATAGATAGGATAGATGCGGGCAGGTTGTTTCCACTGGTGGGTGAAAGCAGAACTAGGGGGCATAGCCTCAAAATAAGGGGAAGTAGATTTAGGACTGAGTTTAGGAGGAACTTCTTCACCCAAAGGGTTGTGAATCTATGGAATTCCTTGCCCAGTGAAGCAGTCGAGGCTCCTTCATTAAATGTTTTTAAGATAAAGATAGATAGTTTTTTGAAGAATAAAAGGATTCAGGGTTATGGTGTTCAGGCCGGAAAGTGGAGCTGAGTCCACAAAAGATCAGCCATGATCTCATTGAATGGCGGAGCGGGCTCGAGGGGCCAGATGGCCTACTCCTGCTCCTTGTTCTTATATTCTTTCATTGCTCTCTCTCTGGAACCTTTCATTGCTCTTTCTCTGTAGTCTTTCAGTACCCTCTCTGTGGAGTCTTTTAGTGCTCTCTCTGTTGAATCTCTCTTCTGGTCGTTCATTTGTCAGGTTACTGCTATCAGATTTATCAATGGTATGCAATTCCATCATTGTATTGGGTTCATCTACCATTAGTAGAATGGTATTTAGCTTTTCAGTCATGTTGCTAACACAATAATCATCAAATCCGAATATCTCTGCCATGTCTGAGTAATATTCTTCAATGGACAATTGATCCTCTTTAGTTATAGATCTGTTGACATTTTCTTCATGTTGCATGCGGGAAACTTTTTGTTCCATGGTGCTGCAAACATTTCCCTCAGCTGTTTGTTTAAATTCAGGCAATGTTCTGCCTTGCGAGGTCAAAACCTTTCTGTTTTGTGCCTTTTAAACTGTTTTTTCGATTTTCAGGCAATTTCCCTTTAAGTGGACGTGTCCATAATGTTCTGACGTCATGAAATTCGTGACATCATTCTTCCGGATTGCGCTCTTATTTCATGTGCGCATGCGCACCTTTGCGCGCATGCGCAGAGCGGTAATTTTGACGTTCGCGTCTTTTTTGTAAGTACGCATGTGCGAACTGGTCCCGCACATGCACAGAACATTCAGCATCCAAATCGTGTTTTTTTTTGGGTGCGCCTGCGCACATTCGTTTTTTTCAGCGCAATTAATTTTCAACTGCGCCATAGCTTCCACGGAGAGAAAAATGTTTTACTTTAATGGTTTATTGTTTCAGCACTTATATTTTGAGATTGTTTCCTCGCATTGCGCATTTTAATCAAATTTTCAGGCATCATTTTTTGTTTCTTTTGCAGTCTTTTGCTGAGCTTTTCATTATTTTCACAATAATGATCACATTTTATAACTACCAGTTTAGCGGTTGGTTTAGCACAGGGCTAAATAGCTGGCTTTCAAAGCAGACCAAGGCAGGCCAGCAGCATGGTTCAATTCCCGTACCAGCCTCCCCGAACAGGCGCCGGAATGTGGCGACTAGGAGCTTTTCACAGTAATTTCATTTGAAGCCTACTTGTGACAATAAGCGATTTTCATTTAATTTCAAAGTCATTTTTGTCAACATCACTCTCTAAATGAAATGAGTTATATAATTCTACAGCCTGTTGTCTAGCCATTAGTAAAAATAAAGCAGTTTTCGCTTATCACTTGCATTTTCTACATTGGAGGATGAGAGATACAGTTGAAATTGTTGATTAAAAACTTTCCAGTTTTTATCTAGTTTACCAGATATCCTCAGTTGTCGTAGAGATTGAACTTTCTCCATGAGATTGGGATTCTTATGTATTTTGAAGTAGCAGGTCTGGAATCAGTCTGTTCTTTGAAATCTGAGTCACGTGCTAATATTTTGTTGGCTAGATTCTAACTAATCGATCGAAATAACTTCAGCAGTAACCTGGTACCATGTTATATTTCCACTACTGGTAGCATTTTTCTCCAAGATAGCCAGATATGTAGTGTTTTTTTTAAATAAATGTTTTTTATTGGGTTTTTGAACAAGGTATATTTACTGCTATGTACACAGAATAATATATATATATATATAGATGAGAAGGGCACACACAAACATACAAAAATAAAATAATAAAAAATAAAATAAAGTAACTGGTAAGGTCAACCAGCTCAACAGCAGCAACTCTTGCTGGGGGTGTGGGGGGGTGGGGTAGGGGTTTTGGTTGGGTCTTTTTGTAGGTATGGGTGGGTGGGGGGGGGGGGGCTGCTAGGATGGGCTTGAGGTGTCTTGGGTGTAGTGATGGTTAGGGGTAGGTGGGAGAGGGGTGGGGTCGGACTGCTCTTTGGTTGGCTGGGAGTATGTTTTTCCTTTGAGAGTTCTTATTTTGTTGGGGGTTTTGGGGTTTGTGTTTGCTGCTGGGTATGGATTGGGCCCGTTTGGGGGGCTTGGGGGTGAGTATGGTTGTGGGGCTTGGGGGACTCTTTGGGGGTCGGGGGATGCAGCAACTCTGCTGGGTGGGGGTGGGGGTGGGGGGGGGGGGGGGGGAGGGCTTGGAGACTGGGGAGGTCGATATACATTTGGGTGCCGGAGAAACAATTACAGGGGGCAATACTCGAATGGGTCTGGTGTTGGTGTTGTCACTTGCTTCTCCCAGACAGATTTCGTTGCCGTTGTCGTCTCGCGCTCACCTCCGCTTCAGCCATTCGTCCCGTCTTTCGCCTGTATTTTCCTTAGTCTCTGTTCCTGTAGATACCAAATTTGTTATCGTTTCCCGTGCCCTCCTTCAAGCTATCATTTCCCTGCCTCCCCCCCATCTCCCTGGTTCTCCTCTATTATTCCCTGTCTCTTCCCCCCCTCACCCCCGCTTCTGCTGCCTTTCCCTCCAGCCTGTAGTTTGCCTTTCTTTACTCTTAGATTGAGCTGTCCCACCACCCCACCTCCCGGTCTATCTCTCCCTCTCATGCGTTGGCTACTTTTCCCTGATTCTTGGCTACCTGGCTATTCTGCTGCTTGTTCGTTGGCCACAAACAGGTCCCGGAACAATTGGGTGAATGGCTCCCACGTTCTGTGGAAGCCGTCGTCTGACCCTCGGATGGCGAATTTGATTTTCTCCATTTGGAGAAATTCCGAGAGGTCGCACAGCCAGTCTGCAGCTTTGGGTTGGTGCTGCTGACCGCCAGCCGAACAGGATTCTACGGCGGGCGATCAGGGAGGCAAAGGCAAGGGCGTCCGCCCTCCTCCCCAGGAATAGATCTGGCTGGTCTGAAACCCCGAAGACCGCCACTTTCGGGCATGGCTCCATCCTCACCCCCACCACCTTGGACATTGCCTCGAAGAAGGCTGTCCAGTACTCCACAAGTCTGGGGCAAGACCAGAACATGTGGGCGTGGTTGGCCGGGCCTCCTTGACACCGTTCACATCTATCCTCCACCTCCGGGAAGAACCTACTCATACGTGTACTTGTTAAGTGGACTCTGTGTACCACTTTTGTTGCGTCAGGCTGAGCCTTACGCACGTGGAAGTGGAGTTGACCTTATGCAGTGCTTCGCTCCAGAGTCCCCACTCTATTTCAATCCCCAGGTCCTCCTCCCATTTCTTTCTTATTGCGTTCGGTACAGTGTCGGCCATTTCTACCAGTCGGTCATAAATGTCGCTACAGTTCCCTTTATCTAGGATGCTTGCGTTCAGTAACTCTTCCAGTAATGTCTGTTGTGGCGGTTGTGGGTATGTCCTTGTCTCCTTTCGTAGGAAGTTTTTGAGTTGCAGGTACCTTAGCTCGTCCCCCTGGCTAGCTGGAATTTCTCTGTCAGTTCGTCCAGTGTTGCCATCCTGCCGTCCGTGTATAGGTCCTGTCCCCACTTTTTAAAGGTGCCGTCAGTCAGCGCTGGTTGTTGCAGATGGGAGCTTTGTCCGACATTTTGGTCAGGCCAAAATAATTTACCTCTTTCTACTTTCAAATTGCTGCCGTAGTTGGTTCCAGGACTGGAGGGTGGCTATCACCACTGGGCTGCTGGAGTGTTTTTTGGGTGGGGATGGGAGTGTCACCGTGGCGAGGGCCCGGAGGGAGGTCCCCATGCAAGAGGCCTCTTCCATGCTAACCCACTCGGCTTCTGGCTCCTTGATCCATCCCCTTATTCGCTCGGCCATCGCCGCCCAGTGGTACAATTGTAGGTTTGGGAGGGCAAGCCCCCCCCCCTGGATTTTGTTTTTTGTAGGACCTTCTTTGGGATCCAAGCATCCCCCCCCCCCATACGAACTCCATGATTAGTTTGTCTAGTGCTTTGAAAAAGGCCTTGGGTATTGTCATGATATTCAAACACACACATCATGATGGACACACTAACAGGCAAATCAGAGTACACAACACCACAACCAATCACAGACAAGAACACCAACCACATAAAAAGCACGAGCACGACACCTGGTGGTCAGTAGGTCTGGGGAGAAGGGAACAAGAAAGAGCTGTTAAAACACCACAAGCAGGGAACCCCCCACGTGCAGAGTGCAAAGACCAAACTGTAAATAGTGAGTTTAAATAAAGAAGCGTTGTACCATATGCAACTGTGTTGGCTCATCTGAGTGTCAGAACACCCAACACCACATGGTACAGGAGTGGATCGATACCTGCCTACTAACCTGCCATTCTGGACATGGACCACACCGGCAAACCGCAGCCGATGCAAGTCACGGGGAACCTAGGTACCAACTGGAAGCTCTACAGGCAGCGATTTGACCTGTACATCCGTGCCACCGAAAAACAGAATGTCTCGGATGACTCGAAGATTGCAATGCTCCTCTTCTACGCAGGTCCGCACGCAACCGATGTCTTTAACTCACTGGTGTTCGAAGAAGGCGAAAACCAAGCCAAATATGACACGGTCATCCTCAAACTGGACCAGCACTTTAAAGTTGAAGTAAATGAAAGTTTTGAAAGATACATCTTTCAGCAACGCCTGCAAGGTAAGGAGGAGCTTTTTCAACCCTTTTTGACGCACCTCCGGATTCTAGCGCAGTCCTGCGGTTACGGCACCACTACAGAGTCCATGATCAGGGACCAGATTGTTTTTGGCGTTGCCTCTAGTGGCCTACGCCAGCAGCTTCTTAAAATGAAAAGCCTCACCTTAGCGTCTGCTGTGGAAGCCTGTGTCCTCCATGAAAATGCTACCTGCCGTTTTGCCCGATTTCAGGCGTCCGAGTTGGCACGGAGGGGGTCCCCAGCCGTCGAATCGGCAAGCCAGGCCGCCCACGACGTCGAACGCATCCAGGCCGTCGATTACTTCCCGACCCACGGCCCGGACGACAGCGGCCGCTTCCCGCGCTTTTCGCGGTCTCCCGCGCAGGTGCGCGCCAAAAATAACGGCCACAACGAGGGACGCACTGCGCAGGCGCGCCCACCGCAAGATCGCACTGCGCATGCGCAGTGGCGCAACGAACGCCGTGACGTCATGACGTGCGGCAATTGTGGAGGTCTACACTTAAAAGGGCAATGTCCTGCAAAAAACCGACAGTGCCACAGATGTGGCACGATGGGCCACTACGCAGCCCACTGTCGTGCGGCTCAACCCATGGATCCGGCGCATCCTCGACAACCTCGCAGACGAGTCAGGACCGTCCAGCCCACGCATCAAGACTTCCAGTTAAGTGATGCAGATGACCAGGATGCCTTCCGAGTTTCCGTCATTGATGTCAACAAGGTCAATGCCATCAATCCAGCCGATGAGTGGTGTGCCACCCTGATGGTCAACCGATCGCGCGTCGCCTTCCGTCTGGACACCGGCGCATCCGCCAACCTGATTGCTTACTCTGCAGTCCAGGCCATGAAGGTCAAACCACCCATCACACCATCCCGGCTTAAGATGGTTGACTATAACGGGAACGTCATCCCGTCCATAGGATCTTGCCAGCTACAGGTGACTCACAAGAGGTACACGGCCACACTCCCCTTCGAAGTTGTCGGCTCATCAAAGGACTCGTTACTGGGCGCACAGGCGTGTAAGGTCCTTCACCTGGTACAGCGCATTATGTCTCTCTCTCCAGATGAGATATCCGACTTCCCGGATGCTGAGTTCCACGCAAATCTCCATTCCCTCCTTGCTCACAACCAGGAGGTTTTTGAAGGCATGGGGACATTGCCACACACGTACAAGATTCGACTCAGACCGGACGCCATCCCTGTCGTTCACGCACCTCGCAGGGTTCCTGCGCCACTCAAAGACCGCCTCAAGGCACAACTGCAGATTCTTCAGGACCAAGGGGTCCTATCCAAGGTCACGGAGCCCACGCCATGGGTCAGCTCCATGGTCTGTGTAAAGAAGCCCTCTGGCGAGCTCCGTATATGTATAGATCCAAAAGATCTGAATAACAACATCATGCGGGAACACTATCCCATCCCGAAACGAGAAGACCTCACCAGCGAGATGGCGCGAGCCAAAATATTCACTAAATTGGATGCGTCCAAAGGATTCTGGCAGATCCAACTGGACCCGGCCAGCCGAAGACTATGCACATTCAACACCCCTTTTGGCAGATTCTGCTACAACCGGATGCCATTCGGCATCATTTCGGCATCTGAAGTATTCCACCGCATTATGGAGCAGATGATGGAAGGCATCGAAGGGGTACGTGTATATGTGGACGATATCATCATTTGGTCCACCACTCCGCAGGAACACATGCATCGTCTACGACGTGTCTTTACCCGCATACGACAAAATGGCCTGCGTCTCAACCGTGCGAAGTGTGCCTTCGGCCAGACGGAGCTGAAATTCCTCGGGGACCACATCTCAAGGTCAGGGGTCCGTCCCGATGCAGACAAGGTTAGCGCCATCACAGCCATGCCACGACCGGCTGACAAGAAGGCTGTCTTAAGATTCCTGGGCATGGTCAACTTCCTTGGGAAGTTCATTCCCAACCTGGCTTCTCATACAACAAATATGTGCCATCTCGTAAAAAAATCGACGGAATTCAACTGGCACCAGTCGCATCAGCGGGAATGGGAGGAGCTCAAGCACAAACTGGTCACGGCACCAGTGCTGGCCTTCTTTGACACGACTCGCCCTACAAAGATCTCAACAGACGCCAGCCAATCTGGTATTGGAGCGGTACTCCTGCAAAAAGACAGCACGTCATCATGGGCCCCGGTTGCGTATGCCTCACGAGCCATGACCCCTACCGAACAGCGCTACGCGCAAATCGAAAAAGAATGCCTGGGCTTGTTAACTGGACTAGACAAGTTCCACGACTATGTGTATGGCCTGCCACGATTTACGGTCGAAACTGACCACCGCCCCCTGGTCAACATCATTAACAAAGACCTGAACGACATGACTCCTCGCCTCCAGCGCATCTTACTTAAACTCAGTAGGTACGATTTTGAACTGATCTACACTCCGGGGAAGGAACTCATCGTGGCGGACACTCTTTCCCGAGCAGTGAGCACACCACCAGATGCAGAGGGGTTCGTGCGTCAAATTGAGGCACACGTGACTCTGACAGCAGCAAATCTGCCAGCTGATGATCCTAGTCTGGCCCACATACGCGCAGAGACGGCGACTGACCCCCTTCTGCAGCGAGTGATGCGCCACATGACGGAAGGGTGGCTAAAAGGCAGTGCCCCCAGTTTTATAATGTGCGAGATGATCTCACCAATATAGACGGGGTCCTTATGAAATCGCACAGGATCGTTATTCCGCACAGCGTGCGCCAGATGATTCTTCATCAACTACACGAAGGCCACTTGGGCGTCGAAAAATGCAGACGAAGGGCCCGGGAGGCGGTATATTGGCCGGGTATTAATGAAGACATAGCCAACATGGTGCTCAACTGCACAACCTGTCAGAGGTTTCAGCCGGCGCAACCTCCGGAAACACTTCTACCACACGAGATGGTGACGTCCCCCTGGGCGAAGGTGGGTGTTGACCTATTTCACACGCTCGGCAGAGATTACATTGTTATTATAGACTACTTCTCAAACTACCCGGAAGTCATGCCTCTCCATGATCTGACGTCGTCCGCAGTCATTGGGGCCTGCAAGGAAACGTTTGCTCGCCATGGCATTCCAAGGACTGTCATGTCAGACAATGGACCTTGTTTTGCCAGCCGTGAATGGTCGTCCTTTGCCGCAGCATATGGTTTCACTCATGTGACATCCAGCCCTCTGCATCCACAATCGAACGGGAAGGCTGAAAAGGGTGTCCACATCGCCAAGCGGCTCCTGTGCAAGGCGGCTGCTGCCGGATCGGACTTTAACCTTGCCTTGCTGGCCTATCGATCGGCCCCGTTATCCACGGGCCTCTCGCCAGCGCAGCTACTAATGGGTCGCTCCCTCAGGACGACGGTACCTTCCGTCCTGGCACCGACAACAGACCATGAGGCGGTTCTTCGGAACATGCAACTGCAGCGTGATCGCCAGAAAGGTCGGTACGACACACGAGCGACGGACCTGCCCCCCCTGTCCTCCGGAGACAAAGTACGCGTCCATCAACCGTATGGTGGCTGGTCAGCACCGGCCGAAGTCCTCCGACAAGTGGCTCCCCGCTCGTTCCTGGTTCGCATGCCGGATGGTTCCGTGCGTCGCCGCAATCGGCGCGCCCTTCGCCGACTTCCATGCTCACAGCCACACAGCACGCACACGCCAGATCCTCAACAGGCTTCCGAGGATGACTTTGTGGAGCTGCCGCACATCACGCCCTTTCCATCGCCACCCATGGCCATGCCTGCACAGCAGCCGGTGGTTCTTGATCCACCCTTGAGGCGGTCAACCCGAATTCGTCGCAAGCCCATTAGACTGGACTTATAATACAGTTCATATGTTTAACAAGTTGCACAATTTTACATGATAACCTGTTGTTGTTTATCGTTCCAGATGTCGTCTGACTGGACAACTGTTCAAGTTTTTTCTTCTTCTTCTCTCGTTCGCATTTATGTTATGTTATGGTACAACTTGATTCATGTGACGCACCCGACATCGCCCCATGTACATAGTTCCGTCATATGCACATGCTGCACACGGCACACACACACACTCTTAGATGCACTCACGTCATGATCATATTTATTACCACGTAGGCACATATCTTTGTAAAAAGGGGGGATGTCATGATATTCAAACACACACATCATGATGGACACACTAACAGGCAAATCAGAGTACACAACACCACAACCAATCACAGACAAGAACACCAACCACATAAAAAGCACGAGCACGACACCTGGTGGTCAGTAGGTCTGGGGAGAAGGGAACAAGAAAGAGCTGTTAAAACACCACAAGCAGGGAACCCCCCACGTGCAGAGTGCAAAGACCAAACTGTAAATAGTGAGTTTAAATAAAGAAGCGTTGTACCATATGCAACTGTGTTGGCTCATCTGAGTGTCAGAACACCCAACACCACAGGTATGTCGATCGGAATGGATCTAAGTCGGAAGAGGTACCTGGGCAGTACGTTCATTTTGATCGTCTGGACTCTCCCCGCGAGGGAGAGTGGGAGTGTGTTCCATCTTTGCAGGTCCTTTTTTACTTCCTCTATCAGACTGGTGAGGTTCCATTTGTGGATCCCTTTCCAGTCTTGGGCTATTTGGATCCCCAGGTAGCGGAATTTGTGCCGGGCTTGTTTAAACAGCAGTCCTGTTAGGGCTGCCCCCCCCCCCTCCTTGTGGGTGTACCGGGAAGATCTCGCTTTTGCTCATGTTGAGTTTGTAGCCTGAGAAGGCGCCAAACTCTTTCAGGAGCGCGATGATTCCGTCCATGCTGCTTTGTGGGTCCGAAATGTAGAGGAGCAGGTCATCTGCATAGAGTGAGACTCTGTGCTCTCTGCAGCCCCTTCGGATCCCCCTCCAGCTTTTTGCTGCTCTGAGCACAATTGCTAATGGCTCGATCGCTAGAGTGAACAGCAGCGGGGACAGTGGGCATCCTTGTCTGGTGCCCCTGTGCAGCTGGAAGTATCGGGAGTTCGTGTTGGTCCGTACGCTCGCCATGTGAGCGTTGTATAGGAGTTTTACCCAGGAGGTGAATCCTGTTCCAAGCCCGAACCGCTCCAGCTCTAAGAGGTATTTCCATTTGACTCTGTCGAAGGCCTTTTCTGCGTCTAGGGAGACGATCACTTCTGGTACTCTCTCCCCGGAGGGAGTCATTATCACGTTCAGCAGGCGCCTGATGTTCGAGGTAAGCTGTCTACCTTTGACAAAGCCCGTCAGGTCCTCTGCGGCCACCTCTGGTATGCAGTCTTCTAGCCTTTTGGCTCGGATTTTGGCCAGTATCTGCGTTCAGCAGTGAGATGGGTCTGTATGACCCACATTCCGTTGGGTCTTTGTCTTTCTTAGGTATCAGCGAGATTGAGGCCTGTGCTAGCCTGGGTGGTAGTGTGCCCCTAGCTAGCGAGTCTGTGAACATCTCCCGCAGGTGCGGGGCCAGTGCTGTCGCAAATATTTTGTAGAAGTCCGCCGGGAACCCGTCCTGCATGACTGGTATGTCCAGTCCATCAAGGAACCGTTTCATCCCGGACTCCCCCATTGGGGGCTCTGAGGTGTACAGCCCTTGGTAGAAGGCCTTGAAGGTTTTGTGGATCTTTTCTGGTTCTGTTTGTAATGTGCCTCTGGTATCCCTGATTTGTGCAATTTCTCTGGTGGCTGCCTGCTTTCTCAGCTGGTGTGCCAGCAGGCGGCTGGCTTTGTCTCCGTGTTCGTATAGGGTCCCACGTGTTTGGCGGAGTTGAAGGGTGGTGAGCAGATCAAAGTTCCTTTGTAGCTCTTTCCTCTCCGCCAGGAGCTCTACGGTCGGAGCTTCGGAGTATTTACGGTCTACCTCCAGTATGGAGTCGACCAGCTGCTGCCTAGCCGCCCTTTCCTCCCGATCTCTTCGCGCTTTGAAAGCAATGATTTCCCCTCTTAGTATGGCCTTTAGCGCTTCCCAGAACGTGGAGGGTGAGACCTCCCCGTTCTGGTTGTTCTTCATGTATTCTGCTATGGCCCGCGATATCTTTTTGTTGAAGGCCTTGTCAGCTAGTAGGGCAACGTCCAACCTCCATGTGGGGCGTTGGGCACGGCCCGTCTCCAGCCTCACGTCCATGTAGCGTGGAGCATGGTCTGATATCACAATGGCGGAGTATTCCACTTTGTCTATCCCCGGAAGCACCGTTTTCCCCACCACAAAGAAGTCCATTCTGGTGTATACGTTGTGTACTGGGGAGAAGAAGAAAACTCCTTCTCCCCTGGGTGGGTGAACCTCCAGGGGTCCACTAATCCCATCTGTTCCAGAAAGTGACCGAGTTCCCTTGCCATGCTTGAGGTTTTCCCCGTTTGGGGCTTGATCTGTCAGTCGTTGGATCCTGGACACAGTTGAAGTCCCCCCCATGATTAGTCGATGCGTCGCTATGTCAGGGATTTCTGCCATGGTCTTTTTGATGAAGCTCATGTCGTACCAGTTGGACGCGTACACGTTAACTAGTACTACCGGTGCCCCTCCAGGGCCCCGCTGACCATAACGTACCGTCCCGCTGGGTCCATAACCGTCTTCGTCGCCCTAAACATCGTCATCTTGCTGATCACTATTGCCACCTCCCTGGCCCTCACACCATTGCAGGAATGGTAGGTCTGTCCCACCCAGCCCTTTCTTACCCACAGTCGGTCCTGCTCTCTCAGGTGTGTCTCTTGGAGGAAGACTATGTCGGCCCTCATATTTCTTAGGTGGGTGAGGACTCTGGATCTCTTCACTGGGCCGTTGAGCCCGCTTAGGTTCCAGGTGACTATCCTGGTGGGGGGGCTTCTGTCCCCCCGCTCCTGTGGGATTAACCATATTTACCTGGTGGACGTGCCCCTGCCCTCCGGGGTTCCCCTTTGTTAGGGGGCCGTCCAGGATGGCCGCTGTCACTGCTCTCTCCATGCAGTCGGGCCCCTGTGCTCCGGGGATTCCCTCTGTCCAGGAGTCCCCTGGCATGGCCGCCCGCTGTGCGTCCACCACGCGGTTAGCCCCCTGCACTCTGGGGTCTCCCTTCGCCCAGAGGCCACACTGGGTGGATGCTTGCAGCGATTCCTTGTTCCGAGCCCTTGGTTGTGGCACCTTGTAGCCCTATTGCTGTTCCTTTTATAGCCTTGTTTGTCCCTCCTTCCCTGTGCTCCACCCCCCCCTGTTCCCTCCCTTCCTGTGCCCCCCCCTCCCGGTCCCTCCCTTTCCCCCCCTTTATCCCCACTCTCCCGTATACCCCTCCTTTGTCCCTCTTACCCTGTTCCTATCCCCATTTGCTCTCCCGCCTCTGTTGAGTGGTGCCCCCCCCCGCCCCTGCTCGGCGCCTTCCCCCTGGGGGCACGCTGCAGCCCTGCTTTGTTGCATGTCCCCGGCGCTAGCTTTCCTGCTAGTGCAGTGTCCCCCCTCTCGGGAGTTACTGTCTCGCTTCTCCCTTGCCCGGCCTCTGTGGTTTTCTGCCCGCTCTTCCCCCATCCTACCCTGCACTCCTCTCGCATGCTCTCCCTTCTCCACTACTCTCGTTCCCTCGTGCTGGGGCCTGGTCTCCCACCTGAAGCAGTCCCCTAGGTAGTGGTTTGCTCTTTCCTCAGGGTGCGCTCGCCGTGGTGGGGGTGGGGGCGGAGGGGCCTGGCGTTGCCTCCCCCCCTCCCCCCCCTGTCGGCCTGGTGTTACCCCTTGCCAGGGGCCCCTTATTTCTACCCTAGCTGTTGGTTTTCCAGCCCATGTTCCTCGACAAACTTGTTTGATTCGGCGGGGGCTGTGAAGAAGTATTCTCTTTCTTGGTATGTGACCCAGAGTTTCGCTGGGTGCAGAATACCAAAACGTACGTCACTCTTGTGAAGGGCTGCTTTCGCTCTATTGAATTCAGCCCATCTCTTGGCTAGGTCTGCCCCAATGTCCTCGTAAACTCTAATGAAGTGTCCTTCCCATTTTCAGGTTCTGGCCCAGCGCAGGCTGGTTTCCCTGTCTTGGTACCAGTGCAGTTTAGCTATAACTGCCCTCGGGTGACCGGGCGCAGCGACCGGTGTGCTCTGTCCATTTCTGGTGGGTTGGGGAAAGTTTTCACATTTTGCCTTCTCGAGCGGTTTTCCTGATCGTCCACTCTGCCCTTCAGGCTCCCCTGCGTTGTGCCCAGTCTCGCCACCTCCTTCTCCAGGGCCGTGATCCGGTCGCTCATGTCAGTCGCGGCTTTTTACAGCTCCTTAATGGTCGCCTCTTGGGCTTCCAGTTTGTCCTCTGCTCTGTCCAGGGAGAGCTGCACCTCCGCCAGGGCCTTGGCCATTGCTGCCTGCACTGTGGCTTCTATGTCTGCCCTGGCCTCTGCCTTGTTTTCCTGCTGAAGTTCCCTCAGCGCCTCGACAAAGGCTGCCTTCCAGTTCCAGTTCCCCCCTGGCCCAGGGGGAAAATGCTCCTGTCTGTCCAGTTCGTTTTGTTGCGGCGAACCGTCCGTTCCGCCGCTTCGTGCACCGATTAGCTCATCTGAATGGGCTCGCCCATTGCCCTGTCTGCTTTTGGTGCCCTTTTTAGATATGTAGTGTTGACAAAATATAAGTTTGAATCAAATAAAAAGTTTGAATCAAAACTAATTTATTTTACACTACTAAACTAAATGAGGTTCGCACACTCTACTGAGTTACAGATGATAAACTAATGATACTGAACCTTTAATACAATATCCAATATTATATTGTTGCTCTCTTTGGTGTTGTCTCTTAATTTGGCTCGATTTAATTACGTTTGCTCAAGAGTCGCCAGGTATCTTTCGACACCGCCACAAGGTTCAGAACCGAATACTGATCAAAGACTCGATACACCAGTTAGTAAGTTCAAAAGCAATGCTCATTTATTTACACACAGTCAAATCTACTCATGCATAAACTCTACAAACTAAACTACCACTATTACTAAAGCCTATACTTAGCTTCGGGTGCCCACTCAGTCAGAGGAACAATGGCCGTTGCTCGGTTCTGAGGCTGCGGGGTTGAGCTGTTTACAGGATAGCAACTAGGCGCGCCTTCTCGTAGCGTGCATTGACCTGGAACTTACTTGGTCTGGTGTAGCTGCTCGGCAGATCTCTCCTCGCCGAGAGCCAAGGCCAAGAGAGAGATTCTCTCTTGGGAATACTTTTTATACCCGAAAGGGCTTCGCGCGCTTTTGGGCGGGCATGAACTTGGCCTCAATTAATTGGGCCTTTCCCAATCATTCGTATCGATCTTCCTCCAATAGAGGGGTGGGTTCCCTGGTTGCTGGGCGTGTCCTAGGTGGCCGCTGGTTTGCTTTGTTTGTGTCTCCTCTGGCGCCGGGGTGTCTGCCTTAACATTGTTTATCTAAATTTTTCCTTTTTGTCCCATTAGTATGTAGATGGCTCATTAGTATGTAGATGGCTTGGTAGTTTCTGTCCCGTCTGAGAGCCAAGGCTCTAATCAACAGACAGACCTTGCACCTGCTTGCTTTTCAGTATTGTCCAATTTTCCCTGCATTCTTTGCATGTGTCCATTTTGTAATCGGGACGTGGCCATCCCAGAGGGCTACACTATCTAACTATTAAACTACACTATGACTTGACCTTGAGCTATATTTCTCTATTCAACTTTCACTCTGCTCTCTCCATGTTCTCTTCAGCTTCTCCCAGAATTCCTATAGATGCTGCCTTAGATACAATGAATTAGTGACACCCTCTGGTGTTTGTTTTACACATAGATTCAGATATTAACCCTTTACTATACTGACATTATACATATCATTACAGTGGGGACCAGGGAGCTGAAGAATTAAGACCTGTGTGTTGTGTTCTGCGCCTGTTACCTAACTGCCTTTGTCTTTCATCAATAAACCCCTTTGTTGATTAATGGAAGCCTCCAGTGTATCACAGAATTATGGAATAATACAATGCAGAAGAAGCCCTCCGGCCCATCGAGTTTACACTGACGCATGAAAGACATCTGACCTGCCGACAGAATCCCATTTGCCAGCACTCGGCCCATAGCCTTGACTGTTATGACATGCCAAGTGCTCATCCATGTACTTTAAAAATTCTATATATTTTTAGACTATTGAATTATTTTTGTCCAAATCAGGGACAATTTAACATGGTCAATCCGTCTACCCTCCATATCTTTTGTGTTGTTGGGGTGAGACCCACGCAGATGCGGGAAGAATGTGCAAACCTTACACGGACAATAACCTGGACCGGTATCAAACTCATGTCCTCAGCGCCGTGAGGCAGCAGTGCTAACCACTGAACCACCATGCCGCCTCTATCCAGGTACTTTTTAAAGGATGTGAGGCAATTCTCCTCTCCACCCTCCCAGGCAGTGCATTCCAGACCATCACCACCCTCCATCCTCAAATCCCCCCCTGCAGATACGATAGTGACGCTTAAAAGGCATCCTGACAAATACATGAATAGGAAGGGAATAGAGGGAAACAGACCCTGTGTGGGGAACAGGCAGAGATGGCAAGGCTGGTGGAAGAGATTCTGAGAGTGGACAGGACGTATGCGGAGGCTCCGGAGGCGGGGCTGCTGAAGGAGAGGCTGAGTATTAAAAAATAATCTAATTCATAAAAACACATTTACTACATTTACATGCCGTCAATTAAGTAAAGCCTTATGACAATAATCATTCTATTCAAGTGCACAATCTCTTATAACAACAAGATTTGGAATTCACAGTCCCACATCGAAGAGTCTGTAACCATTTCTAGCTCTTGTTATGGACAAGGGGAGGGGTTAACTTGAACAAAACTGATTTCTTCTCTAATAAGCTATCTGTAAACAGAAAGGTGTTTGGACTCAAAGTAGGATGAATCCAAAGAGTTTATTTATGTACACTCAAAACGCAATGTCACCTCCACACTCAGGCGGTAAACAGTGGGATAAAGAAAATGAATTTTTACCGTTCAGAGGCCACAGGGGAAAGAAATGTGGTTTTCCAATCGTTTCAGATTCCAGAATCAAAGTTCAATGCAATATTTCTTCACGGATGTCAGTGGGCTGAGCACGAAGCTGGATAATTCACTTTGCCGGTGGAGGTGACTTCACGCGATGAGATAGGAATGCAGAGATAAGTCAGTATTGTAGTACAGAATTTCAAACAGAAGCCGTGTAGATGGGTCCAGGTGTTCTACTTGGGCAGAGCTTGTTTTCTGTGATGCTGCCAGTTAGATGGGGCAGTGGGCAGCACAGTAGCATAATGGCTAGCACTATGGCTTCACAGCACCAGGGACATGGGTTCGATTCCTGGCTTGGGCCACTGTCTGTGCGGAGTCTGCACGTTCTCCCCGTATCTGCGTAGGTTTCTTCCGGGTGCTCCGGTTTCCTCCCACAAGTCCCGAAAGACGTGCTATTAGGTCATTTGGACATTCGGAATTCTCCCTCTGTGTACCCAAACAGGCGCCGGAGTGTGGGGACGAGGGGCTTTTCACAGTAACTTCATTGCAGTGTCAATGTAAGCCTACTTGTGACAAAAAAGATTATTATTATTAGATGGTAACAGCAGACTGAACCTTTTAGTTCAGCAAAGCAATATTACAGGCTCCACAAGCCAGAAGCCCATGTCACATGACTCCCAACTCTCCACACTGTGTTTGACAAAGGATATGTATCCCTCATCTGGGACCCCGAGATTGTTACATGTCTCAACCATTAAGAATTGAAAGGGAGGTCATGGGGCCTTTTGTCTTAGCAGTTGAGCGGACCTCTGTTGACCAGCCTGGATTATGAAATTTGTCGAGCTTTGTATAACTCTCTCTAGGTTTGGCATGTGCAACCCACATGGGGTCATTAGTAGCTCTTCAGGGATAACAAGGCTCTAGTTTCCCTGATACTGCTAGGTAGCTTATTTTGTTTGGGGGTGGGGGTCACACACATAGTTTCAGTCATTTTAAGGATCTTTGTCCAGCTTTTCAAATTTTAGGAATAGTCGTGAGGATATCTCTCCATATTTCATAGAAACATGCAATATTAGGTCATAGCCCTTCAATGTGAGTCAGCCTTGAATTAACAGGCTGGAACATCTCCTCATAAACTCTTCCTCTTTGTTTCTGTTTCAGATTGAATTCAGCGCGGACCAGATTGAAGGTGAGTTGACATTGTTTCAAAGCAAACACCTCCGACTCTTTGATTCTTTGCTGATTGTGACCACAATATTCATAAAGCTGCTTATTCAGCCAAGAGAATGAGGGAGGGGACTAGAGTCCAGGCCAAAAGCTTGTCCATTGCTCATTCACAAGCTGCAGTCTGAGAACTTCTGCCCAGCATCACCAGGCAGCAAAATATTATTCAGTAAAATTAAAGCGGAAATATTTATTGCTGCCAAACTTCAAACTGTGCTGTGCTTGAATGGATTAACAAGGCTCATCTATCAATCAGACTTTAGGTCTCATTATCAGCAAGCTGTTGGGTATGGGTGATACGGGGAACGGCGTTGGTGCATCATAGGAAGGCCAGCCCGCAATGCTCCTCACCCGTTGGGCTGAATTCTCGACCGTCCGGTTGACGTGCGGTCTAAGATGTTGGGAACCCGGTGTGGCGGCTACGGACTGTGTCCAGCACCACCACACTCGGCCGGGAGCCAGGCCACTGGCCGAGGGAGCTTCCATGAGGGCTGGGGGGATGGTGGGGAGTGGCCAGGGGGTGGCCTGTGGAGTGACGGATGGCGTTTCGGGTCCGTGCACAGCTAATGCCATGTTGTACGGTGCGACTGCTGCAGGTCATCGCCGTGCGCATGCGCGGCCACAGACATAGCCATTCTCTGGCCGTTTTCGGCGCGTGAGCCAGCGAGTTTCAGGGAATCGGTGAGGGTTTGCCGCCGATTTTGCATATTAAAACATTCCCCTTTCTTTTTAAAGATACTTTACCCCTTCCAATGAAGTACAACCAGATACAACACATGTTCATGTTTAGTGATCATTACATGACTGTATAGGACTGGCAAATCTATGAGTCTATAAGGTATAGAGGTAATCCTCTCGTACACCCAGATCTTGTAATGATGACCTTGTCTGGAGGTTTCTTTAGTTGCTCACAGTGATCTTGGATGTTGTTCCTGGTTACATTTGGGATTTTGTCCTTGATGCAACACGACTGCACGGTGGTTGAGGAGCTGGATTGGATCGTTGTCACCTTGGCTAGTTACCACCTATCTTCTGTGGGATCCTGGGTGCGAACCTGCTCTTCCAACTTACCTTAATTATTCTGTATCCGTATTTTTATCATGAACCTTGGCCATCTTCTCTTGCAGTTTTCAAAGTTGCTCTCTAGCTTCTGAAAGAGTAGAAATGGTAAGGGTAGGTAAATTGGTCCACACTGGTCTGCCAAACATTACCTCTGACAGTGATGGAATAGATTCAAACATATTACTGAGGAATTAGTTAAGTGAAGATTACACTACAGATCCACACTATTAACTGTACTATTAGTTCAACTATCTAACAGTCACTCTGTCTTGCTATCTTCCACTCTCTCCATCTATCTCCATATATCTCCCAGAAGTCAAGGAGGCATGTGATATTTATATGGTTGCTATATAGCAACCTCCCTTCTGGGAGGTGAGTAGTGTATTTAAAAACCTTACCTTTACAGGAGCAGCCCTTTGGATTTCGGCGGCAGCGGTGCGCAGGGGCCTTCTGGGAGGTGAGTAGTGTATTTAAAAACCTTACCTTTACAGGAGCAGCCCTTTGGATTTCGGCGGCAGCGGTGCGCAGGGGCCTTCTGGGAGGTGAGTAGTTAGTTTAAAAAGCCTTGCCTGGTCCCGTGTCTGTTCTTCTTTTCTGTTTTATTTGTTTTTATATAAGGCGGGAACCGGAAGTTCGACCCGCGGACCTCTGGCAAGTCCCCCCCCCCCCCCCCCCCCCAACCAATAAATTCTGGTGGAGAGGAAACCCGAGACACTACACGTGTAGTGTCTACCACCCGCCCTCCTCCTCTAACCTAATAATAAGACCCATTGGTGTAAGGTAAGTGCCATATTATATTATTATATTATTAGCATTGTGCATGTCAAGGATCGGTGGTGGAGGAGCAGTCTCTGTCAGCGAGAGAACCTGAGAACATCTCAGACACTCAGAAGGTAAGTAAGTGATTTTTACTTTTATACCTTTTTTCAAATTGTGTGTGTCGGGGGGAAACTGAAGTGACATCACAGAAAAGCTGTGACCTGAGTGGCTGGGTGGGATTCTAACCTAAATTTAAAAAAATAATTTGAGTATTTGGGAACTAATTAAACATAATAACTTAATTATAATTTAGAGGATATCTAAGCCAGAGATCGGAGAGTATTATAGTTAGCTATCGCATTTCTATTAGAAATCTAGTGCCAGGAAACAGATAGTTGACAGTAACTTTGCAATTTAAAAAAAAAGTATAAGGCGGTTTGTTTTTGATTGTGTCTGGTTATGTCTGGTTTGTATTCGATTGCGTCTGGTTGTGTCTGGTTTGTTTTCAATTGTGTCTGGTTATGCCTGGTTTGTTTTCAATTGTGTCTGGTTATGTCTGGTTTGTTTTCAATTGTGTCTGGTTATGTCTGATTTGTTTTCGATTGTGTCTGGTTATGTCTGGTTTGTTTTCGATTGTGTCTGGTTCTGTCTGCTTTGTTTTCGAGTGTGTCTGGTTTGTTTTCGATTGTGTCTGGTTTGTTTTCGATTGTGTCTGGTTTGTTTTCGATTGTGTCTGGTTATGTCTGGTTTGTTTTAGATTGTGTCTGGTTTGTTTTCGATTGTATCTGGTTTGTTTTCGATTGTGTCTGGTTAAGTCTGGTTTGGTTTTGATTGTGTCCGGTTAAGTCTGGTTTGTTTTCGATTGTGTCAGGTTTGTTTTTGATTGTGTCTGGTTTGTTTTCGATTGTGTCTGGTTTGTTTTCGATTGTGTCTGGTTTGTTTTCGATTGTGTCTGGTTATGTCTGGTTTGTTTTCGATTGTGTCTGGTTTGTTTTCGATTGTGTCTGGTTTGTTTTCGATTGTGTCTGGTTTGTTTTCGATTGTCTCTGGTTTGTTTTTGATTGTGTCCGGTCAAGTCTGGTTTGTTTTCGATTGTGTCTGGTTATGTCTAGTTTGTTTTCGATTGTGTCTGGTTTGTTTCGATTGTGTCTGGTTTGTTTTCGATTGTGTCTGGTTTGTATTCGATTGTGTCCGGTTAAGTCTGGTTTGTTTTCGATTGTGTCTGGTTATGTCTAGTTTGTTTTTGATTGTGTCTGGTTTGTTTTCGATTGTGTCTGGTTAAGTCTGGTTTGTTTTCGATTGTGTCTGGTTCTGTCTGCTTTGTTTTCGAGTGTGTCTGGTTTGTTTTCGATTGTGTCTGGTTTGTTTTCGATTGTGTCTGGTTTGTTTTCGATTGTGTCTGGTTTGTTTTCGATTGTCTCTGGTTTGTTTTCGATTGTGTCCGGTCAAGTCTGGTTTGTTTTCGATTGTGTCTGGTTATGTCTAGTTTGTTTTCGATTGTGTCTGGTTTGTTTTCAATTGTGTCTGGTTTGTTTTCGATTGTGTCTGGTTTGTATTCGATTGTGTCCGGTTAAGTCTGGTTTGTTTTCGATTGTGTCTGGTTATGTCTAGTTTGTTTTTGATTGTGTCTGGTTTGTTTTCGATTGTGTCTGGTTAAGTCTGGTTTGTTTTCGATTGTGTCTGGTTCTGTCTGCTTTGTTTTCGAGTGTGTCTGGTTTGTTTTCAATTGTGTCTGGTTTGTTTTCGATTGTGTCTGGTTTGTTTTCGATTGTGTCTGGTTATGTCTGGTTTGTTTTCGATTGTGTCTGGTTTGTTTTCGATTGTATCTGGTTTGTTTTCGATTGTGTCTGGTTAAGTCTGGTTTGGTTTTGATTGTGTCCGGTTAAGTCTGGTTTGTTTTCGATTGTGTCTGGTTTGTTTTTGATTGTGTCTGGTTTGTTTTCGATTGTGTCTGGTTTGTTTTCGATTGTGTCTGGTTTGTTTTCGATTGTGTCTGGTTATGTCTGGTTTGTTTTCGATTGTGTCTGGTTTGTTTTCGATTGTGTCTGGTTTGTTTTCGATTGTGTCTGGTTTGTTTTCGATTGTCTCTGGTTTGTTTTTGATTGTGTCCGGTCAAGTCTGGTTTGTTTTCGATTGTGTCTGGTTATGTCTAGTTTGTTTTCGATTGTGTCTGGTTTGTTTTCGATTGTGTCTGGTTATGTCTAGTTTGTTTTCGATTGTGTCTGGTTTGTATTCGATTGTGTCCGGTTAAGTCTGGTTTGTTTTCGATTGTGTCTGGTTATGTCTAGTTTGTTTTTGATTGTGTCTGGTTTGTTTTCGATTGTGTCTGGTTAAGTCTGGTTTGTTTTCGATTGTGTCTGGTTATGTCTAGTTTGTTTTCGATTGTGTCTGGTTTGTTTTCGATTGTGTCCGGTTAAGTCTGGTTTGTTTTCGATTGTGTCCGGTTATGTCTAGATTGTTTTCGATTGTGTCTGGTTTGTTTTCGATTGTGTCTGGTTATGTCTGGTTTGTATTCGATTGTGTCTGATTAAGTCTGGTTTGTTTTCGATTGCGTCTGGTTAAGTCTGGTTTGTATTCAATTGTGTCTGGTTATGTCTGGTTTGTTTTCGATTGTGTCTGGTTTGTTTTCGATTGTGTCCGGTTAAGTCTGGTTTGTTTTCGATTGTGTCTGATTAAGTCTGGTTTGTTTTCGATTGTGTCTGGTTATGTCTGGTTTGTATTCGATTGTGTCTGGTTAAGTCTGGTTTGTTTTCGATTGTGTCTGGTTTGTTTTCGATTGTGTCCGGTTAAGTCTGGTTTGTATTCGATTGTGTCTGGTTTGTTTTTGATTGTGTCTGGTTAAGTCTGGTTTGTATTCGATTGTGTCTGGTTAAGTCTGGTTTGTTTTCGATTGTGTCCGGTTAAGTCTGGTTTGTTTTCGATTGTGTCTGATTAAGTCTGGTTTATTTTCGATTGTGTCTGGTTATGTCTGGTTTGTATTCGATTGAGTCTGGTAAAGTCTGGTTTGTATTCGATTGTGTCCGGTTAAGTCTGGTTTGTTTTCGATTGTGTCCGGTTAAGTCTGGTTTGTTTTCGATTGTGTCTGTTTATGTCTGGTTCGTTTTCGATTGAGTCTCGTTTGTTTTCGATTGTGTCTGGTTTGTTTGCGATTGTGTCCGGTTATGTCTGGTTTGTTTTCGATTGTGTCTGGTTATGTCTAGTTTGTTTTCGATTGTGTCTGGTTATATCTAGTTTGTTTTGATTGTGTCTGGTTATGTCCGGTTTGTTTTCAATTGTGTCTGGTTTGTTTTCCATTGTGTCTGGTTATGTCTGGTTTGTTTTCGATTGTGTCTGGTTATGTCTGGTATGTTTTTGATTCTGTCTGGTTATGTCTGGTTTGTTTTTGATTGTGTCTGGTTATGTCTGGTTTGTATTCGATTGTGTCTGGTTATGTCTGGTTTGTCTTCAATTGTGTCTGGTTAAGTCTGGTTTGTATTCGATTGTGTCTGGTTAAGTCTGGTTTGTTTTCGATTGTGTCTGGTTATGTCTGGTTTGTTTTCAATTGTGTCTGGTTATGTCTGGTTTGTTTTCGATTGTGTCTGGTTAAGTCTGGTTTGTATTCGATTGTGTCTGGTTAAGTCTGGTTTGTTTTCGATTGTGTCTGGTTATGTCTAGTTTGTTTTCGATTGTGTCTGGTTATGTCTAGTTTGTTTTCGATTGTGTCTGGTTATATCTAATTTGTTTTGATTGTGTCTGGTTATGTCTGGTTTGTTTTCAATTGAGTCTGGTTTGTTTTCGATTGTGTCTGGTTATGTCTGGTTTGTTTTTGATTGTGTCTGGTTATGTCTAGTTTGTTTTCGATTGTGTCTGGTTATATCTAATTTGTTTTGATTATGTCTGGTTTGTTTTCAATTGAGTCTGGTTTGTTTTCGATTGTGTCTGGTTATGTCTGGTTTGTTTTCAATTGTGTCTGGTTTGTTTTCGATTGTGTCTGGTTATGTCTGGTTTGCTTTCGATTGTGTCTGGTTATGTCAGGTTTGTATTCGATTGTCTCTGGTTAAGTCTGGTTTGTTTTCGATTGTGTTTGGTTTGTTTTCGATTGTGTCTGGTTAGGTGAGGTTTGTTTTCAATTGTGTCTGGTTATGTCTGGTTTGTTTTCGATTGTGTCTGGTTAAGTCTGGTTTTGTTTCGATTGTGTCTGGTTTGTTTTCGATTGTGTCTGGTTAAGTCTGGTTTGTTTTCGATTGTGGCTGGTTATGTCTGGTTTGTTTTCGATTGTGTCTGGTTATGTCTGGTTTGTTTTCAATTGTGTCTGGTTTGTTTTCGATTGTGTCTGGTTATGTCGGGTTTGTTTTCAATTGTGTCTGGTTCTGTCTGGTTTGGTTTCGATTGTGTCTGGTTTGTTTTCGATTGTGTCTGGTTTGTTTTCGATTGTGTCTGGTTATGTCTGGTTTGTATTCGATTGCGTCTGGTTGTGTCTGGTTTGTTTTCCATTGTGTCTGGTTATGCCTGGTTTGTTTTCAATTGTGTCCGGTTCTGTCTTGTTTGTTTTCAATTGTGTCTGGTTATGTCTGGTTTGTTTTCGATTGTGTCTGGTTATGTCTGGTTTGTTTTCGATTGTGTCTGGTTCGTTTTCGATTGTGTCTGGTTTGTTTTCGATTGTGTCTGGTTATCTCTGGTTTGTTTTCGATTGTGTCTGGTTTGTTTTCGATTGTATCTGGTTTGTTTTCGATTGTGTCTGGTTAAGTCTGGTTTGGTTTCGATTGTGTCCGGTTAAGTCTGGTTTGTTTTCGATTGTGTCTGGTTTGTTTTCGATTGTGTCTGGTTTGTTTTCGATTGTGTCCGGTTTGTTTTCGATTGTGTCTGGTTTGTTTTCGATTGTGTCTGATTTGTTTGCGATTGTGTCCGGTTATGTCTGGTTTGTTTTCGATTGTGTCTGGTTCTGTCTAGTTTGTTTTCGATTGTGTCTGGTTATGTCTAGTTTGTTTTCGATTGTGTCTGGTTTGTTTTCGATTGTATCTGGTTTGTTTTCGATTGTGTCTGGTTTGTTTTCGATTGTGTCTGGTTTGTTTGCGATTGTGTCCGGTTATGTCTGGTTTGTTTTGATTGTGTCTGGTTATGTCTGGTTTGTTTTCAATTGTGTCTGGTTTGTTTTCAATTGTGTCTGGTTTGTTTTCAATTGTGTCTGGTTATGTCTGGTTTGTTTTCGATTGTGTCTGGTTATGTCTGGTTTGTTATTGATTCTGTCTGGTTATGTCTGGTTTGTTTTTGATTGTGTTTGGTTATGACTGGTTTGTATTCGATTGTGTCTGGTTATGTCTGGTTTGTTTTCGATTGTGTCTGGTTATGTCTAGTTTGTTTTCGATTGTGTCTGGTTATGTCTAGATTGTTTTCGATTGTGTCTGGTTATATCTAATTTGTTTTGATTGTGTCTGGTTATGTCTGGTTTGTTTTCAATTGAGTCTGGTTTGTTTTCGATTGTATCTGGTTATGTCTGGTTTGTTTTCGATTGTGTCTGGTTATGTCTAGTTTGGTTTCGATTGTGTCTGGTTATATCTAATTTGTTTTGATTGTGTCTGGTTATGTCTGGTTTGTTTTCAATTGAGTCTGGTTTGTTTTCGATTGTGTCTGGTTATGTCTGGTTTGTTTTCGATTGTGTTTGGGTATGTCTGGTTTGTTTTCGATTGTGTCTGGTTATGTCTGGTTTATTTTCGATTGTGTCTGGTTATGTCTAGTTTGTTTTCAATTGTGTCTGGTTTGTTATCGATTGTGTCTGGTTATGTCTGGTTTGTTTTCGATTGTGTCTGGTTATGCCTGGTTTGTTTTCAATTGTGCCTGGTTAAGTCTGGTTTGTTTTCGATTGTGTTTGGTTTGTTTTCGATTGTGTCTGGTTAGGTCTGGTTTGTTTTCAATTGTGTCTGGTTATGTCTGGTTTGTTTTCGATTGTGTCTGGTTAAGTCTGGTTTCGTTTTGATTGTGTCTGGTTGGTTTTCGATTGTGTCTGGTGAAGTCTGGTTTGTTTTCGATTGTGTCTGGTTATGTCTGGTTTGTTTTCGATTGTGTCTAGTTATGTCTGGTTTGTTTTCAATTGTGTCTGGTTTGTTTTCGATTGTGTCTGGTTATGTCGGGTTTGTTTTCAATTGTGTCTGGTTATGTCTGGTTTGGTTTCGATTGTGTCTGGTTTGTTTTCGATTGTGTCTGGTTATGTCTGGTTTTTATTCGATTGCGTCTGGTTGTGTCTGGTTTGTTTTCAATTGTGTCTTGTTATGCCTGGTTTGTTTTCAATTGTGTCTGGTTATGTCTGGTTTGTTTTCAATTGTGTCTGGTTATGTCTGGTTTGTTTTCGATTGTGTCTGGTTATGTCTGGTTTGTTTTCGATTGTGTCTGGTTCTGTCTGCTTTGTTTTCGAGTGTGTCTGGTTTGTTTTCGATTGTGTCTGGTTTGTTTTCGATTGTGTCTGGTTTGTTTTCGATTGTGTCTGGTTTTTTTTCGATTGCGTCTGGTTATGTCTGGTTTGTTTTCGATTGTGTCTGGTTTGTTTTCGATTGTATCTGGTTTGTTTTCGATTGTGTCTGGTTAAGTCTGGTTTGGTTTCGATTGTGTCCGGTTAAGTCTGGTTTGTTTTCGATTGTGTCTGGTTTGTTTTCGATTGTGTCTGGTTTGTTTTCGATTGTGTCTGGTTTGTTTTCGATTGTGTCTGGTTTGTTTTCGATTGTGTCTGGTTTGTTTTCGATTGTGTCTGGTTTGTTTTCGATTGTGTCTGTTTGTTTTCGATTGTGTCTGGTTTGTTTTCGATTGTGTCTGGTTTGTTTTCGATTGTGTCCGGTTATGTCTGGTTTGTTTTCGATTGTGTCTGGTTTGTTTTCGATTGTGTCTGGTTTGTTTTGATGATGTCTGGTTATTTCTGATTTGTTTTCAATTGTGTCTGGTTTGTTTTCAATTGTGTCTGGTTATGTCTGGTTTGTTTTCGATTGTGTCTGGTTATGTCTGGTTTGTTTTTGATTCTGTCTGGTTATGTCTGGTTTGTTTTTGATTGTGTCTGATTATGTCTGGTTTGTATTCGATTGTATCTGGTTATGTCTGGTTTGTCTTCAATTGTGTCTGGTTAAGTCTGGTTTGTATTCGATTGTGTCTGGTTATGTCTGGTTTGTTTTCGATTGTGTCTGGTTATGTCTGGTTTGTTTTCGATTGTGTCTGGTTATGTCTGGTTTGTTTTCGATTGTGTCTGGTTAAGTCTGGTTTGTATTCGATTGTGTCTGGTTAAGTCTGGTTTGTTTTCGATTGTGTCTGGTTATGTCTGGATTTGTTTTCGATTGTGTCTTTTTATGTCTAGTTTGTTTTCGATTGTGTCTGGTTATATCTAATTTGTTTTGATTGTGTCTGGTTATGTCTGGTTTGTTTTCAATTGAGTCTGGTTTGTTTTCGGTTGTGTCTGGTTATGTCTGGTTTGTTTTTGATTGTGTCTGGTTATGTCTAGTTTGTTTTCGATTGTGTCTGGTTATATCTAATTTGTTTTGATTGTGTCTGGTTATGTCTGGTTTGTTTTCAAATGAGTCTGGTTTGTTTTCGATTGTGTCTGGTTATGTCTGGTTTGTTTTCGATTGTGTCTGGTTATGTCTGGTTTGTTTTCAATTGTGTCTGGTTTGTTTTCGATTGTGTCTTGTTATGTCTGGTTTGTTTTCGATTGTGTCTGGTTATGTCAGGTTCGTTTTCGATTGTGTCTGGTTATGTCTGGTTTGTTTTCGATTGTGTTTGGTTTGTTTTCGATTGTGTCTGGTTAGGTCTGGTTTGTTTTCAATTGTGTCTGGTTATGTCTGGTTTGGTTTCGATTGTGTCTGGTTAAGTCTGGTTTGGTTTCGATTGTGTCTGGTTTGTTTTCGATTGTGTCTGGTTAAATCTGGTTTGTTTTCGATTGTGTCTGGTTGTGTCTGGTTTGTTTTTGATTCTGCCTGGTTATGTCTGGTTTGTTTTTGATTGTGTCTGGTTATGTCTGGTTTGTATTCGATTGTGTCTGGTTATGTCTGGTTTGTCTTCAATTTTGTCTGGTTGAGTCTGGTTTGTATTCGATTGTGTCTGGTAAAGTCTGGTTTGTTTTCGATTGTGTCTGGTTATGTCTGGTTTGTTTTCGATTGTGTCTGGTTATGTCTGGTTTGTTTTCGATTGTGCCTGGTTAAGTCTGGTTTGTATTCGATTGTGTCTTGTTAAGTCTGGTTTGTTTTCGATTGTGTCTGGTTATGTCTAGTTTGTTTTCGATTGTGTCTGGTTATGTCTAGTTTGTTTTCGATTGTGTCTGGTTATATCTAATTTGTTTTGATTGTGTCTGGTTATGTCTGGTTTGTTTTCAATTGAGTCTGGTTTGTTTTCGATTGTGTCTGGTTATGTCTGGTTTGTTTTCGATTGTGTCTGGTTATGTCTGGTTTGTTTTCAATTGTGTCTGGTTTGTTTTCGATTGTGTCTAGTTATGTCTTGTTTGTTTTCGATTGTGTCTGGTTTATTTTCGATTGTGTCTGGTTTGTTTTCGATTGTGTCTGGTTATGTCTGGTTTGCTTTCGATTGTGTCTGGTTTGTTTTCGATTGTATCTGGTTTGTTTTCGATTGTGTCTGGTTAAGTCTGGTTTGGTTTCGATTGTGTCCGGTTAAGTCTGGTTTGTTTTCGATTGTGTCTGGTTTGTTTTCGATTGTGTCTGGTTTGTTTTAGATTGTGTCTGGTTAAGTCTGGTTTGTTTTCGATTGGGTCTGATTATGTCTGGTTTGTTATCGATTGTGTCTGGTTATATCTAATTTGTTTTGATTGTGTCTGGTTATGTCTGGTTTGTTTTCAATGGAGTCTGGTTTGTTTTCGATTGTGTCTGGTTATGTCTGGTTTGTTTTCGATTGTGTCTGGTTATGTCTGGTTTGTTTTCAATTGTGTCTGGTTTGTTTTTGATTGTGTCTGGTTATGTCTGGTTTGTTTTCGATTGTGTCTGGTTATGTCAGGTTTGTTTTCGATTGTGTCTGGTTAAGTCTGGTTTGTTTTCGATTGTGTTTGGTTTGTTTTCGATTGTGTCTGGTTATGTCTGGTTTGTTTTCGATTGTGTCTGGTTATGTCAGGTTTGTTTTCGATTGTGTCCGGTTAAGTCTGGTTTGTTTTCGATTGTGTCTGGTTTGTTTTCGATTGTGTCTGGTTTGTTTTAGATTGTGTCTGGTTAAGTCTGGTTTGCTTTCGATTGGGTCTGATTATGTCTGGTTTGTTTTCGATTGTGTCTGGTTATATCTAATTTGTTTTGATTGTGTCTGGTTATGTCTGGTTTGTTTTCAATGGAGTCTGGTTTGTTTTCGATTGTGTCTGGTTATGTCTGGTTTGTTTTCGATTGTGTCTGGTTATGTCTGGTTTGTTTTCAATTGTGTCTGGTTTGTTTTTGATTGTGTCTGGTTATGTCTGGTTTGTTTTCGATTGTGTCTGGTTATGTCAGGTTTGTTTTCGATTGTGTCTGGTTAAGTCTGGTTTGTTTTCGATTGTGTTTGGTTTGTTTTCGATTGTGTCTGGTTAGGTCTGGTTTGTTTTCAATTGTTTCTGGGTATGTCTGGTTTGTTCTCGATTGTGTCTGGTTAAGTCTGGTTTGGTTTCGATTGTGTCTGGTTTGTTTTCGATTGTGTCTGGTTAAGTTTGGTTTGTTTTCGATTGTGTCTGGTTATGTCTGGTTTGTTTTCGATTGTGTCTGGTTATGTCTGGTTTGTTTTCAAATGTGTCTGGTTTGTTTTCGATTGTGTCTGGTTATGTCGGGTTTGTTTTCAATTGTGTCTGGTTATGTCTGGTTTGGTTTCGATTGTGTCTGGTTTGTTTTCGATTGTGTCTGGTTTGTTTTCGATTGTGTCTGGTTATGTCTGGTTTGTTTTCAATTGTGCCTGGTTAAGTCTGGTTTGTTTTCGATTGTGTTTGGTTTGTTTTCGATTGTGTCTGGTTAGGTCTGGTTTGTTTTCAATTGTGTCTGGTTATGTCTGGTTTGTTTTCGATTGTGTCTGGTTAAGTCTGGTTTCGTTTTGATTGTGTCTGGTTGGTTTTCGATTGTGTCTGGTGAAGTCTGGTTTGTTTTCGATTGTGTCTGGTTATGTCTGGTTTGTTTTCGATTGTGTCTAGTTATGTCTGGTTTGTTTTCAATTGTGTCTGGTTTGTTTTCGATTGTGTCTGGTTATGTCGGGTTTGTTTTCAATTGTGTCTGGTTATGTCTGGTTTGGTTTCGATTGTGTCTGGTTTGTTTTCGATTGTGTCTGGTTATGTCTGGTTTTTATTCGATTGCGTCTGGTTGTGTCTGGTTTGTTTTCAATTGTGTCTTGTTATGCCTGGTTTGTTTTCAATTGTGTCTGGTTATGTCTGGTTTGTTTTCAATTGTGTCTGGTTATGTCTGGTTTGTTTTCGATTGTGTCTGGTTATGTCTGGTTTGTTTTCGATTGTGTCTGGTTCTGTCTGCTTTGTTTTCGAGTGTGTCTGGTTTGTTTTCGATTGTGTCTGGTTTGTTTTCGATTGTGTCTGGTTTGTTTTCGATTGCGTCTGGTTTTTTTTCGATTGCGTCTGGTTATGTCTGGTTTGTTTTCGATTGTGTCTGGTTTGTTTTCGATTGTATCTGGTTTGTTTTCGATTGTGTCTGGTTAAGTCTGGTTTGGTTTCGATTGTGTCCGGTTAAGTCTGGTTTGTTTTCGATTGTGTCTGGTTTGTTTTCGATTGTGTCTGGTTTGTTTTCGATTGTGTCTGGTTTGTTTTCGATTGTGTCTGGTTTGTTTTCGATTGTGTCTGGTTTGTTTTCGATTGTGTCTGGTTTGTTTTCGATTGTGTCTGTTTGTTTTCGATTGTGTCTGGTTTGTTTTCGATTGTGTCTGGTTTGTTTTCGATTGTGTCCGGTTATGTCTGGTTTGTTTTCGATTGTGTCTGGTTTGTTTTCGATTGTGTCTGGTTTGTTTTGATGATGTCTGGTTATTTCTGATTTGTTTTCAATTGTGTCTGGTTTGTTTTCAATTGTGTCTGGTTATGTCTGGATTGTTTTCGATTGTGTCTGGTTATGTCTGGTTTGTTTTTGATTCTGTCTGGTTATGTCTGGTTTGTTTTTGATTGTGTCTGATTATGTCTGGTTTGTATTCGATTGTATCTGGTTATGTCTGGTTTGTCTTCAATTGTGTCTGGTTAAGTCTGGTTTGTATTCGATTGTGTCTGGTTATGTCTGGTTTGTTTTCGATTGTGTCTGGTTATGTCTGGTTTGTTTTCGATTGTGTCTGGTTATGTCTGGTTTGTTTTCGATTGTGTCTGGTTAAGTCTGGTTTGTATTCGATTGTGTCTGGTTAAGTCTGGTTTGTTTTCGATTGTGTCTGGTTATGTCTGGATTTGTTTTCGATTGTGTCTTTTTATGTCTAGTTTGTTTTCGATTGTGTCTGGTTATATCTAATTTGTTTTGATTGTGTCTGGTTATGTCTGGTTTGTTTTCAATTGAGTCTGGTTTGTTTTCGGTTGTGTCTGGTTATGTCTGGTTTGTTTTTGATTGTGTCTGGTTATGTCTAGTTTGTTTTCGATTGTGTCTGGTTATATCTAATTTGTTTTGATTGTGTCTGGTTATGTCTGGTTTGTTTTCAATTGAGTCTGGTTTGTTTTCGATTGTGTCTGGTTATGTCTGGTTTGTTTTCGATTGTGTCTGGTTATGTCTGGTTTGTTTTCAATTGTGTCTGGTTTGTTTTCGATTGTGTCTTGTTATGTCTGGTTTGTTTTCGATTGTGTCTGGTTATGTCAGGTTCGTTTTCGATTGTGTCTGGTTATGTCTGGTTTGTTTTCGATTGTGTTTGGTTTGTTTTCGATTGTGTCTGGTTAGGTCTGGTTTGTTTTCAATTGTGTCTGGTTATGTCTGGTTTGGTTTCGATTGTGTCTGGTTAAGTCTGGTTTGGTTTCGATTGTGTCTGGTTTGTTTTCGATTGTGTCTGGTTAAATCTGGTTTGTTTTCGATTGTGTCTGGTTGTGTCTGGTTTGTTTTTGATTCTGCCTGGTTATGTCTGGTTTGTTTTTGATTGTGTCTGGTTATGTCTGGTTTGTATTCGATTGTGTCTGGTTATGTCTGGTTTGTCTTCAATTTTGTCTGGTTGAGTCCGGTTTGTATTCGATTGTGTCTGGTAAAGTCTGGTTTGTTTTCGATTGTGTCTGGTTATGTCTGGTTTGTTTTCGATTGTGTCTGGTTATGTCTGGTTTGTTTTCGATTGTGCCTGGTTAAGTCTGGTTTGTATTCGATTGTGTCTTGTTAAGTCTGGTTTGTTTTCGATTGTGTCTGGTTATGTCTAGTTTGTTTTCGATTGTGTCTGGTTATGTCTAGTTTGTTTTCGATTGTGTCTGGTTATATCTAATTTGTTTTGATTGTGTCTGGTTATGTCTGGTTTGTTTTCAATTGAGTCTGGTTTGTTTTCGATTGTGTCTGGTTATGTCTGGTTTGTTTTCGATTGTGTCTGGTTATGTCTGGTTTGTTTTCAATTGTGTCTGGTTTGTTTTCGATTGTGTCTAGTTATGTCTTGTTTGTTTTCGATTGTGTCTGGTTTATTTTCGATTGTGTCTGGTTTGTTTTCGATTGTGTCTGGTTATGTCTGGTTTGCTTTCGATTGTGTCTGGTTTGTTTTCGATTGTATCTGGTTTGTTTTCGATTGTGTCTGGTTAAGTCTGGTTTGGTTTCGATTGTGTCCGGTTAAGTCTGGTTTGTTTTCGATTGTGTCTGGTTTGTTTTCGATTGTGTCTGGTTTGTTTTAGATTGTGTCTGGTTAAGTCTGGTTTGTTTTCGATTGGGTCTGATTATGTCTGGTTTGTTATCGATTGTGTCTGGTTATATCTAATTTGTTTTGATTGTGTCTGGTTATGTCTGGTTTGTTTTCAATGGAGTCTGGTTTGTTTTCGATTGTGTCTGGTTATGTCTGGTTTGTTTTCGATTGTGTCTGGTTATGTCTGGTTTGTTTTCAATTGTGTCTGGTTTGTTTTTGATTGTGTCTGGTTATGTCTGGTTTGTTTTCGATTGTGTCTGGTTATGTCAGGTTTGTTTTCGATTGTGTCTGGTTAAGTCTGGTTTGTTTTCGATTGTGTTTGGTTTGTTTTCGATTGTGTCTGGTTATGTCTGGTTTGTTTTCGATTGTGTCTGGTTATGTCAGGTTTGTTTTCGATTGTGTCCGGTTAAGTCTGGTTTGTTTTCGATTGTGTCTGGTTTGTTTTCGATTGTGTCTGGTTTGTTTTAGATTGTGTCTGGTTAAGTCTGGTTTGTTTTCGATTGGGTCTGATTATGTCTGGTTTGTTTTCGATTGTGTCTGGTTATATCTAATTTGTTTTGATTGTGTCTGGTTATGTCTGGTTTGTTTTCAATGGAGTCTGGTTTGTTTTCGATTGTGTCTGGTTATGTCTGGTTTGTTTTCGATTGTGTCTGGTTATGTCTGGTTTGTTTTCAATTGTGTCTGGTTTGTTTTTGATTGTGTCTGGTTATGTCTGGTTTGTTTTCGATTGTGTCTGGTTATGTCAGGTTTGTTTTCGATTGTGTCTGGTTAAGTCTGGTTTGTTTTCGATTGTGTTTGGTTTGTTTTCGATTGTGTCTGGTTAGGTCTGGTTTGTTTTCAATTGTTTCTGGGTATGTCTGGTTTGTTCTCGATTGTGTCTGGTTAAGTCTGGTTTGGTTTCGATTGTGTCTGGTTTGTTTTCGATTGTGTCTGGTTAAGTTTGGTTTGTTTTCGATTGTGTCTGGTTATGTCTGGTTTGTTTTCGATTGTGTCTGGTTATGTCTGGTTTGTTTTCAAATGTGTCTGGTTTGTTTTCGATTGTGTCTGGTTATGTCGGGTTTGTTTTCAATTGTGTCTGGTTATGTCTGGTTTGGTTTCGATTGTGTCTGGTTTGTTTTCGATTGTGTCTGGTTTGTTTTCGATTGTGTCTGGTTATGTCTGGTTTGTATTCGATTGCGTCTGGTTGTGTCTGGTTTGTTTTCAATTGTGTCTGGTTATGCCTGGTTTGTTTTCAATTGTATCTGGTTATGTCTGGTTTGTTTTCAATTGTGTCTGGTTATGTCTGGTTTGTTTTCGAATGTGTCTGGTTATGTCTGGTTTGTTTTCGATTGTGTCTGGTTATGTCTGGTTTGTTTTCGATTGTGTCTGGTTTATTTTCGATTGTGTCTGGTTTGTTTTCGATTGTGTCTGGTTATGTTTGGTTTGCTTTCGATTGTGTCTGGTTTGTTTTCGATTGTATCTGGTTTGTTTTCGATTGTGTCTGGTTAAGTCTGGTTTGGTTTCGATTGTGTCTGGTTTGTTTTCGATTGTGTCTGGTTTGTTTTCGATTGTGTCTGGTTATGTCTGGTTTGTATTCGATTGCGTCTGATTGTGTCTGGTTTGTTTTCAATTGTGTCTGGTTATGCCTGGTTTGTTTTCAATTGTATCTGGTTATGTCTGGTTTGTTTTCAATTGTGTCTGGTTACGTCTGGTTTGTTTTCGAATGTGTCTGGTTATGTCTGGTTTGTTTTCGATTGTGTCTGGTTATGTCTGGTTTGTTTTCGATTGTGTCTGGTTTATTTTCGATTGTGTCTGGTTTGTTTTCGATTGTGTCTGGTTATGTATGGTTTGCTTTCGATTGTGTCTGGTTTGTTTTCGATTGTATCTGGTTTGTTTTCGATTGTGTCTGGTTAAGTCTGGTTTGGTTTCGATTGTGTCTGGTTTGTTTTCGATTGTGTCTGGTTTGTTTTCGATTGTGTCTGGTTATGTCTGGTTTGTATTCGATTGCGTCTGGTTGTGTCTGGTTTGTTTTCAATTGTGTCTGGTTATGCCTGGTTTGTTTTCAATTGTATCTGGTTATGTCTGGTTTGTTTTCAATTGTGTCTGGTTACGTCTGGTTTGTTTTCGAATGTGTCTGGTTATGTCTGGTTTGTTTTCGATTGTGTCTGGTTATGTCTGGTTTGTTTTCGATTGTGTCTGGTTTATTTTCGATTGTGTCTGGTTTGTTTTCGATTGTGTCTGGTTATGTATGGTTTGCTTTCGATTGTGTCTGGTTTGTTTTCGATTGTATCTGGTTTGTTTTCGATTGTGTCTGGTTAAGTCTGGTTTGGTTTAGATTGTGTCCAGTTAAGTCTGGTTTGTTTTCGATTATGTCTGGTTTGTTTTCGATTGTGTCTGGTTTGTTTTCGATTGTGTCTGGTTTGTTTTCGATTGTGTCTGGTTTGTTTGCGATTGTGTCTGGTTTGTTTTCGATTGTGTCTGGTTATGTCTGGTTTGTTTTGATTGTGTCTGGTTATGTCTGGTTTGTTTTCAATTGTGTCTGGTTTGTTTTCAATTGTGTCTGGTTATGTCTGGTTTGTTTTCGATTGTGTCTGGTTTGTTTTTGATTCTGTCTGGTTATGTCTGGTTTGTTTTTGATTGTGTCCGGTAATGTCTGGTTTGTATTCGATTGTGTCTGGTTATGTCTGGTTTGTCTTCAATTGTGTCTGGTTATGTCTGGTTTGTTTTCAATTGTGTCTGGTTTATTTTCGATTGTGTCTGGTTATGTCTGGTTTGTTTTCGATTGTGTCTGGTTATGTCAGGTCTGTTTTCGATTGTGTCTGGTTAATTTTGCTTTATTTTCGATTGTGTTTGGTTTGTTTTCGATTGTGTCTGGTTAGGTCTGGTTTGTTTTCAATTGTGTCTGGTCATGTCTGGTTTGTTTTCGATTGTGTCTGGTTAAGTCTGGTTTGGTTTCGATTGTGTCTGGTTATGTCTGGTTTGTTTTCGATTGTGTCTGGTTAAGTCTGGTTTGTTTTCGATTGTGTTTGGTTTGTTTTCGATTGTGTCTGGTTAGGTCTGGTTTGTTTTCAATTGTTTCTGGTTATGTCTGGTTTGTTCTCGATTGTGTCTGGTAAAGTCTGGTTTGGTTTCGATTGTGTCTGGTTTGTTTTCGATTGTGTCTGGTTAAGTTTGGTTTGTTTTCGATTGTGTCTGGTTATGCCTGGTTTGTTTTCGATTGTGTCTGGTTATGTCTGGTTTGTTTTCAAATGTGTCTGGTTTGTTTTCGATTGTGTCTGGTTATGTCGGGTTTGTTTTCAATTGTGTCTGGTTATGTCTGGTTTGGTTTCGATTGTGTCTGGTTTGTTTTCGATTGTGTCTGGTTTGTTTTCGATTGTGTCTGGTTATCTCTGGTTTGTATTCGATTGCGTCTGGTTGTGTCTGGTTTGTTTTCGATTGTGTCTGGTTAAGTCTGGTTTGTATTCGATTGTGTCTGGTTAAGTCTGGTTTGTTTTCGATTGTGTCTGGTTATGTCTAGTTTGTTTTCGATTGTGTCTGGTTATGTCTAGTTTGTTTTCGATTGTGTCTGGTTATATCTAATTTGTTTTGATTGTGTCTGGTTTGTTTTCAATTGAGTCTGGTTTGTTTTCGATTGTGTCTGGTTATGTCTGGTTTGTTTTCGATTGTGTCTGGTTATGTCTAGTTTGTTTTCGATTGTGTCTGGTTATATCTAATTTGTTTTGATTGTGTCTGGTTATGTCTGGTTTGTTTTCAATTGAGTCTGGTTTGTGTTTGATTGTGTCTGGTTATGTCTGGTTTGTTTTCGATTGTGTCTGGTTATGTCTAGTTTGTTTTCGATTGTGTCTGGTTATATCTAATTTGTTTTGATTGTGTCTGGTTATGTCTGGTTTTTTTTCAATTGTGTCTGGTTTGTTTTCGATTGTGTCTGGTTATGTCTGGTTTGTTTTCGATTGTGTTTGGTTATGTCTGGTTTGTTTTCGATTGTGTCTGGTTATGTCTGGTTTGTTTTCGATTGTGTCTGGTTATGTCTGGTTTGTTTTCAATTGTGTCTGGTTTTTTTTCGATTGTCTCTGGTTATGTCTGGTTTGGTTTCGATTGTGTCTGGTTATGTCTGGTTTGTTTTCAATTGTGCCTGGTTAAGTCTGGTTTGTTTTCGATTGTGTTTGGTTTGTTTTCGATTGTGTCTGGTTAGGTCTGGTTTGTTTTCAATTGTGTCTGGTTATGTCTGGTTTGTTTTCGATTGTGTCTGGTTAAGTCTGGTTTGGTTTCGATTGTGTCTGGTTTGTTTTCGATTGTGTCTGGTTAAGTTTGGTTTGTTTTCGATTGTGTCTGGTTATGTCTGGTTTGTTTTCGATTGTGTCTGGTTATGTCTGGTTTGTTTTCAAATGTGTCTGGTTTGTTTTCGATTGTGTCTGGTTATGTCGGGTTTGTTTTCAATTGTGTCTGGTTATGTCTGGTTTGGTTTCGATTGTGTCTGGTTTGTTTTCGATTGTGTCTGGTTTGTTTTCGATTGTGTCTGGTTATGTCTGGTTTGTTTTCAAATGTGTCTGGTTTGTTTTCGATTGTGCCTGGTTAAGTCTGGTTTGTATTCGATTGTGTCTTGTTAAGTCTGGTTTGTTTTCGATTGTGTCTGGTTATGTCTAGTTTGTTTTCGATTGTGTCTGGTTATGTCTAGTTTGTTTTCGATTGTGTCTGGTTATATCTAATTTGTTTTGATTGTGTCTGGTTATGTCTGGTTTGTTTTCAATTGAGTCTGGTTTGTTTTCGATTGTGTCTGGTTATGTCTGGTTTGTTTTCGATTGTGTCTGGTTATGTCTGGTTTGTTTTCAATTGTGTCTGGTTTGTTTTCGATTGTGTCTAGTTATGTCTTGTTTGTTTTCGATTGTGTCTGGTTTATTTTCGATTGTGTCTGGTTTGTTTTCGATTGTGTCTGGTTATGTCTGGTTTGCTTTCGATTGTGTCTGGTTTGTTTTCGATTGTATCTGGTTTGTTTTCGATTGTGTCTGGTTAAGTCTGGTTTGGTTTCGATTGTGTCCGGTTAAGTCTGGTTTGTTTTCGATTGTGTCTGGTTTGTTTTCGATTGTGTCTGGTTTGTTTTAGATTGTGTCTGGTTAAGTCTGGTTTGTTTTCGATTGGGTCTGATTATGTCTGGTTTGTTATCGATTGTGTCTGGTTATATCTAATTTGTTTTGATTGTGTCTGGTTATGTCTGGTTTGTTTTCAATGGAGTCTGGTTTGTTTTCGATTGTGTCTGGTTATGTCTGGTTTGTTTTCGATTGTGTCTGGTTATGTCTGGTTTGTTTTCAATTGTGTCTGGTTTGTTTTTGATTGTGTCTGGTTATGTCTGGTTTGTTTTCGATTGTGTCTGGTTATGTCAGGTTTGTTTTCGATTGTGTCTGGTTAAGTCTGGTTTGTTTTCGATTGTGTTTGGTTTGTTTTCGATTGTGTCTGGTTATGTCTGGTTTGTTTTCGATTGTGTCTGGTTATGTCAGGTTTGTTTTCGATTGTGTCCGGTTAAGTCTGGTTTGTTTTCGATTGTGTCTGGTTTGTTTTCGATTGTGTCTGGTTTGTTTTAGATTGTGTCTGGTTAAGTCTGGTTTGTTTTCGATTGGGTCTGATTATGTCTGGTTTGTTTTCGATTGTGTCTGGTTATATCTAATTTGTTTTGATTGTGTCTGGTTATGTCTGGTTTGTTTTCAATGGAGTCTGGTTTGTTTTCGATTGTGTCTGGTTATGTCTGGTTTGTTTTCGATTGTGTCTGGTTATGTCTGGTTTGTTTTCAATTGTGTCTGGTTTGTTTTTGATTGTGTCTGGTTATGTCTGGTTTGTTTTCGATTGTGTCTGGTTATGTCAGGTTTGTTTTCGATTGTGTCTGGTTAAGTCTGGTTTGTTTTCGATTGTGTTTGGTTTGTTTTCGATTGTGTCTGGTTAGGTCTGGTTTGTTTTCAATTGTTTCTGGGTATGTCTGGTTTGTTCTCGATTGTGTCTGGTTAAGTCTGGTTTGGTTTCGATTGTGTCTGGTTTGTTTTCGATTGTGTCTGGTTAAGTTTGGTTTGTTTTCGATTGTGTCTGGTTATGTCTGGTTTGTTTTCGATTGTGTCTGGTTATGTCTGGTTTGTTTTCAAATGTGTCTGGTTTGTTTTCGATTGTGTCTGGTTATGTCGGGTTTGTTTTCAATTGTGTCTGGTTATGTCTGGTTTGGTTTCGATTGTGTCTGGTTTGTTTTCGATTGTGTCTGGTTTGTTTTCGATTGTGTCTGGTTATGTCTGGTTTGTATTCGATTGCGTCTGGTTGTGTCTGGTTTGTTTTCAATTGTGTCTGGTTATGCCTGGTTTGTTTTCAATTGTATCTGGTTATGTCTGGTTTGTTTTCAATTGTGTCTGGTTATGTCTGGTTTGTTTTCGAATGTGTCTGGTTATGTCTGGTTTGTTTTCGATTGTGTCTGGTTATGTCTGGTTTGTTTTCGATTGTGTCTGGTTTATTTTCGATTGTGTCTGGTTTGTTTTCGATTGTGTCTGGTTATGTTTGGTTTGCTTTCGATTGTGTCTGGTTTGTTTTCGATTGTATCTGGTTTGTTTTCGATTGTGTCTGGTTAAGTCTGGTTTGGTTTCGATTGTGTCTGGTTTGTTTTCGATTGTGTCTGGTTTGTTTTCGATTGTGTCTGGTTATGTCTGGTTTGTATTCGATTGCGTCTGATTGTGTCTGGTTTGTTTTCAATTGTGTCTGGTTATGCCTGGTTTGTTTTCAATTGTATCTGGTTATGTCTGGTTTGTTTTCAATTGTGTCTGGTTACGTCTGGTTTGTTTTCGAATGTGTCTGGTTATGTCTGGTTTGTTTTCGATTGTGTCTGGTTATGTCTGGTTTGTTTTCGATTGTGTCTGGTTTATTTTCGATTGTGTCTGGTTTGTTTTCGATTGTGTCTGGTTATGTATGGTTTGCTTTCGATTGTGTCTGGTTTGTTTTCGATTGTATCTGGTTTGTTTTCGATTGTGTCTGGTTAAGTCTGGTTTGGTTTCGATTGTGTCTGGTTTGTTTTCGATTGTGTCTGGTTTGTTTTCGATTGTGTCTGGTTATGTCTGGTTTGTATTCGATTGCGTCTGGTTGTGTCTGGTTTGTTTTCAATTGTGTCTGGTTATGCCTGGTTTGTTTTCAATTGTATCTGGTTATGTCTGGTTTGTTTTCAATTGTGTCTGGTTACGTCTGGTTTGTTTTCGAATGTGTCTGGTTATGTCTGGTTTGTTTTCGATTGTGTCTGGTTATGTCTGGTTTGTTTTCGATTGTGTCTGGTTTATTTTCGATTGTGTCTGGTTTGTTTTCGATTGTGTCTGGTTATGTATGGTTTGCTTTCGATTGTGTCTGGTTTGTTTTCGATTGTATCTGGTTTGTTTTCGATTGTGTCTGGTTAAGTCTGGTTTGGTTTAGATTGTGTCCAGTTAAGTCTGGTTTGTTTTCGATTATGTCTGGTTTGTTTTCGATTGTGTCTGGTTTGTTTTCGATTGTGTCTGGTTTGTTTTCGATTGTGTCTGGTTTGTTTGCGATTGTGTCTGGTTTGTTTTCGATTGTGTCTGGTTATGTCTGGTTTGTTTTGATTGTGTCTGGTTATGTCTGGTTTGTTTTCAATTGTGTCTGGTTTGTTTTCAATTGTGTCTGGTTATGTCTGGTTTGTTTTCGATTGTGTCTGGTTTGTTTTTGATTCTGTCTGGTTATGTCTGGTTTGTTTTTGATTGTGTCCGGTAATGTCTGGTTTGTATTCGATTGTGTCTGGTTATGTCTGGTTTGTCTTCAATTGTGTCTGGTTATGTCTGGTTTGTTTTCAATTGTGTCTGGTTTATTTTCGATTGTGTCTGGTTATGTCTGGTTTGTTTTCGATTGTGTCTGGTTATGTCAGGTCTGTTTTCGATTGTGTCTGGTTAATTTTGCTTTATTTTCGATTGTGTTTGGTTTGTTTTCGATTGTGTCTGGTTAGGTCTGGTTTGTTTTCAATTGTGTCTGGTCATGTCTGGTTTGTTTTCGATTGTGTCTGGTTAAGTCTGGTTTGGTTTCGATTGTGTCTGGTTATGTCTGGTTTGTTTTCGATTGTGTCTGGTTAAGTCTGGTTTGTTTTCGATTGTGTTTGGTTTGTTTTCGATTGTGTCTGGTTAGGTCTGGTTTGTTTTCAATTGTTTCTGGTTATGTCTGGTTTGTTCTCGATTGTGTCTGGTAAAGTCTGGTTTGGTTTCGATTGTGTCTGGTTTGTTTTCGATTGTGTCTGGTTAAGTTTGGTTTGTTTTCGATTGTGTCTGGTTATGCCTGGTTTGTTTTCGATTGTGTCTGGTTATGTCTGGTTTGTTTTCAAATGTGTCTGGTTTGTTTTCGATTGTGTCTGGTTATGTCGGGTTTGTTTTCAATTGTGTCTGGTTATGTCTGGTTTGGTTTCGATTGTGTCTGGTTTGTTTTCGATTGTGTCTGGTTTGTTTTCGATTGTGTCTGGTTATCTCTGGTTTGTATTCGATTGCGTCTGGTTGTGTCTGGTTTGTTTTCGATTGTGTCTGGTTAAGTCTGGTTTGTATTCGATTGTGTCTGGTTAAGTCTGGTTTGTTTTCGATTGTGTCTGGTTATGTCTAGTTTGTTTTCGATTGTGTCTGGTTATGTCTAGTTTGTTTTCGATTGTGTCTGGTTATATCTAATTTGTTTTGATTGTGTCTGGTTTGTTTTCAATTGAGTCTGGTTTGTTTTCGATTGTGTCTGGTTATGTCTGGTTTGTTTTCGATTGTGTCTGGTTATGTCTAGTTTGTTTTCGATTGTGTCTGGTTATATCTAATTTGTTTTGATTGTGTCTGGTTATGTCTGGTTTGTTTTCAATTGAGTCTGGTTTGTGTTTGATTGTGTCTGGTTATGTCTGGTTTGTTTTCGATTGTGTCTGGTTATGTCTAGTTTGTTTTCGATTGTGTCTGGTTATATCTAATTTGTTTTGATTGTGTCTGGTTATGTCTGGTTTTTTTTCAATTGTGTCTGGTTTGTTTTCGATTGTGTCTGGTTATGTCTGGTTTGTTTTCGATTGTGTTTGGTTATGTCTGGTTTGTTTTCGATTGTGTCTGGTTATGTCTGGTTTGTTTTCGATTGTGTCTGGTTATGTCTGGTTTGTTTTCAATTGTGTCTGGTTTTTTTTCGATTGTCTCTGGTTATGTCTGGTTTGGTTTCGATTGTGTCTGGTTATGTCTGGTTTGTTTTCAATTGTGCCTGGTTAAGTCTGGTTTGTTTTCGATTGTGTTTGGTTTGTTTTCGATTGTGTCTGGTTAGGTCTGGTTTGTTTTCAATTGTGTCTGGTTATGTCTGGTTTGTTTTCGATTGTGTCTGGTTAAGTCTGGTTTGGTTTCGATTGTGTCTGGTTTGTTTTCGATTGTGTCTGGTTAAGTTTGGTTTGTTTTCGATTGTGTCTGGTTATGTCTGGTTTGTTTTCGATTGTGTCTGGTTATGTCTGGTTTGTTTTCAAATGTGTCTGGTTTGTTTTCGATTGTGTCTGGTTATGTCGGGTTTGTTTTCAATTGTGTCTGGTTATGTCTGGTTTGGTTTCGATTGTGTCTGGTTTGTTTTCGATTGTGTCTGGTTTGTATTCGATTGTGTCTGGTTATGTCTGGTTTGTATTCGATTGCGTCTGGTTGTGTCTGGTTTGTTTTCAATTGTGTCTGGTTATGCCTGGTTTGTTTTCAATTGTATCTGGTTATGTCTGGTTTGTTTTCAATTGTGTCTGGTTATGTCTGGTTTGTTTTCGAATGTGTCTGGTTATGTCTGGTTTGTTTTCGATTGTGTCTGGTTATGTCTGGTTTGTTTTCGATTGTGTCTGGTTTATTTTCGATTGTGTCTGGTTTGTTTTCGATTGTGTCTGGTTATGTTTGGTTTGCTTTCGATTGTGTCTGGTTTGTTTTCGATTGTATCTGGTTTGTTTTCGATTGTGTCTGGTTAAGTCTGGTTTGGTTTCGATTGTGTCTGGTTTGTTTTCGATTGTGTCTGGTTTGTTTTCGATTGTGTCTGGTTATGTCTGGTTTGTATTCGATTGCGTCTGATTGTGTCTGGTTTGTTTTCAATTGTGTCTGGTTATGCCTGGTTTGTTTTCAATTGTATCTGGTTATGTCTGGTTTGTTTTCAATTGTGTCTGGTTACGTCTGGTTTGTTTTCGAATGTGTCTGGTTATGTCTGGTTTGTTTTCGATTGTGTCTGGTTATGTCTGGTTTGTTTTCGATTGTGTCTGGTTTATTTTCGATTGTGTCTGGTTTGTTTTCGATTGTGTCTGGTTATGTATGGTTTGCTTTCGATTGTGTCTGGTTTGTTTTCGATTGTATCTGGTTTGTTTTCGATTGTGTCTGGTTAAGTCTGGTTTGGTTTCGATTGTGTCTGGTTTGTTTTCGATTGTGTCTGGTTTGTTTTCGATTGTGTCTGGTTATGTCTGGTTTGTATTCGATTGCGTCTGGTTGTGTCTGGTTTGTTTTCAATTGTGTCTGGTTATGCCTGGTTTGTTTTCAATTGTATCTGGTTATGTCTGGTTTGTTTTCAATTGTGTCTGGTTACGTCTGGTTTGTTTTCGAATGTGTCTGGTTATGTCTGGTTTGTTTTCGATTGTGTCTGGTTATGTCTGGTTTGTTTTCGATTGTGTCTGGTTTATTTTCGATTGTGTCTGGTTTGTTTTCGATTGTGTCTGGTTATGTATGGTTTGCTTTCGATTGTGTCTGGTTTGTTTTCGATTGTATCTGGTTTGTTTTCGATTGTGTCTGGTTAAGTCTGGTTTGGTTTAGATTGTGTCCAGTTAAGTCTGGTTTGTTTTCGATTATGTCTGGTTTGTTTTCGATTGTGTCTGGTTTGTTTTCGATTGTGTCTGGTTTGTTTTCGATTGTGTCTGGTTTGTTTGCGATTGTGTCTGGTTTGTTTTCGATTGTGTCTGGTTATGTCTGGTTTGTTTTGATTGTGTCTGGTTATGTCTGGTTTGTTTTCAATTGTGTCTGGTTTGTTTTCAATTGTGTCTGGTTATGTCTGGTTTGTTTTCGATTGTGTCTGGTTTGTTTTTGATTCTGTCTGGTTATGTCTGGTTTGTTTTTGATTGTGTCCGGTAATGTCTGGTTTGTATTCGATTGTGTCTGGTTATGTCTGGTTTGTCTTCAATTGTGTCTGGTTATGTCTGGTTTGTTTTCAATTGTGTCTGGTTTATTTTCGATTGTGTCTGGTTATGTCTGGTTTGTTTTCGATTGTGTCTGGTTATGTCAGGTCTGTTTTCGATTGTGTCTGGTTAATTTTGCTTTATTTTCGATTGTGTTTGGTTTGTTTTCGATTGTGTCTGGTTAGGTCTGGTTTGTTTTCAATTGTGTCTGGTCATGTCTGGTTTGTTTTCGATTGTGTCTGGTTAAGTCTGGTTTGGTTTCGATTGTGTCTGGTTATGTCTGGTTTGTTTTCGATTGTGTCTGGTTAAGTCTGGTTTGTTTTCGATTGTGTTTGGTTTGTTTTCGATTGTGTCTGGTTAGGTCTGGTTTGTTTTCAATTGTTTCTGGTTATGTCTGGTTTGTTCTCGATTGTGTCTGGTAAAGTCTGGTTTGGTTTCGATTGTGTCTGGTTTGTTTTCGATTGTGTCTGGTTAAGTTTGGTTTGTTTTCGATTGTGTCTGGTTATGCCTGGTTTGTTTTCGATTGTGTCTGGTTATGTCTGGTTTGTTTTCAAATGTGTCTGGTTTGTTTTCGATTGTGTCTGGTTATGTCGGGTTTGTTTTCAATTGTGTCTGGTTATGTCTGGTTTGGTTTCGATTGTGTCTGGTTTGTTTTCGATTGTGTCTGGTTTGTTTTCGATTGTGTCTGGTTATCTCTGGTTTGTATTCGATTGCGTCTGGTTGTGTCTGGTTTGTTTTCGATTGTGTCTGGTTAAGTCTGGTTTGTATTCGATTGTGTCTGGTTAAGTCTGGTTTGTTTTCGATTGTGTCTGGTTATGTCTAGTTTGTTTTCGATTGTGTCTGGTTATGTCTAGTTTGTTTTCGATTGTGTCTGGTTATATCTAATTTGTTTTGATTGTGTCTGGTTTGTTTTCAATTGAGTCTGGTTTGTTTTCGATTGTGTCTGGTTATGTCTGGTTTGTTTTCGATTGTGTCTGGTTATGTCTAGTTTGTTTTCGATTGTGTCTGGTTATATCTAATTTGTTTTGATTGTGTCTGGTTATGTCTGGTTTGTTTTCAATTGAGTCTGGTTTGTGTTTGATTGTGTCTGGTTATGTCTGGTTTGTTTTCGATTGTGTCTGGTTATGTCTAGTTTGTTTTCGATTGTGTCTGGTTATATCTAATTTGTTTTGATTGTGTCTGGTTATGTCTGGTTTTTTTTCAATTGTGTCTGGTTTGTTTTCGATTGTGTCTGGTTATGTCTGGTTTGTTTTCGATTGTGTTTGGTTATGTCTGGTTTGTTTTCGATTGTGTCTGGTTATGTCTGGTTTGTTTTCGATTGTGTCTGGTTATGTCTGGTTTGTTTTCAATTGTGTCTGGTTTTTTTTCGATTGTCTCTGGTTATGTCTGGTTTGGTTTCGATTGTGTCTGGTTATGTCTGGTTTGTTTTCAATTGTGCCTGGTTAAGTCTGGTTTGTTTTCGATTGTGTTTGGTTTGTTTTCGATTGTGTCTGGTTAGGTCTGGTTTGTTTTCAATTGTGTCTGGTTATGTCTGGTTTGTTTTCGATTGTGTCTGGTTAAGTCTGGTTTGGTTTCTATTGTGTCTGGTTTGTTTTCGATTGTGTCTGGTTAAGTCTGGTTTGTTTTCGATTGTGTCTGGTTATGTCTGGTTTGTTTTCGATTGTGTCTGGTTATGTCTGGTTTGTTTTCAATTGTGTCTGGTTTGTTTTCGATTGTGTCTGGTTATGTCGGGTTTGTTTTCAATTGTGTCTGGTTGTGTCTGGTTTGGTTTCGATTGTGTCTGGTTTGTTTTCGATTGTGTCTGGTTTGTTTTCGATTGTGTCTGGTTATGTCTGGTTTGTATTCGATTGCGTCTGGTTGTGTCTGGTTTGTTTTCAATTGTGTCTGGTTATGCCTGGTTTGTTTTCGAATGTGTCTGGTTATGTCTGGTTTGTTTTTAATTGTGTCTGGTTATGTCTGGTTTGTTTTCGATTGTGTCTGGTTATGTCTGGTTTGTTTTCGATTGTGTCTGGTTATGTCTGGTTTGTTTTCGAGTGTGTCTGGTTTGTTTTCGATTGTATCTGGTTTGTTTTCGATTGTGTCTGGTTAAGTCTGATTTGGTTTCGATTGTGTCCGGTTAAGTCTGGTTTGTTTTCGATTGTGTCTGGTTTGTTTTCGATTGTGTCTGGTTTGTTTTCGATTGTGTCTGGTTTGTTTTCGATTGTGTCTGGTTTGTTTTCGATTGTGTCTGGTCATGTCTGGTTTGCTTTCGATTGTGTCTGGTTATGTCTGGTTTGTTTTCGATTGTGTCTGGTTCTGTCTGGTTTGTTTTCAATTGTGTCTGGTTTGTTTTCGATTGTGTCTGGTTATGTCTGGTTTGTTTTCGATTGTGTCTGGTTATGTCAGGTTTGTTTTCGATTGTGTCTGGTTAAGTCTGGTTTGTTTTTGATTGTGTTTGGTTTGTTTTCGATTGTGTCTGGTTAGGTCTGGTTTGTTTTCAATTGTGTCTGGTTATGTCTGGTTTATTTTCGATTGTGTCTGGTTAAGTCTGGTTTGGTATCGATTGTGTCTGGTTTGTTTTCGATTGTGTCTGGTTAAGTCTGGTTTGTTTTCGATTGTGTCTGGTTATGTCTGGTTTGTTTTCGATTGTGTCTGGTTATCTCTGGTTTGTTTTCAATTGAGTCTGGTTTGTTTTCGATTGTGTCTGGTTATGTCTGGTTTGTTTTCGATTGTGTCTGGTTATGTCTGGTTTGTTTTCGATTGTGTCTGGTTAATTCTGGTTTGTATTCGATTGTGTCTGGTTAAGTCTGATTTGTTTTCGATTGTGTCTGGTTATGTCGAGTTTGTTTTCGATTGTGTCTGGTTATGTCTAGTTTGTTTTCGATTGTGTCTGGTTATATCTAATTTGTTTTGATTGTGTCTGGTTATGTCTGGTTTGTTTTCAATTGTGTCTGGTTTGTTTTCGATTGTGTCTGGTTATGTCTGGTTTGTTTTCGATTGTGTCTGGTTATGTCAGGTTTGTTTTCGATTGTGTCTGGTTAAGTCTGGTTTGTTTTCGATTGTGTTTGGTTTGTTTTCGATTGTGTCTGGTTAGGTCTGGTTTGTTTTCAATTGTGTCTGGTTATGTCTGGTTTGTTTTCGATTGTGTCTGGTTAAGTCTGGTTTGGTATCGATTGTGTCTGGTTTGTTTTCGATTGTGTCTGGTTAAGTCTGGTTTGTTTTCGATTGTGTCTGGTTATGTCTGGTTTGTTTTCGATTGTGTCTGGTTATCTCTGGTTTGTTTTCAATTGAGTCTGGTTTGTTTTCGATTGTGTCTGGTTATGTCTGGTTTGTTTTCGATTGTGTCTGGTTATGTCTGGTTTGTTTTCGATTGTGTCTGGTTAATTCTGGTTTGTATTCGATTGTGTCTGGTTAAGTCTGATTTGTTTTCGATTGTGTCTGGTTATGTCGAGTTTGTTTTCGATTGTGTCTTGTTATGTCTAGTTTGTTTTCGATTGTGTCTGGTTATATCTAATTTGTTTTGATTGTGTCTGGTTATGTCTGGTTTGTTTTCAATTGAGTCTGGTTTGTTTTCGATTGTGTCTGGTTATGTCTGGTTTGTTTTCGATTGTGTCTGGTTATGTCTAGTTTGTTTTCGATTGTGTCTGGTTATATCTAATTTGTTTTGATTGTGTCTGGTTATGTCTGGTTTGTTTTCAATTGAGTCTGGTTTGTTTTTGATTGTGTCTGGTTATGTCTGGTTTGTTTTCGATTGTGTCTGGTTATGTCTAGTTTGTTTTCGATTGTGTCTGGTTATATCTAATTTGTTTTGATTGTGTCTGGTTATGTCTGGGTTTTTTTCAATTGTGTCTGGTTTGTTTTCGATTGTGTCTGGTTATGTCTGGTTAGTTTTCGATTGTGTTTGGTTATGTCTGGTTTGTTTTCGATTGTGTCTGGTTATGTCTGGTTTGTTTTCGATTGTGTGTGGTTATGTCTGGTTTGTTTTCAATTGTGTCTGGTTTGTTTTCGATTGTGCCTGGTTATGTCTGGTTTGTTTTCGATTGAGTCTGGTTATGTCTGGTTTGTTTTCAATTGTGCCTGGTTAAGTCTGGTTTGTTTTCGATTGTGTTTGGTTTGTTTTCGATTGTGTCTGGTTAGGTCTGGTTTGTTTTCAATTGTGTCTGGTTATGTCTGGTTTGTTTTCGATTGTGTCTTCTGGTTAAGTCTGGTTTGGTTTCGATTGTGTCTGGTTTGTTTTCGATTGTGTCTGGTTAAGTCTGGTTTGTTTTCGATTGTGTCTGGTTATGTCTGGTTTGTTTTCGATTGTGTCTGGTTATGTCTGGTTTGTTTTCAATTGTGTCTGGTTTGTTTTCGATTGTGTCTGGTTATGTCGGGTTTGTTTTCAATTGTGTCTGGTTGTGTCTGGTTTGGTTTCGATTGTGTCTGGTTTGTTTTCGATTGTGTCTGGTTTGTTTTCGATTGTGTCTGGTTATGTCTGGTTTGTATTCGATTGCGTCTGGTTGTGTCTGGTTTGTTTTCAATTGTGTCTGGTTATGCCTGGTTTGTTTTCGAATGTGTCTGGTTATGTCTGGTTTGTTTTTAATTGTGTCTGGTTATGTCTGGTTTGTTTTCGATTGTGTCTGGTTATGTCTGGTTTGTTTTCGATTGTGTCTGGTTATGTCTGGTTTGTTTTCGAGTGTGTCTGGTTTGTTTTCGATTGTATCTGGTTTGTTTTCGATTGTGTCTGGTTAAGTCTGATTTGGTTTCGATTGTGTCCGGTTAAGTCTGGTTTGTTTTCGATTGTGTCTGGTTTGTTTTCGATTGTGTCTGGTTTGTTTTCGATTGTGTCTGGTTTGTTTTCGATTGTGTCTGGTTTGTTTTCGATTGTGTCTGGTCATGTCTGGTTTGTTTTCGATTGTGTCTGGTTATGTCTGGTTTGTTTTCGATTGTGTCTGGTTATGTCTGGTTTGTTTTCAATTGTGTCTGGTTTGTTTTCGATTGTGTCTGGTTATGTCTGGTTTGTTTTCGATTGTGTCTGGTTATGTCAGGTTTGTTTTCGATTGTGTCTGGTTAAGTCTGGTTTGTTTTCGATTGTGTTTGGTTTGTTTTCGATTGTGTCTGGTTAGGTCTGGTTTGTTTTCAATTGTGTCTGGTTATGTCTGGTTTGTTTTCGATTGTGTCTGGTTAAGTCTGGTTTGGTATCGATTGTGTCTGGTTTGTTTTCGATTGTGTCTGGTTAAGTCTGGTTTGTTTTCGATTGTGTCTGGTTATGTCTGGTTTGTTTTCGATTGTGTCTGGTTATCTCTGGTTTGTTTTCAATTGAGTCTGGTTTGTTTTCGATTGTGTCTGGTTATGTCTGGTTTGTTTTCGATTGTGTCTGGTTATGTCTGGTTTGTTTTCGATTGTGTCTGGTTAATTCTGGTTTGTATTCGATTGTGTCTGGTTAAGTCTGATTTGTTTTCGATTGTGTCTGGTTATGTCGAGTTTGTTTTCGATTGTGTCTGGTTATGTCTAGTTTGTTTTCGATTGTGTCTGGTTATATCTAATTTGTTTTGATTGTGTCTGGTTATGTCTGGTTTGTTTTCAATTGTGTCTGGTTTGTTTTCGATTGTGTCTGGTTATGTCTGGTTTGTTTTCGATTGTGTCTGGTTATGTCAGGTTTGTTTTCGATTGTGTCTGGTTAAGTCTGGTTTGTTTTCGATTGTGTTTGGTTTGTTTTCGATTGTGTCTGGTTAGGTCTGGTTTGTTTTCAATTGTGTCTGGTTATGTCTGGTTTGTTTTCGATTGTGTCTGGTTAAGTCTGGTTTGGTATCGATTGTGTCTGGTTTGTTTTCGATTGTGTCTGGTTAAGTCTGGTTTGTTTTCGATTGTGTCTGGTTATGTCTGGTTTGTTTTCGATTGTGTCTGGTTATCTCTGGGTTGTTTTCAATTGAGTCTGGTTTGTTTTCGATTTTGTCTGGTTATGTCTGGTTTGTTTTCGATTGTGTCTGGTTATGTCTGGTTTGTTTTCGATTGTGTCTGGTTAATTCTGGTTTGTATTCGATTGTGTCTGGTTAAGTCTGATTTGTTTTCGATTGTGTCTGGTTATGTCGAGTTTGTTTTCGATTGTGTCTGGTTATGTCTAGTTTGTTTTCGATTGTGTCTGGTTATATCTAATTTGTTTTGATTGTGTCTGGTTATGTCTGGTTTGTTTTCAATTGAGTCTGGTTTGTTTTCGATTGTGTCTGGTTATGTCTGGTTTGTTTTCGATTGTGTCTGGTTATGTCTAGTTTGTTTTCGATTGTGTCTGGTTATATCTAATTTGTTTTGATTGTGTCTGGTTATGTCTGGTTTGTTTTCAATTGAGTCTGGTTTGTTTTTGATTGTGTCTGGTTATGTCTGGTTTGTTTTCGATTGTGTCTGGTTATGTCTAGTTTGTTTTCGATTGTGTCTGGTTATATCTAATTTGTTTTGATTGTGTCTGGTTATGTCTGGTTTTTTTTCAATTGTGTCTGGTTTGTTTTCGATTGTGTCTGGTTATGTCTGGTTAGTTTTCGATTGTGTTTGGTTATGTCTGGTTTGTTTTCGATTGTGTCTGGTTATGTCTGGTTTGTTTTCGATTGTGTGTGGTTATGTCTGGTTTGTTTTCAATTGTGTCTGGTTTGTTTTCGATTGTGCCTGGTTATGTCTGGTTTGTTTTCGATTGAGTCTGGTTATGTCTGGTTTGTTTTCAATTGTGCCTGGTTAAGTCTGGTTTGTTTTCGATTGTGTTTGGTTTGTTTTCGATTGTGTCTGGTTAGGTCTGGTTTGTTTTCAATTGTGTCTGGTTATGTCTGGTTTGGTTTCGATTGTGTCTGGTTTGTTTTCGATTGTGTCTGGTTAAGTCTGGTTTGTTTTCGATTGTGTCTGGTTATGTCTGGTTTGTTTTCGATTGTGTCTGGTTATGTCTGGTTTGTTTTCAATTGTGTCTGGATTGTTTTCGATTGTGTCTGGTTATGTCGGGTTTGTTTTCAATTGTGTCTGGTTATGTCTGGTTTGGTTTCGATTGTGTCTGCTTTGTTTTCGATTGTGTTTGGTTTGTTTTCGATTGTGTCTGGTTATGTCTGGTTTGTATTCGATTGCGTCTGGTTGTGTCTGGTTTGTTTTCAATTGTGTCTGGTTATGCCTGGTTTGTTTTCAATTGTGTCTGGTTATGTCTGGTTTGTTTTCAATTGTGTCTGGTTATGTCTGGTTTGTTTTCGATTGTGTCTGGGTATGTCTGGTTTGTTTTCGATTGTGTCTGGTTATGTCTTGTTTGTTTTCGAGTGTGTCTGGTTTGTTTTCGATTGTGTCTGGTTTGTTTTCGATTGTGTCTGGTTTGTTTTCGATTGTGTCTGGTTATGTCTCGTTTGTTTTCGATTGTGTCTGGTTTGTTTTCGATTGTATCTGGTTTGTTTTCGATTGTGTCTGGTTATCTCTGGTTTGTTTTCAATTGAGTCTGGTTTGTTTTCGATTGTGTCTGGTTATGTCTGGTTTGTTTTCGATTGTGTCTGGTTATGTCTGGTTTGTTTTCGATTGTGTCTGGTTAATTCTGGTTTGTATTCGATTGTGTCTGGTTAAGTCTGATTTGTTTTCGATTGTGTCTGGATATGTCGAGTTTGTTTTCGATTGTGTCTGGTTATGTCTAGTTTGTTTTCGATTGTGTCTGGTTATATCTAATTTGTTTTGATTGTGTCTGGTTATGTCTGGTTTGTTTTCAATTGAGTCTGGTTTGTTTTCGATTGTGTCTGGTTATGTCTGGTTTGTTTTCGATTGTGTCTGGTTATGTCTAGTTTGTTTTCGATTGTGTCTGGTTATATCTAATTTGTTTTGATTGTGTCTGGTTATGTCTGGTTTGTTTTCAATTGAGTCTGGTTTGTTTTTGATTGTGTCTGGTTATGTCTGGTTTGTTTTCGATTGTGTCTGGTTATGTCTAGTTTGTTTTCGATTGTGTCTGGTTATATCTAATTTGTTTTGATTGTGTCTGGTTATGTCTGGTTTTTTTTCAATTGTGTCTGGTTTGTTTTCGATTGTGTCTGGTTATGTCTGGTTAGTTTTCGATTGTGTTTGGTTATGTCTGGTTTGTTTTCGATTGTGTCTGGTTATGTCTGGTTTGTTTTCGATTGTGTGTGGTTATGTCTGGTTTGTTTTCAATTGTGTCTGGTTTGTTTTCGATTGTGCCTGGTTATGTCTGGTTTGTTTTCGATTGAGTCTGGTTATGTCTGGTTTGTTTTCAATTGTGCCTGGTTAAGTCTGGTTTGTTTTCGATTGTGTTTGGTTTGTTTTCGATTGTGTCTGGTTATGTCGGGTTTGTTTTCAATTGTGTCTGGTTATGTCTGGTTTGGTTTCGATTGTGTCTGGTTTGTTTTCGATTGTGTCTGGTTTGTTTTCGATTGTGTCTGGTTATGTCTGGTTTGTATTCGATTGCGTCTGGTTGTGTCTGGTTTGTTTTCAATTGTGTCTGGTTATGTCTGGTTAGTTTTCGATTGTGTTTGGTTATGTCTGGTTTGTTTTCGATTGTGTCTGGTTATGTCTGGTTTGTTTTCGATTGTGTGTGGTTATGTCTGGTTTGTTTTCAATTGTGTCTGGTTTGTTTTCGATTGTGCCTGGTTATGTCTGGTTTGTTTTCGATTGAGTCTGGTTATGTCTGGTTTGTTTTCAATTGTGCCTGGTTAAGTCTGGTTTGTTTTCGATTGTGTTTGGTTTGTTTTCGATTGTGTCTGGTTAGGTCTGGTTTGTTTTCAATTGTGTCTGGTTATGTCTGGTTTGGTTTCGATTGTGTCTGGTTTGTTTTCGATTGTGTCTGGTTAAGTCTGGTTTGTTTTCGATTGTGTCTGGTTATGTCTGGTTTGTTTTCGATTGTGTCTGGTTATGTCTGGTTTGTTTTCAATTGTGTCTGGATTGTTTTCGATTGTGTCTGGTTATGTCGGGTTTGTTTTCAATTGTGTCTGGTTATGTCTGGTTTGGTTTCGATTGTGTCTGCTTTGTTTTCGATTGTGTTTGGTTTGTTTTCGATTGTGTCTGGTTATGTCTGGTTTGTATTCGATTGCGTCTGGTTGTGTCTGGTTTGTTTTCAATTGTGTCTGGTTATGCCTGGTTTGTTTTCAATTGTGTCTGGTTATGTCTGGTTTGTTTTCAATTGTGTCTGGTTATGTCTGGTTTGTTTTCGATTGTGTCTGGGTATGTCTGGTTTGTTTTCGATTGTGTCTGGTTATGTCTTGTTTGTTTTCGAGTGTGTCTGGTTTGTTTTCGATTGTGTCTGGTTTGTTTTCGATTGTGTCTGGTTTGTTTTCGATTGTGTCTGGTTATGTCTCGTTTGTTTTCGATTGTGTCTGGTTTGTTTTCGATTGTATCTGGTTTGTTTTCGATTGTGTCTGGTTATCTCTGGTTTGTTTTCAATTGAGTCTGGTTTGTTTTCGATTGTGTCTGGTTATGTCTGGTTTGTTTTCGATTGTGTCTGGTTATGTCTGGTTTGTTTTCGATTGTGTCTGGTTAATTCTGGTTTGTATTCGATTGTGTCTGGTTAAGTCTGATTTGTTTTCGATTGTGTCTGGATATGTCGAGTTTGTTTTCGATTGTGTCTGGTTATGTCTAGTTTGTTTTCGATTGTGTCTGGTTATATCTAATTTGTTTTGATTGTGTCTGGTTATGTCTGGTTTGTTTTCAATTGAGTCTGGTTTGTTTTCGATTGTGTCTGGTTATGTCTGGTTTGTTTTCGATTGTGTCTGGTTATGTCTAGTTTGTTTTCGATTGTGTCTGGTTATATCTAATTTGTTTTGATTGTGTCTGGTTATGTCTGGTTTGTTTTCAATTGAGTCTGGTTTGTTTTTGATTGTGTCTGGTTATGTCTGGTTTGTTTTCGATTGTGTCTGGTTATGTCTAGTTTGTTTTCGATTGTGTCTGGTTATATCTAATTTGTTTTGATTGTGTCTGGTTATGTCTGGTTTTTTTTCAATTGTGTCTGGTTTGTTTTCGATTGTGTCTGGTTATGTCTGGTTAGTTTTCGATTGTGTTTGGTTATGTCTGGTTTGTTTTCGATTGTGTCTGGTTATGTCTGGTTTGTTTTCGATTGTGTGTGGTTATGTCTGGTTTGTTTTCAATTGTGTCTGGTTTGTTTTCGATTGTGCCTGGTTATGTCTGGTTTGTTTTCGATTGAGTCTGGTTATGTCTGGTTTGTTTTCAATTGTGCCTGGTTAAGTCTGGTTTGTTTTCGATTGTGTTTGGTTTGTTTTCGATTGTGTCTGGTTATGTCGGGTTTGTTTTCAATTGTGTCTGGTTATGTCTGGTTTGGTTTCGATTGTGTCTGGTTTGTTTTCGATTGTGTCTGGTTTGTTTTCGATTGTGTCTGGTTATGTCTGGTTTGTATTCGATTGCGTCTGGTTGTGTCTGGTTTGTTTTCAATTGTGTCTGGTTATGCCTGGTTTGTTTTCAATTGTGTCTGGTTATGTCTGGTTTGTTTTCAATTGTGTCTGGTTATGTCTGGTTTGTTTTCGATTGTGTCTGGGTATGTCTGGTTTGTTTTCGATTGTGTCTGGTTATGTCTTGTTTGTTTTCGAGTGTGTCTGGTTTGTTTTCGATTGTGTCTGGTTTGTTTTCGATTGTGTCTGGTTTGTTTTCGATTGTGTCTGGTTATGTCTCGTTTGTTTTCGATTGTGTCTGGTTTGTTTTCGATTGTATCTGGTTTGTTTTCGATTGTGGCTGGTTAAGTCTGGTTTGGTTTCGATTGTGTCCGATTAAGTCTGGTTTGTTTTCGATTGTGTCTGGTTTGTTTTCGATTGTGTCTGGTTTGTTTTCGATTGTGTCTGGTTTGTTTTCGATTGTGTCTGGTTTGTTTTCGATTGTGTCTGGTTATGTCTGGTTTGTTTTCGATTGTGTCTGGTTTGTTTTCGATTGTGTCTGGTTATGTCTGGTTTGTTTTTGATTGTGTCTGGTTTGTTTTTGATTGTGTCTGGTTTGTTTTCGATTGTGTCTGGTTTGTTTTCGATTGTGTCTGGTTATGTCTGGTTTGTTTTCGATTGTGTCTGGATATGTCTGGTTTGTTTTCGAGTGTGTCTGGTTTGTTTTCGATTGTGTCTGGTTTGTTTTCGATTGTGTCTGGTTTGTTTTCGATTGTGTCTGGTTATGTCTGGTTTGTTTTCGATTGTGTCTGGTTTGTTTTCGATTGTATCTGTTTTGTTTTCGATTGTGGCTGGTTAAGTCTGGTTTGGTTTCGATTGTGTCCGGTTAAGTCTGGTTTGTTTTCGATTGTGTCTGCTTTGTTTTCGATTGTGTCTGGTTTGTTTTCGATTGTGTCTGGTTTGTTTTCGATTGTGTCTGGTTTGTTTTCGATTGTGTCTGGTTATGTCTGGTTTGTTTTCGATTGTGTCTGGTTTGTTTTCGATTGTGTCTGGTTATGTCTGGTTTGTTTTTGATTGTGTCTGGTTTGTTTTCGATTGTGTCTGGTTTGTTTTCGATTGTGTCTGGTTATGTCTGGTTTGTTTTCGATTGTGTCTGGTTTATTTTCGATTGTATCTGGTTTGTTTTCGATTGTGTCTGGTTTGTTTTCGATTGTGTCTGGTTTGTTTTCGATTGTGTCTGGTTATGTCTGGTTTGTTTTCGATTGTGTCTGGTTTGTTTTCGATTGTGTCTGGTTTGTTTTCGATTGTGTCCGGTTAAGTCTGGTTTGATTTCCATTGTGTCTGGTTATGTCTGGTTTGTATTCGATTGTGTCTGGTTATGTCCGGTTTGTTTTCGATTGTGTCTGGTTATGTCTGGTTTGTTTTCGATTGTGTCTGGTTATGTCTGGTTTGTTTTCCATTGTGTCTGGTTGTGTTTAGTTTGTTTTCGATTGTGTCTGGTTATGTCTGGTTTGTATTCGATTGTGTCTGGTTAAGTCTGGTTTGTTTTCGATTGTGTCTGGTTATGTCTGGTTTGTTTTCGATTGTGTCTGGTTTGTTTTCGATTGTGTCTGGTTTGTATTCGATTGTGTCTGGTTATGTCTGGTTTGTATTCGATTGTGTCTGGTTATGTCTGGTTTGTTTTCGATTGTGTCTGGTTGTGTTTAGTTTGTTTTCGATTGTGTCTGGTTATGTCTGGTTTGTATTCGATTGTGTCTGGTTATGTCTGGTTTGTATTCGATTGTGTCTGGTTATGTCTGGTTTGTTTTCAATTGTGTCTGGTTGTGTTTAGTTTGTTTTTGATTGTGTCTGGTTATGTCTGGTTTGTTTTCGATTGTGTCTGGTTATGTCTGGTTTGTTTTCGATTGTGTCTGGTTATGTCTGGTTTGTTTTCGATTGTGTCTGGTTATGTCTAGTTTGTTTTCATTTGTGTCTGGTTATGTCTGATTTGTTTTCGATTGTGTCTGGTTATGTCTGGTTTGTTTTCCATTGTGTCTGGTTATGTCTGATTTGTTTTCGATTGTGTCTGGTTAAGTCTGGTTGGTTTTCGATTGTGACTGGTTAAGTCTGGTTTGTTTTCGATTGTGTCTGGTTAAGTCTGGTTTGTATTCGATTGTGTCTGGTTTGTTTTTGATTGTATCTGGTTAATTCTGGTTTGTTTTCGATTGTGTCTGGTTTGTTTTCGATTGTGTCTGGTTTGTTTTCGATTGTGTCTGTTTGTTTTCGATTGTGTCTGGTTTGTTTTCGATTGTGTCTGGTTTGTTTTCGATTGTGTCCGGTTATGTCTGGTTTGTTTTCGATTGTGTCTGGTTTGTTTTCGATTGTGTCTGGTTTGTTTTGATGATGTCTGGTTATTTCTGATTTGTTTTCAATTGTGTCTGGTTTGTTTTCAATTGTGTCTGGTTATGTCTGGTTTGTTTTCGATTGTGTCTGGTTATGTCTGGTTTGTTTTTGATTCTGTCTGGTTATGTCTGGTTTGTTTTTGATTGTGTCTGATTATGTCTGGTTTGTATTCGATTGTATCTGGTTATGTCTGGTTTGTCTTCAATTGTGTCTGGTTAAGTCTGGTTTGTATTCGATTGTGTCTGGTTATGTCTGGTTTGTTTTCGATTGTGTCTGGTTATGTCTGGTTTGTTTTCGATTGTGTCTGGTTATGTCTGGTTTGTTTTCGATAGTGTCTGGTTAAGTCTGATTTGTATTCGATTGTGTCTGGTTAAGTCTGGTTTGTTTTCGATTGTGTCTGGTTATGTCTGGATTTGTTTTCGATTGTGTCTTTTTATGTCTAGTTTGTTTTCGATTGTGTCTGGTTATATCTAATTTGTTTTGATTGTGTCTGGTTATGTCTGGTTTGTTTTCAATTGAGTCTGGTTTGTTTTCGATTGTGTCTGGTTATGTCTGGTTTGTTTTTGATTGTGTCTGGTTATGTCTGGTTTGTTTTCGATTGTGTCTGGTTATGTCTGGTTTGTTTTCATTTGTGTCTGGTTATGTCTGATTTGTTTTCGATTGTGTCTAGTTATGTCTGGTTTGTTTTCGATTGTGTCTGGTTATGTCTGGTTTGTTTTCGATTGTGTCTGGTTATGTCTGGTTTGTTTTCGATTGTGTCTGGTTATGTCTGGTTTGTTTTCATTTGTGTCTGGTTATGTCTGATTTGTTTTCGATTGTGTCTGGTTATGTCTGGTTTGTTTTCCATTGTGTCTGGTTATGTCTGGTTTGTTTTCGATTGTGTCTGGTTAAGTCTGGTTGGTTTTCGATTGTGACTGGTTAAGTCTGGTTTGTTTTCGATTGTGTCTGGTTAAGTCTGGTTTGTATTCGATTGTGTCTGGTTTGTTTTTGATTGTATCTGGTTAATTCTGGTTTGTTTTCGATTGTGTCTGGTTTGTTTTCGATTGTGTCTGGTTTGTTTTCGATTGTGTCTGTTTGTTTTCGATTGTGTCTGGTTTGTTTTCGATTGTGTCTGGTTTGTTTTCGATTGTGTCCGGTTATGTCTGGTTTGTTTTCGATTGTGTCTGGTTTGTTTTCGATTGTGTCTGGTTTGTTTTGATGATGTCTGGTTATTTCTGATTTGTTTTCAATTGTGTCTGGTTTGTTTTCAATTGTGTCTGGTTATGTCTGGTTTGTTTTCGATTGTGTCTGGTTATGTCTGGTTTGTTTTTGATTCTGTCTGGTTATGTCTGGTTTGTTTTTGATTGTGTCTGATTATGTCTGGTTTGTATTCGATTGTATCTGGTTATGTCTGGTTTGTCTTCAATTGTGTCTGGTTAAGTCTGGTTTGTATTCGATTGTGTCTGGTTATGTCTGGTTTGTTTTCGATTGTGTCTGGTTATGTCTGGTTTGTTTTCGATTGTGTCTGGTTATGTCTGGTTTGTTTTCGATAGTGTCTGGTTAAGTCTGATTTGTATTCGATTGTGTCTGGTTAAGTCTGGTTTGTTTTCGATTGTGTCTGGTTATGTCTGGATTTGTTTTCGATTGTGTCTTTTTATGTCTAGTTTGTTTTCGATTGTGTCTGGTTATATCTAATTTGTTTTGATTGTGTCTGGTTATGTCTGGTTTGTTTTCAATTGAGTCTGGTTTGTTTTCGATTGTGTCTGGTTATGTCTGGTTTGTTTTTGATTGTGTCTGGTTATGTCTAGTTTGTTTTCGATTGTGTCTGGTTATATCTAATTTGTTTTGATTGTGTCTGGTTATGTCTGGTTTGTTTTCAATTGAGTCTGGTTTGTTTTCGATTGTGTCTGGTTATGTCTGGTTTGTTTTCGATTGTGTCTGGTTATGTCTGGTTTGTTTTCAATTGTGTCTGGTTTGTTTTCGATTGTGTCTTGTTATGTCTGGTTTGTTTTCGATTGTGTCTGGTTATGTCAGGTTCGTTTTCGATTGTGTCTGGTTATGTCTGGTTTGTTTTCGATTGTGTTTGGTTTGTTTTCGATTGTGTCTGGTTAGGTCTGGTTTGTTTTCAATTGTGTCTGGTTATGTCTGGTTTGTTTTCGATTGTGTCTGGTTAAGTCTGGTTTGGTTTCGATTGTGTCTGGTTTGTTTTCGATTGTGTCTGGTTAAATCTGGTTTGTTTTCGATTGTGTCTGGTTGTGTCTGGTTTGTTTTTGATTCTGCCTGGTTATGTCTGGTTTGTTTTTGATTGTGTCTGGTTATGTCTGGTTTGTTTTCGATTGTGTCTGGTTATGTCTGGTTTGTTTTCAATTGTGTCTGGTTTGTTTTCGATTGTGTCTGGTTATGTCTTGTTTGTTTTCGATTGTGTCTGGTTTATTTTCGATTGTGTCTGGTTTGTTTTCGATTGTGTCTGGTTATGTCTGGTTTGCTTTCGATTGTGTCTGGTTTGTTTTCGATTGTATCTGGTTTGTTTTCGATTGTGTCTGGTTATGTCTGGTTTGTTTTCGATAGTGTCTGGTTAAGTCTGATTTGTATTCGATTGTGTCTGGTTAAGTCTGGTTTGTTTTAGATTGTATCTGGTTATGTCTGGATTTGTTTTCGATTGTGTCTTTTTATGTCTAGTTTGTTTTCGATTGTGTCTGGTTATATCTAATTTGTTTTGATTGTGTCTGGTTATGTCTGGTTTGTTTTCAATTGAGTCTGGTTTGTTTTCGATTGTGTCTGGTTATGTCTGGTTTGTTTTTGATTGTGTCTGGTTATGTCTAGTTTGTTTTCGATTGTGTCTGGTTATATCTAATTTGTTTTGATTGTGTCTGGTTATGTCTGGTTTGTTTTCAATTGAGTCTGGTTTGTTTTCGATTGTGTCTGGTTGTGTCTGGTTTGTTTTTGATTCTGCCTGGTTATGTCTGGTTTGTTTTTGATTGTGTCTGGTTATGTCTGGTTTGTTTTCGATTGTGTCTGGTTATGTCTGGTTTGTTTTCAATTGTGTCTGGTTTGTTTTCGATTGTGTCTGGTTATGTCTTGTTTGTTTTCGATTGTGTCTGGTTTATTTTCGATTGTGTCTGGTTTGTTTTCGATTGTGTCTGGTTATGTCTGGTTTGCTTTCGATTGTGTCTGGTTTGTTTTCGATTGTATCTGGTTTGTTTTCGATTGTGTCTGGTTATGTCTGGTTTGTTTTCGATAGTGTCTGGTTAAGTCTGATTTGTATTCGATTGTGTCTGGTTAAGTCTGGTTTGTTTTAGATTGTATCTGGTTATGTCTGGATTTGTTTTCGATTGTGTCTTTTTATGTCTAGTTTGTTTTCGATTGTGTCTGGTTATATCTAATTTGTTTTGATTGTGTCTGGTTATGTCTGGTTTGTTTTCAATTGAGTCTGGTTTGTTTTCGATTGTGTCTGGTTATGTCTGGTTTGTTTTTGATTGTGTCTGGTTATGTCTAGTTTGTTTTCGATTGTGTCTGGTTATATCTAATTTGTTTTGATTGTGTCTGGTTATGTCTGGTTTGTTTTCAATTGAGTCTGGTTTGTTTTCGATTGTGTCTGGTTATGTCTGGTTTGTTTTCGATTGTGTCTGGTTATGTCTGGTTTGTTTTCAATTGTGTCTGGTTTGTTTTCGATTGTGTCTTGTTATGTCTGGTTTGTTTTCGATTGTGTCTGGTTATGTCAGGTTCGTTTTCGATTGTGTCTGGTTATGTCTGGTTTGTTTTCGATTGTGTTTGGTTTGTTTTCGATTGTGTCTGGTTAGGTCTGGTTTGTTTTCAATTGTGTCTGGTTATGTCTGGTTTGTTTTCGATTGTGTCTGGTTAAGTCTGGTTTGGTTTCGATTGTGTCTGGTTTGTTTTCGATTGTGTCTGGTTAAATCTGGTTTGTTTTCGATTGTGTCTGGTTGTGTCTGGTTTGTTTTTGATTCTGCCTGGTTATGTCTGGTTTGTTTTTGATTGTGTCTGGTTATGTCTGGTTTGTTTTCGATTGTGTCTGGTTATGTCTGGTTTGTTTTCAATTGTGTCTGGTTTGTTTTCGATTGTGTCTGGTTATGTCTTGTTTGTTTTCGATTGTGTCTGGTTTATTTTCGATTGTGTCTGGTTTGTTTTCGATTGTGTCTGGTTATGTCTGGTTTGCTTTCGATTGTGTCTGGTTTGTTTTCGATTGTATCTGGTTTGTTTTCGATTGTGTCTGGTTAAGTCTGGTTTGGTTTCGATTGTGTCCGGTTAAGTCTGGTTTGTTTTCGATTGTGTCTGGTTTGTTTTCGATTGTGTCTGGTTTGTTCTAGATTGTGTCTGGTTAAGTCTGGTTTGTTTTTGATTGGGTCTGATTATGTCTGGTTTGTTTTCGATTGTGTCTGGTTATATCTAATTTGTTTTGATTGTGTCTGGTTATGTCTGGTTTGTTTTCAATGGAGTCTGGTTTGTTTTCGATTGTGTCTGGTTATGTCTGGTTTGTTTTCGATTGTGTCTGGTTATGTCTGGTTTGTTTTCAATTGTGTCTGGTTTGTTTTTGATTGTGTCTGGTTATGTCTGGTTTGTTTTCGATTGTGTCTGGTTATGTCAGGTTTGTTTTCGATTGTGTCTGGTTAAGTCTGGTTTGTTTTCGATTGTGTTTGGTTTGTTTTCGATTGTGTCTGGTTAGGTCTGGTTTGTTTTCAATTGTTTCTGGTTATGTCTGGTTTGTTCTCGATTGTGTCTGGTTAAGTCTGGTTTGGTTTCGATTGTGTCTGGTTTGTTTTCGATTGTGTCTGGTTAAGTTTGGTTTGTTTTCGATTGTGTCTGGTTATGTCTGGTTTGTTTTCGATTGTGTCTGGTTATGTCTGGTTTGTTTTCAAATGTGTCTGGTTTGTTTTCGATTGTGTCTGGTTATGTCGGGTTTGTTTTCAATTGTGTCTGGTTATGTCTGGTTTGGTTTCGATTGTGTCTGGTTTGTTTTCGATTGTGTCTGGTTTGTTTTCGATTGTGTCTGGTTATGTCTGGTTTGTATTCGATTGCGTCTGGTTGTGTCTGGTTTGTTTTCAATTGTGTCTGGTTATGCCTGGTTTGTTTTCAATTGTATCTGGTTATGTCTGGTTAGTTTTCAATTGTGTCTGGTTATGTCTGGTTTGTTTTCGAATGTGTCTGGTTATGTCTGGTTTGTTTTCGATTGTGTCTGGTTATGTCTGGTTTGTTTTCGATTGTGTCTGGTTTGTTTTCGATTGTGTCTGGTTTGTTCTAGATTGTGTCTGGTTAAGTCTGGTTTGTTTTCGATTGGGTCTGATTATGTCTGGTTTGTTTTCGATTGTGTCTGGTTATATCTAATTTGTTTTGATTGTGTCTGGTTATGTCTGGTTTGTTTTCAATGGAGTCTGGTTTGTTTTCGATTGTGTCTGGTTATGTCTGGTTTGTTTTCGATTGTGTCTGGTTATGTCTGGTTTGTTTTCAATTGTGTCTGGTTTGTTTTTGATTGTGTCTGGTTATGTCTGGTTTGTTTTCGATTGTGTCTGGTTATGTCAGGTTTGTTTTCGATTGTGTCTGGTTAAGTCTGGTTTGTTTTCGATTGTGTTTGGTTTGTTTTCGATTGTGTCTGGTTAGGTCTGGTTTGTTTTCAATTGTTTCTGGTTATGTCTGGTTTGTTCTCGATTGTGTCTGGTTAAGTCTGGTTTGGTTTCGATTGTGTCTGGTTTGTTTTCGATTGTGTCTGGTTAAGTTTGGTTTGTTTTCGATTGTGTCTGGTTATGTCTGGTTTGTTTTCGATTGTGTCTGGTTATGTCTGGTTTGTTTTCAAATGTGTCTGGTTTGTTTTCGATTGTGTCTGGTTATGTCGGGTTTGTTTTCAATTGTGTCTGGTTATGTCTGGTTTGGTTTCGATTGTGTCTGGTTTGTTTTCGATTGTGTCTGGTTTGTTTTCGATTGTGTCTGGTTATGTCTGGTTTGTATTCGATTGCGTCTGGTTGTGTCTGGTTTGTTTTCAATTGTGTCTGGTTATGCCTGGTTTGTTTTCAATTGTATCTGGTTATGTCTGGTTAGTTTTCAATTGTGTCTGGTTATGTCTGGTTTGTTTTCGAATGTGTCTGGTTATGTCTGGTTTGTTTTCGATTGTGTCTGGTTATGTCTGGTTTATTTTCGATTGTGTCTGGTTTATTTTCGATTGTGTCTGGTTTGTTTTCGATTGTGTCTGGTTATGTCTGGTTTGCTTTCGATTGTGTCTGGTTTGTTTTCGATTGTATCTGGTTTGTTTTCGATTGTGTCTGGTTAAGTCTGGTTTGGTTTCGATTGTGTCTGGTTTGTTTTCGATTGTGTCTGGTTTGTTTTCGATTGTGTCTGGTTATGTCTGGTTTGTATTCGATTGCGTCTGGTTGTGTCTGGTTTGTTTTCAATTGTGTCTGGTTATGCCTGGTTTGTTTTCAATTGTATCTGGTTATGTCTGGTTTGTTTTCAATTGTGTCTGGTTACGTCTGGTTTGTTTTCGAATGTGTCTGGTTATGTCTGGTTTGTTTTCGATTGTGTCTGGTTATGTCTGGTTTGTTTTCGATTGTGTCTGGTTTATTTTCGATTGTGTCTGGTTTGTTTTCGATTGTGTCTGGTTTGCTTTCGATTGTGTCTGGTTTGT